>NC_080422.1:110842085-111442085 GCF_029873635.1 Malania oleifera
TATGTTTTATTTCAGTTGCATGATTATGATATATGGTGTTAGAAACAAGTGCATGTAACACGTGACCTTCGGGCCCCACTAGGCGGGTTGGTGGCGTTACAGTAAAGGTCTTGTACTTTTAACACATAAAATGTTCTTAAGAATGATTTTCCAATGTGATGTGTGAATGATAATTATAATTATTTTTTGGGGTCAATTAAAAGCTCAAACTTGAGGTAGACAATAAATGAGACTATAAGAGGTAGTTCATCTCACTATCCAATCTCCATTCTCACCTCTCTTGTAGCGCCTCGACCTGCCACGTGAGCCCAGGGTGTCACATAAGTGATGTCTGTGTACTTGATACCATAATAATTATATAAGTGCATCAGAAATAAATGAAATAGTCTCCACAATCTTTTACCAGAGTTCTATACTATTAATATACATCAAAGTCCTTCTAACTCATAATACCAACCATAATACATACTCTGGGCTTCAACCCAACTTAATTACAAAAGTGTTCTGGCTATCAACCACCATGTAGTTCAGTAACCTCGACCTTGAGATGGTCCTGAAAAGATAATTTGTATAATGTGATGAGACACCTCTCAATAAGGAAGATTAAGTTAACATCAATGTGTGGTCAGCATACTAATGTGTTTACAGAAAACATTCATTTTCATTTAACTGAAAATAGCATATATATAAACATTATATTCGCTCTATATTGCTGAAAATTATCATCTCGTTTCCATGGTATAAATAGGTTAGTAATCAAATATTATTATTTACATAAATCTACATATATGCATAAAAGACACTCCCTGGGACTAACGCCATTTACTTCCCCCATGGCACGGGTTGTGTTCGAAGGCTAAACTTATGTCTTGGGGGATATCAACCCAGACTAAGTCAAAACATATGTCTGCATCTAATCTCTGACTACGCAGGCATCTCCAACTTGCTTACGGGAATCCGATTGCCCTACCACATCCTGAAAGTTTGGACTTCTAGGGAAGGTACCCCCTACTGAGGCTAATCGACTGAGACCATCCAACACCTCCTCATGATCAGTGTGGGCGCACATGGTCAAATACTGAAACTCTAGTAACGATACTGTGCACATAACATAACTGGTCCTCAGGGTTTCTAAAGCATATCATGCAATTTAAGTAATAAAAACTGGATTTCAATTCATTTCATATAAAACCTATCATATTATAAAACTAGGCCCTCATGACCATCATATAAAACAAGGTCCTCACGGCCATCATATAAAACTAGGCCCTCACGACCATCATATAAAACTAGGCCCTTGCGGCCATCATATAAAGGTTCCTGCATTTTCACAAACAATTCCAGTATTTCACAACCAATAAATCCATCTGCCACACAATTTTCCATATACAGTATATCCAATTTATAACATCAAACTATACTTCCTACTGTTCATTTTTACTGAAAATATCATATCATATATACTAGGTTTGAAAAGACCATTTGAACAGGTGGTTTTCAAAATAATAACTGAAAACATAAATATACATATATAGCATTTATTAGGTTTAACTTTGAAGAAACTTCTGACTTAACTTAATCCCCTTACCTAGCTTACAGAAAAGCCTTCTAACACCCTTAATCCACGCCCTACGGTGTTTAAAGCTTAAAACCCTAAAATACATTTTCCCCCAAATTAATCATCCCAACCCACATAATACTTTACATTAAACACTCCCTAGGCCTCCTATACTCCAAAATAACCATGAAACTCCAAAATACCTACTTACCCTGGTTTTGGAGTGGTGCCTGAAAAGACCCCATTTAAGAATCTATTCTGCTAAACTTGTAAAGAATTTCCCCCTGGTCCTTGTGGTAGCTTTCGATCGTCGATTTGGGTGACGAACGACGAAGAAACCGAAGAGAGAGAGGGTGAGGCGCCGGCTAGAGAGAGAAAAAGAGTTAAAATATGATTTCTTAACTCTTAAGCAACTAAAAATTGTATTTATAGGTCATTGACCCAGCCAACTTCGTTGACGAGTTGGCACCTTTGTTGACGAATTGTAGAAGAGTGTTCGTCGCCGAAAGATGGGTTTCGTCGAAGAACCTTAAACTTGAATTTTCAGTCATTCGGGATCTCTTCGTTGACGACGCTCTGAACTTCATCGACGAACCACAGGAGAACCTTTGTCGACGAAAACAGGGGATTCGTCGACGAAACTCACTGAAAATCGCTTTTTAAAATTTCCTTCATTTTTTCGGGTTCGGGTTTCAACATTCTCCCCTCCTTATAAAAATTTTGACTTCAAAATTTACTAAGTGATTCCCATCATATTTTTCTCTCACCATCCATTTCTACCGAAGAGTCGGTAGC
This sequence comes from Malania oleifera, assembly GCF_029873635.1. Lineage (NCBI taxonomy): Eukaryota > Viridiplantae > Streptophyta > Magnoliopsida > Santalales > Ximeniaceae > Malania > Malania oleifera. The sequence continues at coordinate 110,844,439 of NC_080422.1, forward strand.
CACCTAGATAGCAGCTCCATCCCAAATTTATTAACTACCCTCACTTATGACAGAGGAATATACCATAATTTATTAACTACCCCCAGAGACCATTAATAAAGTAAAATCTTAAACAACTAATAAACTAACAAACCCACCTTACCTGATCTACAATTTAAACTAATACTTACTTGAGCAACTGAATTGATCCGACTACCACTGATCCTCACTGAAAAGCTGTGGGTATTTCTAACTCTAACTCCCAATAAGTCTCCTCCACTGCACGATTATGCCACAACATCTTTACTAACGGTATATCCTTGGTACGCAGTTCTTGTATTTTCCAATCCAGAATCAGAATTGGTAACTCCTCGTATGCTAGAGTATCCTTGATCTCCAAAGGTTTATAACTTATCACGTGCGAAGGATATGACACGTATTTTCTCAGCACTGATACATGAAAAATATTATGAACCCTAGATAATGCTGGGGGTAACGCTACTCGATATGCAACTGGACCAATCCTTTCTAGGATCTCAAATGGCCCAATGTACCGAGACCTTAGTTTGCCTTTCTTCCCGAATCTCATTTGTAACGACCTGATTTTTCATGCCATGTTTTTTTTTTTCCTTATATATATAACTGTAAAATTTCACTACTCCGATACCTTCTAATAAAAACGAAACCATCATAATGGACCAGAAAGGGACCGTGGAATCTAGAATTCAATAAACTACCTATGCAGTGGAAAGCAGAATACATACAACCATGTCAATATATACAATACCAGAGTTTCATAATTTATCCCAAAATATGCATACATAACCATTCCCAAAATACCCTCATTTGGACCTAGGGGCTACTCAAAAATGACTTCCCAAAAACACTCACCCTACAGATAAGGTAGTACTGTAGTCCCCTTTATCTGCAAGCCTGATCTACTCGTCTAGTTAGATCACCTGAAAAATGTTAAATCGCTGGGATGAGATAACGCTCAAAAAGACAAAATATGCTATTTGCTAGTGTGTGGCAGATGAGTTTACATAATTGTAAAATTTCCAGTATATTCGCATATAATACAAAATCTAACCTCAAATGAACTGGGTAATACTGAAAATACTCAAATAATCCACTCATCCTGGTTTTGGGATGGTTCCCAAACTTCTCAAATCAACCTTTCGCTTCGGCTATGTTGTAGAGAATCTCCCCAAGATCACCGTGGTGGCTTCTGATCGTCGAACCAGGGAGAGACGAAGCCGAATTTCTAGAGAGAATTTAGAGGAACCATGTAGAGAAAGAAAAACTGTAAAAATGAATTTTTCTTTGCAGGAAATCTGTTTTGGACTATATAAAGAGTGTTGTCAACGTGGCCTAGTCGACGACACACGTTGCCTCGTTGACGAGTCAATGAAGAGAGCTCGTCAACGAACACCTTCTCCTCATTGACGAGTTTCAGGTCGTGGAAACAATTCTCTTGGTAATTTTTTGTCGACGAGACGAATGTCCCCGTTGACGATCCCAAGAAGGATGCTCATCGACGAGCGCCTTGCATTCATCGACGAGACCCTGTAAGTCCCTTAAAAATTTTCCTATTTCTCTCTTTTATTTTATTATTTAATTACTATAATTTTTCGTGTCTCTACACTATTTATAACTTTTTCTTCCTTACTGAGAGGTGACTCACCCCGGCGATGTATTAATCTTTTCAGGTCCTTCAGGTGATCGAACTTAAAAAGTTTCGGGTCGGGGTTTAGTTTTGTGAGTGTTTAAAGGAACAAATATATGTTATATGTTATGTTTAATTTCTTTCCTGGACATGTAATATGAAGAATTCGGTTACACTTCTTTATGGGTTTGTATATATGTTTATAGTACTATGGTATTTTATTTGAGGTTGTCTATTTAGTTCTTTTGCGTGAATGGTATCAGAGACGTATGATTGGTCTCATAACACCCTGGGCCCCACTTGGCAGGTTTGAGGCGTTACAATAGAGAATGTTGCTACATAGACAATAACTATTATAGAAAGAATGTGAACTACTCAACATTCATTCAACATGAATTAAAACCTACATTAATTGATGATATATCAACGTTACTAAGGATAAATATAAGGAGACAGTTTACAATGTATTGCAATTATGCCAGAAATTAAATAGTAATAAATGTTTAAAAAAATAATTTTATTGCACTATGCAATACCTCTCTTTGCTATTGCAAAGATTCTATTTGCATGCAAGCAATCTAGCTGGGTGCATAGTTATGTTATGTTAGCGCAAGCACAATCTAGCTGGGTGCATAGTTATGCTATTGCAAAGATTCCATGTGACTAATCCTGCGCCCTTTGAAATTGACTCCACAACTCCAAAGGGAGGTTAAATTCAGGAGTTTAGGGGCGGAAACGAACCCGGGAGGGTTTGAATACTTGACCTCGTGAAAGACACTCCTGCAACCCGCATTACCACTTGAACCACACCCTGGGGGTTCTCACATGCCCTTCTTGATAAGCACGTTGCAAGCAATAAAAATCGCTCCTATAATGGCTTTTGTTTGAAGGCAAGAAAGGTCTTTCGACAGTCTAGTGCTTCAATCAAAATAGTAGCTTATCCACACTCTTCTAATTTTTCTCGTGTATTTGTTAATTAAGCATTTTTTAAAGCCTGACCGCTACCAATCATTTTTCAAGTATAAATCCCTTCACTAGACCAGTTTAGATTCTTATGCAATATGATCATTTTTCATGATTACAATGGAATTATTGGTTATAAAGGCACATTTTGAAGTATTGAGTAGGGTCCATATTCCAAGCAACCTCAAACAAGTCAATAATAAATCATATTCCAAGAAAATAATTTATATATTTAAATATAAAAGACACTCATCTCCCTTGAGATTTGTCAAAAGGACAGAGACCTCCCTTTAAGTTTCAAAAATTTCATTGACCTCTCCTAAAGTTTCAAAAATGATACAAAAATTTTCTAAGATTTGTCAAAAATACACAAACCTTCCCTCAAAAGATTTGTATTTTTGTAAAATATAAGGAAAAGTCTGTGTTTTTTTAACCTTAAGGGAGATCCATAAGATTTTTGAAAAAAATCTCAGGGAATATCAGCTTCTTTTTATCAAATCTCATAAGAAATCAATGTCTTTTGCCCAATATTTAAATTTAAATAATTTATAATTATGGGAGAAACTTACGTTTAACATTTATTCCACCTTATCCCTGAATCTTTCCACACCAAAATGAGGTTTGATTCGCATAGAGGTCAAAATTAACACTTTGCAATGGCAAGCAAATTAAAACAATGACTATTTACTTAATTTATTTCTTCAATTGATTTTTAAGTGTGATTTATAATCTCTAACAAATCAGATAAAAAATAATTAAAATTAGTCACTTTTAAATATTAATATATATATATATATGTGTGTGTGTGTGTGTGTGTGTGTGTTTAATATTATAGTCTAGTCTCCAAATAACTCCCTTAACCATATTTTAATTAATTTCAAAAATTAGGAAGAACACAAAGTGTTTCTTTGTAGAATCTTAAGGTTGAGTTCATAAGTTGAATAGGTGGAGTCGTTTGAACAAATGGAATAAATTGAACTAATCATATAAACTGAATTGACTAGAGTTGCCTTGCATTCTAATAATTCGTAGTTTTTCGATTGCGAAGGAATCCTATTAATATTCACCCACTTAAAAAGCTTAATTAATAATTTTTAAGACATTAGTTTAACTACTACTTTTGAACTTCTATTCTTCCCACACTACCCTATCTCTCATATTCCTATCAATCAAATTATCACATAACGTTCATAAAATACTACTATACATTTAACTCTCACGTCAGTACAATCAAAATCTTTCGTTAACTATATACAAAATATAATTGTATCAGCAACATAATTAAATTAATCTGAAAAGATTCCTTCTACATCATGGAATGAGTTTAAAATTAATTTTAAATAATCCTAACTAGCCACATGTGTCCAATTGTTTGTTTAGTGCCATTACCTTTAGGTGCCTTTGTTCTTATCCTCACTTTGACAAGTAAGATAAAAAAGTGTGTTCCTATGTTTCCACTTTATGGCCAACAATAATGTTGAACATAAAGTAAAGTAAACTAAATGTCAATCAGTTTTACTTACACTTGCAATATGGTACAATATTCTTTGATGAAAAGGAAGAACTCAACCCACCCCATATGGTCCCGCCCATTTGCATTAGGTGAGTTGGTTGTCCAATTAACTATTATAAAATTTAAAAATTTTATATAATATATTTCAAAACATGAATTTTAAGTTTTGAGTCTTAATTTATATATATATATATATATATATATATATATTAATAGTTTATTCAATTTTTTTAATTTTAAAATTTAAATTCTAACTCATGAACACGTAGTTATGAAAACTGTTAGCTTATAATTTATATGATGCAGACTGTTCGACTTGCATCTAAAAGCATACTATTATTGTGTGTTTAGAAAATTTTGGGTGATCCTTAATCATTACATCAGCGACAAAAGTAGTCATTTCAAACCTTTTTTATTTATACAGAATCTATTTTTCGAATATTTATTTCATTTTAATCAAAAAATAAATTTTATATATCTATCTGTCGAAATTGGAGTGGTCCAAAACTACCACTCATGCTATTGATGCTATTTCCGAATACTTAAAATTTTATTGGATCAAATATAAAAGCACTAGACGCATCACCGTTATTCATTCAATGAAAGAGAAAGTGGTTTGACGCATAAGCCTAGAAAACCCAACGCATCCAAAAAAAAAAAAAGAAAAAGAAAGTAGTCTGAGCCCACCGCTCAATCCACTGATGCGGTAGTCCAAGACTACTAAAAATTTTATCAAGTCGAGCATAGATGTATCGAATACATTGTCATCATTTATTTAATAAAAAAAATTAAGGGTTATGAACCTACAACATTGTAGGTACACATGGCAAGATTAGGGTGAGTGACATCAGGGCCACTCTGATTCACCATCCTGATCTTGCCACGTAAGTACGTAACAGGTAGAGGTCCTTGAACAAGAGCGTTACTTTTTATTTAATGTACTAAAAGTCCGTAAAATTTATTAAATAAATGGTGGTGATATGCTCGATGAACATGCGCATGATTGGCACGTGGCGGGCGGTACTGTTGACCGACGGATGGGAGGGGCACTCTAAATTAGGATGATCATCATGTGGTCCACAAGCACTGAGCATGTAACCGTTTGGGCCGGGGCCCCACCACTTTCGGCCCGTGCACGAGCCTGCGAGGCCGATTATATGTGGGACGCCATGTGTATGGGGACAAAGTGTGCCCTAAAAGTCCAAATAATAATCCCCCACCGACACAGAAGACCCTACAATTGTATTTGGCAATTGGGCTTTTCAGTGTGGCAGTAAGTGATTCATGTCCATTTGTGGAATAAAAATTATTTGAGGGGTGAAGGGAACAAAGATGTATTGGGAAGTTCCTTTGTATTTGTATGTTAGCTTGCAGTGGGAATTAATTTTTATTTTTAATTATATTAGAAAAATAAAATTCCATCAAGCATTTTTAAAAATTGATTTTATTTACGAATGTCTATTTTGAATATATAATAAAATAAGCTAAAGAGTGAAATATTTGAACGTGTTTTTTGTATTTAAATGGTGAATGACCGAAGCGCACTTAGTATTCTGATTGACTAGTTGAGTGTTTGTCGGGTTATCTTACATCGGTTGTGGAAGTGACATGGTGAGTTATCAAGTGTGAGGGAAAATCTTATCCCATGAACTAACTTTTGGGGTTTAGAAGACCCTAAACTACTCAACACTAGTATCAGAGTCCGTTCACCAACATTTTCCCTAGTGTGCCGTGCCGGGGGAAACCCCCATGCCTTGTTGGGAGAGATCCCGATGTGTGAGGGGAAAATTATTGGGTTATTCCACATCCGTTGTGGAATGGGCTGGTAGTCAATTATTAAATGTGATGGAAAGTCTCAGCTAACTTTTAGGGTCGAGAAGACCCTAAGCCACCCAACAGTATTCAAAGTATATCAGGTATCAGAAAAGAATGATGTAATGAACTTTAACCTTCCTTGCAAGCATGAATAGTCGGTTTGGGAGCGCGATGACTTATCGTTGACTAGAAAATTAAAATAATTTACTCACGTAAAGATTTAATTTACCTTAGTAGTGGACCTTTCATTATCATCTCTTTCCATATTATAGTCTAGTCTCAACTGGAAATTTACAATCTTATGACTCAAACCCTAACTACAGTGTAATTGAGAACCTTGAAATTATGTTCGATTTATCGAATATATTTAACTTTATGAATAAAATGGAATAATAAATAGGAATCATTGTCTGACATACGTGATATTTTACTGTTTAATTTCTTAAAACATTGTGCACTATGCATGATTTATGAAGTTATTAGTAAAATACTATTATACAATTACAATATAAAATATAATAAAAATAAATTATTAAAAAGATATTTTTTGCTAATTGCTATATCTTATTCAAAAGAAATTGTCCATGATCACATAAATTGGCGAAAAATGATTCATATAACCGACCCCACCTAGTGGGACTAAGGCTTGATTTTGTTGTTGTTGTTGTTATCTCTTATTCAATCTCAAGATCTAACTAGTCAACTTAATTTGACTAATAAATAACTAAAATATTGAATTGCACTATTAACTAATAGCGTAATAATGGGATCATGAATAAAGAATAAAAAAAGTTAAATTGATCACATAGTTTCTAATTAAAACAGGCCATTAATCTGTATGTAAACTCACACATTTAACAAATGTGTTTTCTTTTTGAAAAGAACCTAAAATAAATGCACATATTAAATTATTTCTCATTTATAATAAATATGTTAATTTTACATAAATCTTTAATTGGTTCTTATGTTTTATTTTTTTTCAATTATGAATTGTAAGAAATTAGCATTAAGTTTTTCGAGAACATAAAGAGCCTCTTATTTTTATATAATAATAATAATAATAATAATAATAATAATAATAATTCGATACAACAATGTTTGAAATCCTTATTTGACTAATTCACACAATAATGCGCTTAACCTTTTAATTTTTTCTACTTAAATATTAAGATCTGATCTTAATTGAAAAGGTGTAACCCGAACGACTCAAAGCTTTGCCTCTAATAAGGAAAGTTTTGAATTTATCAATCAAAAAATTCTTAGAAAGTAATGGAAAATTATATATGAAATCTCCCTTCCATATATCCGTATGACTGTTCTCAAGATATTTGTAAGAACCCGGAAAATAGAAAATGGATTCTTGCAGATTTCGTCGACGAAGGCAGTAGAATTTTCGTTGACGAAATTCAGAGGTTCGTCGACAAAGAGAAGCCGAGAGGTTTGGAAAAATTTAAATATCAGACTTCGTCGACGAGGCTGTCGACATCCGCAACGAAATCTTTGACTTTTTGTCGACGAAGGTACTTTTTGTCGGCGAAAACTGGGCGAGTCAAAGGCTTAAAAAAGGAAAAATTGTTTTCTTCTTCATTAAGTCTCTTTACTCTCTGTCTCTCTCTCTCTCTCTCTCTCTCTCTCTCTCTCTAAACTCTCTCTCTCTCTCTCTAAACTCTCTCTCTCTCTTCTTTCTAGATTTCCTTGTCGGTCGTTGGTAGGATCGGAAATCCGGAGTTACGACAAGGATCGTGGAAGGATTCTCTACAACTTCTGCGGATCGGAATCTTGATTCGGGATTTTCGGGTTTCGGGCCAAAAATCGAGGTAAGGCTCGGTTTTCATTTCTGATTCGGTATATGGATAGTAGTATGAATTATAAGCATATTTAGTATTGTGGTTTGTAAATTTCGGAGTCTCGGTTCGTAGTTTTGAGGGCCGTAGAGTTCGTGGTTCGGTTTGAGGTAAAGGGATTCTGTTTATATCAATTCATTTTCGAAATTAAGATCGGTAAGCTTGTAGGCTACAATCGTATGTATGTTTTGACTACTTATTTGGGAAAATCAATCAGGTAAAAACACGAGATTTTTGGGTTATAATTTTCCAGAAAATTGGGGATTTCGGGTATCATCTTTTATTTGATTGGAAAACCGTTTATGTTATTTAAACTGTATTATTGAGGTGACCGTAATCCATATTTGCATAAACTGTATACTTGAAATTGGAAACGATATGATTTGCCATAAACCAAATAAGTGTGGTACGTGTGTATGTATGTAAATGTTCCAGGTATTTGTGAAAAACAGTTATGTGGCGGCTTATTACCGTACGCTGAAATGTATAGGGACGTGAGTTCCAAAGTGATTCCAGGTTTTGTGAAAATCGGCTAGGGGCGGCTAACTACCGTACGCTGTGCCCTGTAACGGCTAACTACCGTGGGCAAGAGTGGCCAACTCTATATCCGGGGTGCGAAATATCACCAGTATGATTCGGTTGGTCACCGAATGTAGCAACGGACCACAGTGGGCCTAGGTTGACGCAGCGTAGTTTGCACATGGTAACGTAATCGGGGTTAGACCAGGTGACCTTGTGTAGTTGCATATGTAGCAATGGATTCACTATTGGGCTTGAGTCGGAAACCTTCGTAGTTTAATGTGTTGGAACGTAACCGCTGTGAGAATAGGTGACTTGTGCAGTTGTGAGTAGTGTGACGACACTGACCATATGTATGTATGTATGTATTTGAGTATCGTATGAACTGAAATGGATTTTGTGGAAATACTGGAACTGTATGAAATTGAATGAGAATGTATGGAACTTGTTTTAAAACTGTACGTATGTGTTTCAAATTGTATCATATGTATATGTTATGAAGTATGAAAATGACACTGGTATGCCACACACTGATATAACTTGTTTTCTCCCTTACTGAGAGGTGTCTCACCCCAAATATATACAAACATTTTTCAGGTCCTTCGGGTAGCCGAAACTAGCATCCTAGCATCAGGAAGCGGGGGGTGTGTTTAGCTACTGTTAGTACCTGATAGGTACGAATTTTGTACCGGGTTGTCCTGATGGATTTTGTAGACACCCGTGATATGTATAGTATTTGTAGGTATGTTTAACCTTGTATGATATAGACTTTGGTATGGTACAGTTTGATGTAAAGAAAGACCGTATTCCGCTGCGTATATTGATGAGTATGGACATGTTTTGTATATATGTATATAGGGCATCCATTACCTCACGGGGTCGGACCCTCTTGTATATGGTATCATGAATGGTTTATATTGATACAGAGACAGGTTAGGTTACTTAATTCAACCCTGGGTCTTATTTCAGGGTTCGGGGCGTGACAATATTAAATAGGGGTGACAAAACGGGTTAATGGGGGGGTCATAAATGGGTTGGGATTAAACAGGTTCGGGTTCGAATTGACCTGTTTATTAACGGGTGACTACTATTTAAGTCCAAACCTACCCATTTAATAAATGGGTTACTTGTTTAAAAAATATAATTTATTTATTTTAATTTTTTAAAATTTCATATAAAATGATATATATATATATATATTTAAAAAACACTCCATTTTATTTTTAAAAGGGTGACTCGACCCGAACCCACCTAATCTTTTTAATAAACGGGTCGAATATAAATAGGTCAACTTGTGTTAAATCAAAACTCGATTTAAACGAGCAGATCACATGTCACCTATCGAGTTTCGACCTGTTTTATCACTCCTAATATTAAACACGTAAAAAATTAGTCATACATTTATTAATGTTAAATATATAAAGAGAGAGACCCATTTTCAAAATTTAGAAAAAAAGCATATGGACACATAGACTCATAGAGGAGAAGATTCCTTGTATAATTTTTCAGAAGTAAAACTCAAACCCTCACCCCTAAATAATAATAATAATAATAATAATAATAATCACATATCTAAAATGATTATAAGTATAATTTTTTTTTTAAATGGATAAATAGAAGTTAAAACTTATGGAGGAAAACTTGGGCTGATGGCAATGAAGGTTACACGAGCAGGATTGACTCTCACCACACAATCTTCACCTAAGCTTGGAAACCATTTGAGGGACTGGGCCGCGTTTGGCTGAACAACTAAATCATAAGGAAGCTTACTAACCAAAGAATACATGGGTCATGGCTGCTGTCACTTTCTCGGAATTGTTGATTCCCACTAGCGAGAACAGCAATTAAAAAAGGAGAGAAAATTAAATCATCTCACCAACCTGTTTTGTTTTCTGCTCAGCCACTCTTTCTGGTTCCGTCAACGGCACGTGATTCGCACGCTGCTCAAAATATGCTTGCTGCCAACACTAGATTTCTAATCCCATGATCCAAAACATACTTTGAAATAATAAACTAATATTATTTTATCTAATTTCAATATATATATATATATATATATATAGATATATATATTGAAACGATGATGTTTGAGAGCTTTTGCATATTCGATTAATTCATCAAGATAATGGATCAGCCTCTCTACCCTTCTCCACTTAAATACCGAGCTATTATTTCAAATGGAAAACCATAACCCTCAAGACTCGAAGACTCGAACTAGAAGAGCCTTGAGTTTATTCAGATCATTTAATATATTTGAAAATTTTACTCTGTTCGTATGTGTCATTTGGTTCATTAGGGTGATTTTTGTCCTCCTTGAGTGCAAATTTTTTTTTTATAGAAGCTAATTTTATCTATTAAAAAAGAAGTTTTAAATGATTAAATTCGATTTTTTAAAATATATTATTATATTTTATTAGTAAGAATTTAGTAATCTTGAATTTATCAAAAGAAATTGTTTATAATTGTCTAAACTAGCAGAAAAGGATTCATGTAATCAACTCACCTAGTGGGATTTAAGACTTAATTTTTTTAATTATTTTTATGGTATTTTATAGGCATTCTTAATTTTTTTTTGAAATTAATTTTTTTAAAATTATTTGAAAAATTTTAATTGATTTAGAAATACTCATGAACATTTAACTATTTATTTTTCTTAGAAGGTAAAACAATTTTTATGCTGATTTGAAAGGCTTTTAATCATTATTCATTTTCAAAAGCTTGTTCTTATCATTAACATAGAGACTAATCTAGGCCAAAATTGTTCAATTTTGAAATGATGATGTTCGAGTCCTTTGCACATTCGATTAATTCATCGGAATAATGAGTCCGTCTCTCTACCCATTTGCACTTAAATACCAAGTTATTATCTCAAATAGAAAGACGTAACTCTCAACATTCGAATCAAGAGAGTCTTGAGTTTACCTTAATAAGTTAATATGTTTGAAAATTTTTACTTTGCCTGTATGTGTCACGTGGTTCATTAGAATGATTTTTGTCCCCTTTGGAGTGCAAAGTTTTTTCTTACAAAAGTAAATTTTTAAATTCAATTTTTTTAAAAAAAATATATTATTATATTTTATTAGTAAGGATTTAATAATCTTGAATTTGTAAAAAAAAATTGTCTACAATTATGTAAATTGATGGAAAAAAATTTATGTACTTGACCCACCTAGTAGGACTTAAAGTTTAGGTTTTTATTTTTATTTTTATTATTGTTCTTAATTTTTTTGAAATTTAAAAATTATTTATATTATTTGTTTACGTATACTAACATAACATTTATTTTGGTTATTTTAAACATTTTAGTTGATTTACAAATATTCATGATTAATTTTTTTTTTACTATTCATTTTTCTTTGGAGGTTAAACAATTTTTATGTTAATATAAATGAACTTCTATTTATTAATTCATTTTAAAAAGTTTTTTTTTTTTTTTGATAACTCAAAGACTCTACCCATTATCGCGCCACTTTGAACATTATGGTGCGGCACCAAACTTGGGAGGGTGAAAGTTGCTCGCCCATTGACACGTTCCTGATAATTCACCAGTGTAATGTCTCAAGGGAGAATCGAACCCGTGATCTTGAGGTCACTATAGTCATAAGTAGCCCTTATTATTCACATTTTCGGTCTAGGTCAAAACTGCTCAATGTCGATAAATCTTTCATGCAAGCCACATGATCTCAAAAATAGTAGAAATTCAAAAGATAAGTACAGTTATTTGGCTGTAGTCAAGTCAAATTTTACTTTGCTCACATATAATTAAAAAATTACGTTCAATTATTTCATATCTAACTATTTAAATGTGCGATCAACTTAATTGAATTAAATAAAGATAATCTCTGTGACTTTTAAAATCAAAGGTTAAACTTAATGTGGGTAAACTCTTTTTAAAATGATTCTAGTAGGCTTAACTCTGCAATTGTCCTAAAACCAAATATTGTAATGAACAATAAATGACATAGATATATTGAGCTATTATAGATCTTTTAAGCATATTATTATTATTATTATTATTATTATTAAAGCAGCTTGTTTTAATATGCTAATAATACATATATATTTTTTTATAGAAAACTATGTTTAGTTCTCTTTATTTATTTCCTTTTGGATCAATGTTTATGTCTTTGAAAATTAAAGAAAAAAAAATCAGGCATGTGAATTAGTGAGAAGTAAGGTCAACTCTGAATGCCCTAATTTCTAATATACATTTGAAAAACATTGATGACAAAAGTTCTCCATCTAGATCCAACATTTTCCATTCTGACCTTTCAGAGATTGAGATTTGTAGTAACTGCAACCATACAATAGGACTCCATGCTCTCATCATGTCCCCACCATACTTTTTTATTTATTTATTTTTTTTCTTTTCTACAAAAGTTGAGAAATCAAAAGTTATGGAACTGAATGCTAAAAGTATAAAACTTTAAAAAATTTTTTGGATTAAAATTTTGTTTAGGTTATGCTCGGAGCTCAGAAAATTTTAGGAAAAAGAAAGAAAAAATGTCAAGAAATTCACATTTTCATGAAAATACTCTCCTATAATTATGATAATTCGTCTAGTGTTATAAGGATGCATGAATATTACCTTATTCTACTTAATGTTGGAACCCCAAAATTCTGATCAAACTCAGTTACCACTTTGACACATTGAGTTTGTAGACAATTGGAATGTGAGCATGGACTCATTGAGTATGACTATGCATTAAATGTATTAAGAAAAATGAAAAAGAAAATTTAAAATATACCAAATCTAAAAATAAAAATTTGATTTTACACATCATTGATATTTCGTTTTTATTTTTATTTTTGGTAGTATTTTATATAGAAGGAAAATAGGTTTCCTCCTTATTTTTCTTTCATTTCCTTTTCCCAAACAAAATCCTTGATCCAAACAGACCCTTAAAAATAAAGAAAGGAAAATAAGGAGAACTTATTTTTATTATAATTTTTTATATAAAAAATACTACAAAAAACGAAAGTTTATTTTAATACAATTAAAAATTAAGAAAAATCACATATTAACAATTCATAAAATCAAAATTTTGTTCACTGATCACTTGAGAGGAGTTTCAATGACAGTGCTAGGGGCAAATGGGGGCGAACCATTAAGTTTTTGAGCTTGAGTTTCTATCATTTCGTTTTATTTAACCTTGGCCTATGTTTCGTCCTATGTCAAGAAGTCCACCTCAAGTTCGTGATTCTTAACATGATAATTGATATGTGGAAAAAGGCAAGACTGAAAAGAAAAGAAGATTGAGAAAATGAAGCTTGGTAGAACTTATATATATATATATATATATATAAAATTTAAAGCCTAAATTGCAATTAAATCTTAAAACCAAAAAGGTAATTCATGAGGTTGCCCGTTTTGGTCAAAATCAAATCTTATATAAACAGTTAAAAATTTTCAACCAGAGACTCTACATTTGACAGACATCTTAATTGGCATCCATTTATGGTAGGGAAGACCTTATAAGGTTAATTTTCAATATCATGGGCAAATACACTACTGCACTATCTCATGAAACCTAGATGTAAGATTACATAATTGTACACCATCCATTTGAAATTTTCTAATTCACATGCGAGCATATGAATATGATATTGAACATTTTATTAAGGTCATGAGGACTTTAGCCACTTTAAAACTACATATGGTTGAACAAACCATTTGAAGTAGTTTGTTTGTTCAACAAATTACAATATTAAATACAAAGTGGGTAAATGCTTTGGACTCTAGGGCTTTAATAGTTTAATACAACATCAAACGTCATATAAACACCTTATACATTTAAAAACAAAAGACACTTATCTTTCCTGAGATTTCGTAAAGACACTTTTTAGAAATTTCAAATATTACAAACTTACTTAAAGTTTCAAGAATTATAAAAACCTTCGCTGAGAATTGACAGAAAGACATAACCTTCCCTTATGTTTTAGAAAAAGACCGAGTTTTAAGAGGTATAAATGTCTCAAAAATTAAGTATATGAAAAAACAAATGTCGGGAAAGGTTTGTGAGAATTTTGAGTTTCATAAAATTTTTAAACTTTTAATAAAGGCTGGTGTTGTTTTCTTAAACTTTTGAAGAGACTAGCATCTTTTACCCTATACCCTTTATAATAAAATGGGCAAGAGAAATGAGTAACAACCATCTTTGAGAGTGGTCGAATTTATAGCAAAAGCAAACATGTGAGGGAAGATGAAAGCTCCTTGTAGAGTAAAAACTCCTGTGAGACAGTCAGCTTTTCATTGGAACTTTTGATCAAATTACATATCAATCACTGGTTGATGGGCAAACCAAGTGGAATATTGCATTTGAAACTTAGCACAGTAGGCAGGATCTCAGCAACTTGATTGTATAAGCCTGCTCATTGGTTCGGTCGTTAGCGACAGGAGACTTGCTCTATACCCTTGTTTTATTTCAATAATTTCAAATAAAATAGATATTGAGCTGCTTAAATTACGGTCACTTCAAAAAATGAAGAGGGGAAATATTGCCCTAGAGAAGGTGAAGATAGAATTTACATCCCCAATGGTATTTTAGAGGAAACAGAAGGAATCCATGCAAAAAAAAAGAAAGGAAGGAAAAGTGGACTGCAAAAGAAAGGAACAAATTAAACACAAATAAAAAAAAGAATAAAAAATAATCTCACGGTAATTCTAAACCTTTATTTGAATAGTCTCTCTCTCTAATGTTCTTGAAGATGATGAAGGATACTCGTCAAGTTGATAAGAGTAGCTGCCTGTCCAAGAAGAAAATGGTGCCAATTCCCACGTCTCTGCGAGAAGTATACATGATAAAAATGGCATCAATGACCAATTTTAAAAAGCAAAAGATACAGGACTAAGGGAAAAAAAAACATGCTATTTTCATTGAACTGAACAAGTAGCTGAGATCAATGATGAGGAAATGCAATACTTACATCTCAAGATAAAGACTTAACCTTGTCGTTTGCTGCAAATTGAGTCAATTTACAACTCTATATCTACAATTCAAATTTATTCCTGTGGATTTATGTACATTCTAATCTCAACCACCACCAAGATCAATTGCATTTCTCGCACCAGATGTTTTTGACTGGCGGAGTATGTATTATTACCATTTACTCGTTTTGCATGGAGATGGTTTATGCTCAAAACTGTGAAGTTTGATTTACTACTATCGACAGGAGTGTGAAATGTTTTCACGCTCCTGTGAAACACCCATCTTCAATTTTTCAACTTCTGCTTCCTTCTCCGCTTTCTTCTTTTCAAGCTCAAGCTGCTTGCAGTTTTCCTCGTGAGCACGGCTGAACATCCTCACAAAGTTGAGCAGAGTAGAAACAACTGCAGCAGAAATGCAGGTATAACTTGTATTGGTCAGTGAACAAAGCATGCCATACTTGCCCAGAAAAAGAAATCGCAACATCCTACTAAAGAGATGCAAAAGATTTCAACATAAGATGAAAAGAACAGGGAAATTTACAAGGAAAAAAAAAGTTTAACTAAACAAAGCCTTTTTGAGTGTCATGTAGAGCTTCTTTGATTTAGAGCATAAAATGTGGTAAGTAGAAGAAAATGTTCCTGAGAGTAGTATATGCCATGAGAAAAAAAAAGAGACAAGTGAAATCTCAATTATATATGGTAAACTTAGGGTTTTAGATTCTCTGTCATTTTGCGTTAAAATTTGATGAATTGCAAGGATTCAGATGAGAGATCCACAACATATACAATCACTAACAATAACATGATTATCTAGAGTAGAGGTTAATAAAAACTTGGAATGGGCTGGGAATCATTATCAACAAAGAGCTAAAACATAATGTGGTCAAAAGAAAAGGGGATAGGATTATAAAAATAAAAGATAGTTTTAGTCTTAGAGACACTAAATGTCATTAGTGCATATGCTCACCAACTAGGATTAGCAGGAAACCTCAAAAAACAAATTTGGGAGGATTTGGATAGTGTTATACAAGGGATATCAGGGTTTGAAAAAACATTCATAGGAGCTGATCTGAATGGACACTGAGAAGGACAATAAAGGCTATGAGTGGATACATTGAGGCATGGATATGGAGATAAAAATGAGCCCGATGATTTGAGTTTAGAGTTTGCATGCCCTATGATTTAGTTATATTGAATACATGCTTTAAAGGCGGGACTTAAGGTTTCTTCTTCTTCTTCTTATGAATGGAATTTCGAGAAATATTTAAATAGATGATTGTGAATAATTTAGCAACAAAATAAAAAACCTAAAATTTTTATGGCATATATAAATTTTAAATTTTAAATTTGAATTTCCAAAATTTCAGTCAGGATATCATAAATTAAAAGAGAAATGGACTGCTGTTTTGGTTGGAAAATTCGATGAAATTACCAAAAATTTTAAGAACATGGTTGGAACGGTATCAATTTTTGTGGCTGTTTGTCTTAGAATGACATTCACCTTTTGTAAACTACTACATTGCCACAAAATAAATATTTTATTCTCACCCTAACCCCTCCTGCAAACTAAACATAACATTAGAAAAGCACTACTGTGGAACAAACAGGAGTGGAGTGAATCACTCACTCTAGTGAGCATATGCACACTGCATGCAGGCATGCAGGTGTATCAATTTGAAAACAAACAGAGATCCTTGGTCATTTGTTAACCTGCTGAATCATTACTTAACTTACTCTAGAAATTGGTTTAACATGATGTAGTTGTGTTTGCAGGCTCTAGCAGAAACTAATAAGAACTGTTGACCTGGGTCCTGGTTAGCAACCCAAAAGGGGGTGAACCGGGTTGATACAAAATTTCGAATTCAATTCTGTTCCAATTACAATCATACTGCACAAGCAATTCAAACCAATAACACAATAATAGTAAAACTAAAGTAAATAAAAAGAACAAGGAAGAAGAACTACAAACTGATTCACAGTATTTTGGTTGCCTTTGAGAGGGAGACCAAGATAGGATTGTGGCCAATCTAAAGATAAGCAATCTGCCAACACCTTAAACCTCTCTAAATCCCTACCACCAAAATAATGCCTGCCACCCCACTCTTGGACAAGTTGATCTTTATCCCTGAAATGTTTTTGAAAATTTTCAAAAAAATAATAACCTTTTCAAAATTTTGCAGCATTTATCTTCCAGAAACAAACTAGTATCATTGGCAAATTGAAACCTACACCCCCACCTCCTCTCTCCCACCTGATAAACTTGTAATCAAACCACCCACACCCCAACTCTGGGTGTGCAAAAACATCCTGCTCAAAACATCTTTATACAGTAGACAAAAACAGGGACAACAGATCACCTTGCCTAAAACCCTTGGAAGCCTAAACCATTATCTAGATTGACCATTAACAATAACTGACAAATAGGTCAAATTCAAGCAGCTTCTAATCCACTTCCTCCAGACAGCAATGAAGCCTTTCTTGATCATCACTTTATCTAAAAGATCCAGTTTACCATATGATAAGTGTTCTAAAAATCCTACTCAAAGATAGGCCATTGCTATTCCTCCTCACATCCTCAAATCACCTCATTGGCAACCAACATAGCATCAAGGATTATCCATCTTTAACGAATGCAGATTGAGCCATGGTCACTGCTTCACCGAAAACCTCTCTAGATATTTTGGGAAAGACTTCTGAAGGAATCTTATAGAGGCTAGAGACCAAACTAATAGGCCTAAAGTTCCTCACTCTCACAGACATCTCTTTTTAGAGATCAGGGCCAGAAAATTAGAGTTCACACAAGTGCCCACCACCTCATCACAATGAAATTCCTCAAAAATACTCAAAATGTCCCCTCCAAGGAGTCCCACTGTCCTTAAAGAAGGCCGTTGTGAAACCAACAGGACTAGGGGTTCTCTCCCTACTCATCTAAAACACTGATTTTTTAATTTATTTTGACTTTTAACGGCCTTTCAAGCCATTCAACTGAATTTTGATCAATGAAACTCTATTCAATGCCCTCCAACATTAATCTCCTGTGTATAGATCTTGTAGAAGCTTGTCATCTCACCTCCAATCTGTTTGACCCCTCAATATCTTCATTAGTTTATAACCTTCCCGGCCCTGGACTTGATCCCTTCTCCTCCCTCTACCCACACCAAGACCTCACACATTCCTTAAATGAGGAACGCATCAGCCACATGTTATCGAATCTAAAAAGGGCGGGGCCTCACTGCAACGGGTTGGGCCCCACTACATTGGGTTAGAGACTTAAGTCTAAAAGCATGGGACAACGATTCAAAACCGTCCTAACAAGAGTCTCCTGCACCACATTTGGAAAAACATCTACCCACTTGGTGGTGAACAAGAATCTGTCGACATAGGAAGATGTCTGTTTAGCTAGATGCCAACCAGGTAAAATGGTCATTGCTTAAACAGCTGATCTTGCAATCTTTAATCCAAAAATCAAACCTACCCATGTTGCTAGAGACCTTGAGTCCCCTAGTATGTCCTTAGAGTGTGTATCATACCGGAATCCCCCTTTACCACCCACCCTGGACTATAAAGGTCAAAAACACTACTAAACTTGTCCAAGAAAGAGTAATGCAAGGAGGAGGAATTTGAGCCATAAACCAACGTGAAAAACCACTCTCCTAAATCCCTACGATCATGTAAAACTGACAAATAAAAAGATCATTCAAACAATCCTTGGAAGCTACCCTCGTGTCCTACATTACAATTTGACCCTTGGATGCATTGAAAGAAGGGAGGATCACCCAATCTCTATTCTTCAAGACCCAAATGCTCCTAATAAGAAAAAAAGGATTTACTCTCCACTAGAATTCACTAGACTCAAACACAACTCATCTAGGAGACTCTGGGCATCCTCATTTTCTCTCTCATGATCTAAAATTCCATGAATCTGAAGCAGCCCTCACTAATTGATTCCTTATGGCACAATGGTGACTCAAAGTTTGTATGAGGCGGCAATTGATATGGACTATCACAATCTTTGTTTGAAAACAAAATCCCTACAAAATCCTCAGCTTTTGTTTCTATCTCATGAACCTCCCAATATCAGCTGCAGTATCATCCCTCTTCCTTTGCAACTGTTCAATCAATAGCCCTTTGTTCTCTGTTTCATAAGAAGAAAGAGACTCACATTCCTCCTCTTTGAAGCCTGGATAAGACTCTGCACCACCATCTGTTTCCATGGTCTGCTTTCCATTGTTCATTGAATCTCGTCTGCCAGCTGCCAGCTGCCAGCTTCGATTTCAGCCTTTATGACTTCTGACCACCTTCACAAGGTTTGCTCGGGTAGATTGAATCTGTGTTGGCTCTTTATTCCTCAAGTGTTGCTTGCTGCCAGCCTAAATTTCTTGAGCATGCTACATGTTTCCTTGAACATCCCTGAAAAATTGAGAGACTTCCCCTGCTTTGCTTGCAGAGCCTACTGATCTGAGCTCTAGAGAATGAAACCTTATGCAAATTTGGAGCAGCATATCGTCACTCCCCACCCCTGCTCGTGGGCCTAAGGTCACTTGTCTCTCCTGGAAACCCTTCTCAAATTTGAATTTTCTAGAAATGGAAGGGAGACCCATGGCTCGGATCCCACCAAAATCTTCCATTTGCCTCTCTTTCTCAGAGTTCAGCCTTTCCTGACCATCCTCGTCAGAGTTCCTCCATGTTGGTGAGGCAGAGCTCTCGAAAAGTACCAATTGCATTCAGCTACAGTCATGGCAACTCCCATTTGTAGCTTCCCAGAATTTTTTCCACCACATTGCCTCTCTTCTATCTGGTACACAAATCAGTTGAGTTGCCTTTTAACTCTATCGAAAAGAATCTCACGAAAGCATTTTCTCTCAGTTGGACCATGACGACATGGTTGGGTGCCCTGAACACCTTTACCCAAGGATATAGTGTTTCTGAGAATAGAATGGCTTGCAACTCCTTTGACAAAAAGAATCTCCCAAAAGCATTTTCTCTCAGTTGGACCATGACGACATGGTTGGGTGCCCTGAACACCTTTACCCAAGGATATAGTGTTTCTGAGAATAGAATGGCTTGCAACTCCTTTGACAGCCATTGTAAAAGTGAAATCAAGAAGTAGCGATGGTCAGTCCTCTCCTTAATGCAAAAATTCCTTTATTTTTTCCCTGAAAATGAACAGTTTTTGTTAGTCATAAACTGTTTTTTCCATCAAGGAGTAGAGGGTTCCAATGCACGAGATCAAAGGCATTACAAACAATTTGGGTGTGGGCAAAGGTAGGGATCATGAGGATGTGCAGCGGATTGCGAGAGAGAAAGTAATAGAAAAAAGGGTAAAAATATTGGGTTGATTCTGAGTTAAGATCAAGAGGGTTAGATCAGAGTTAAGAATGAGAGGGTTGGTAGAGAGTTGCAGTCCACAGGAGGAGGAGGAACAACTATGTTACAGTTAAAAATGATTTCATAAAGAAATTTGTGTAGTGTGTGAGAAAGCCGTGAACCTACAGAAGTTAGTTAATTCAGTTATTCAGTTGAAGAGTTAGCAGACGACTCAGCTTACAGTCAGCAGAACATTCAGCAATAAAATTATTCAAAGTTCTGTTCACTTTTTAAAAGTGGAATACAGCTGTCATCCATTAATAGCACAGGAGTGAGTTATTTAGTCAAGGAACTCGTCATATGCTTTGCCTTGTTTCTAGGTTTATTTAATGAGTTGTCAAATCCCTAGAATATTAAAATTTCCTATCTATTCCCCATGTACTCTTCCCTATAAATAGTGGCCTTATCCCAGTCATTTTAAGTCGTGAAAAAATAGAAAAGAGTCTCAAAAATCCAGCAAAGAGTGCTGCAGCACTGTAGCTTTTTATATATGTAATTTCTTCATCAAGTCAGAAAATTGAAGAGGCATTTTTCAGTATTTTTCTTCTCTGTTTTTTTTGTTTCTATTCTTCTGTTCCAACAAAATTTGGTATCAGAGCCATGTCGTCCAGCACCTCTTCCTCTGCTGGAACTATGTTCAATTATTCTTAAAACCAAGTACCCATCTTTGAAGGAGAAAATTATGGGTATTGGGTTGATCAAATGAAAATTTTCTTCATTGCATGAGACTTACGGGAGATTATTGAAGAAAGGTATGATGATTCAACTTTAGCAAATGATGATTCATCCTCTACAAACACAAGCACAGCAACCTCATCTCAGAGATCTGCCCAAACAAAGTAAAAATTAAAAATAACGCTCTTGTTTTGAGTTATCTTCATCAAGGTATCAGCAAGACCATCTATCCTCGCATCTTTGGCATTCAAAAGGCTAAAGACGCATGGGAAACACTGCGGAAGAAATTTCAAGGAAACAATAAAGTAGTCTTGATCCGACTACAATCTCTTTGGATGAACTTTGATTGCTTGGCAATGAAAGATTCTGAAAACATCAAAGATTTTTTCCAAGGTTGCTGAAATAGTCAACCAAATTAGAGCTTATGGTGATCGGATAGAAGAAAAAAAGATCGTTGAAAAAATTTTCAGAAGTTTACCACCAAAATTTGATCATGCAGCTGAAGCAATTGAAGAATCAAAAGACCTCTCAATTATGACCATGTTTGACATCTATGGTTCTTTAGAATCATATGAGAAAAGAATTAAAAGATCTTCAGGTCAGCCATTGGAGCAGGCTTTTCAATCAAAGCTCAATTTGAACCGGAAAAATCAAGAGAGGAAGGGAAATTTTCAGCTACAAGACCAGTCTCAAAGAGGCCAAAATAATCAGTCCTGTGGTCGTGGAAGAGGCCATGGTAGAGGCAGGAATTTTCAGCCTCAAAGGTCCAGCAATCAAGGACAGAATTGCATCATATGCACGAAGTCAAATCACACCTTAGCTGAATGCTATTTAAGGTGTAACAGGTGCCGCATTCCAAACCATTTAGACCGGGATTGTTGGCATAAGAAGAATGAAAGTTTAGAAGCAAATTTCAGCAAGGAAAATGATTAAGAGCAAGTGTTTCTCACTTGTCTCAATGTTGAGAGCAACGTCGACAAGGTTTGGTACTGTGACAGTGGCTGTAGCAATCATATGACAGGTAACTGTGAGTTATTTGTTAAAATTGATGAAAAATGCTTCAAATTCCATTATTCTTGGTGATGGAAAATTTGTAAAAGTTGAAGGAAAAAGTGTAATAGCAGTGCAGTCCATATCAGGTGAGCAAAAATTCATCCATGATGTTCTTTATGTCCCAAGTCTTGCTCACAATCTCTTAAGTGTGGGGCAGTTAATTCAAAAAGGATATCAAGTCCATTTCGAAGGAAATGAATGCAGAATCATAGACAAGAAGAAGAACTCACAGATGGGTAAAGTTGAGATGACTCGAAACAAGGTTTTTTCACTCTCCCTCAACTACACAAGTCCAGTGGCTTTGAAGAATGAAATTTCAGATGAATCTCAACTATGGCATCTCATATATGGGCATTTAAATCACAAGGGACTGCAGCTTCTCAAGCAAAAGGATATGGTTCGTGGTCTTCCCCAAATAAATCAAATTGAAGGAGTTTGTGAAGACTATATTTACGGGAAGATGCACCACCTTCCTTTCCCCAAAACTTCTTGGAGGGCCAAAGCTCCTTTGGACCTTGTTCATGTGGATATTTTTGGTCCCACAAGAACACCATCTCTTGGAAACAAAGGTATTTCATCCTTTTTGTTGATGATTTTACTAGAATGATATGGTTGTATTTTATTCAGAAAAAATCAAATGCCTTCTCAATATTTCTAGAGTTCAAAGCCCTCCTTAAAGTGGGCCGAAAATGAAGACCTTAAGAACTGATCATGGAGGTGAATTCATATATCACCCGTTCATGAATTATTGCAAGAAGGAAGGCATTCGAAGGCAACTAACAGTGAGTAGAAGCCCTTAGCAGAACGAAGTTGCTGAAAGAAAGAACCAGACCATTGTTGAAATGGCTTGGAGCATGTTAAAAGGTAAAGGACTTCCTAATTCTCTTTGGGCTAAAGCTGTACATACCACTGCTTATATCCTAAACAGGTCACCAACAAAATCAGTGAAGAATAGAACTCCCTATGAGGCTTGGAGTGGGAGAAAACCAGATGTTATCCATCTAAAAGTGTTTGATTGTCTAGCCTACTCACCCAACAAAGCTCCTAATAAGGACAAGTTTGATCAAAAGAGAGAAAAGCTTCTGTTTATTGGGTACAACGATGAATCAAAGGGCTACCAGCTGCTGAATCCTGTTAATCACAAGCTGACAGTGGCAAGAGATGTCATCTTTGATGAAAGGGGAGTATGGCAGTGGACTTCTAGCGGCCAGAACTTAACAAATATTCCAGATTTTGTACCAGTTGAAGCAATAAGACCTAAATCAGTAATTGAATCTCAGAATCCAGCAATTTTAGAAGCTGAAATTGCACTTGGGAACCTTAGTTCAAAATCTGAAAATTCAGAAAATGAAGAAACTTCATCTTCTTCACCTGTCCTAAGAAAATTTGAAAGAGTTAGAAGACCTCCAGAGAGGTATGGTGATTTTAGAAGCTATTTTTCTAATGAAAATTCAGAATTTGCTCTTTTCTCTTGTGAGTCACGGAATTTTGAAGA
Organism: Malania oleifera; assembly: GCF_029873635.1. NCBI lineage: Eukaryota > Viridiplantae > Streptophyta > Magnoliopsida > Santalales > Ximeniaceae > Malania > Malania oleifera. The sequence continues at coordinate 110,868,256 of NC_080422.1, forward strand.
TGCAGTGAAGGATAAAAAATGGAAAAAGGCCATGGAAGAAGAGTTGAAGGTGATTGAAAAGAACAACACATGGAAGCTTGTGGATCCTCCTGAAGGCAAAGACATTATTGGTCTCACGTGGGTTTACAAAACCAAGTACAACAAGGATGGTTCCATTCAAAAGTACAAGGCCATATTGGTTGCCAAAGGTTATTCTCAACAACTTAGAGTTGATTTCAACGAGACCTTTGCACCGATTGCAAGAATTGAGACAATTCGGCTTGTACTTGCAATAGCTTCCAAATTGGGGTCAAATGTGTATCAAATGGATGTTAAATCTGCGTTTCTCAACGGAGAACTGAATGAGGAAGTTTATGTTGAGTAGCCATGTGGATATGAAGTGAAGGGCAAAGAAGAAAAGGTGTACAAACGGAACAAGGCTTTGTATGGCCTCAAACAAGCTCCACGAGCTTGAAACCACTTAGGGATCATGAAGTACTTCCTCGGGATGCAAGTTAAGCAAGGAAGAAGGGAAATTTTCATTCCCCAAGAAAAGTATGCAGCTGATATCTTGAAGAAATTTCATATGAAGGACAGTAAGGCTGTAAGTACTCCATGGCTCTAAATGAAAAATTAAATTCTGATGAAGGAGCTAAGAAATTCGACGAAAATCAGTATAGGAGTTAGTTGGATCCCTTATTTACTTGACTCATACTAGGCCTGATATTACACAAGCTGTTAGTATGTTGTCTAGGTTCATGCACAGCCCAAGTGTACTTCATTATGCAACAGCAAAAAGGGTATTAAGATACCTTAAAGGCACACTAAAACTTGAACTGAAGTACAACAAAGATTCTGAGTTTGTTTTGACCAGTTTCACTGACAATGATTGGGTTGGATCAATTGATGATTGAAAAAGCACATCGGCATATGTTTTCTGCCTTGGAAATGGCACCATTCCATGGTGTTCAAGAAAGCAAAACACTGTTGCCTTGTCATCTGCAGAAGCAGAATATATTTCAGCAACAGAGGCTGCTTGTGAAGCAGTTTGGCTGAGGAAATTACTTAGTGATTTACGGCTGAAGCAAGAGGGTCCTACAACCATTTATTGTGATAATATGTCAGCAATAGCTCTAACTAAGAACCCAGTTTTTCATGCGAGGACAAAGCATATTGAGGTCAGACATCACTTTATTTGTGACCTTGTGCAGAAGGAAGAAATTCAGCTAGAATTCATCAGCACTAATGAACAACTAGCAGACATGCTCACAAAACCTATTACTTCTGAGAAGTTTTTGAAGTTCAGAGACATGTTAGGACTCATGGCTTTAGAGGGGAATTTGTGAGAAAGCCGTGAACCTCCTGAAGTTAGTTAATTCAGTTATTTAGTTGAAAAGTCAGCAGACAACTCAGCGTACAGTCAGCAGAACATTCAGCAATAAAATTATTCAGTTAGCAAGTTGCAGCCAGTGTGATTCTTATTCCAAGTTCTGTTCAATTTTTCAAAGTGGAATACAGCTGTCATTCATTTATAGCACAGGAGTGAGTTATTTAGTCTAGGAACTTGTCATATTCTTTGCCTTGTTTCTAGGTTTATTTAATGAGTTGTTAAGTCCCTAGAAAATTAAAATTTCCTATCTATTCCCCATGTACTCTGCCCTATAAATAGTGGCCTTATCCCAGTCATTTTAAGTAGTGAAAAAATAGAAAAGAATCTCAAAAATCCAGAAAAAAGTGCTGCAGCACTGTAGCTTTTTATATATGTAATTTCTTCATCAAGTTAGTAACCTAATGAGGCATTTTTCAGTATTTTTCTTCTCTATTTTTTCTGTTTCTATTCTTCTGTTCCAACATAGTGTCTCCTTTTCTGAAAACCCATCATAGAGGTTTTTTCTTTCCTTTCATTTTTTTTTTTGGGTCTTCATGGGAAGGAAAAAATTGTTAAGGGTGGCATAAGCAACTATGAGCTTGTGAAAAAGAAGAATGGTGGAATAAGCACCAGTGCTTTAAAAGGCAAAGGTGCAAGTCGAGGCATTTTAAACCCTGAGAGGCAAGGCGTAAACCTTAAGGTGCTGAGGTGTAAGCCTTTTTGAGAATTTCATTTTTAGAAAAAAATGTGCAAATACATATATTTGTAAAAATAAAGAAAAAATTAATAAAATTACAAATAAAATGTACGGAAAATCAAATATAATTTGTAAACTGCTTGTTGACCATCCAGAAAATACTAATTTGAGTTCATTAAGTAAATCATGCCAAGAGATAGCTATGACATTACAAAGTTCAAATTATTTTCAAGATATAAGATGCAGCACTAAGGTCCAAATTATTCTAGAGAGGTTGGCATTAGCAGTTTTAGAAATCAACTCATATTATGGCATTCCTTTCTTGTAAGCTAGGGCTGGAAACAAACCAAGCCGCTCATGAGTGGCTCGGGAGCTTGACTTAGTTAGGGCTTGTTCGGGCTCGTTTATTATCTAAATGAGCGAGTCCTAAGCCTAATTTTGAGCTTGGTTTATAAACGAACTGAGCGTAAGCACAGCCAAACTTGGCTCGTTTCAGCTTGTGAGCAGCTTGATAGCTGGCTCAAATGGGTTCGTTTATTAGGCTCGTTACGGAGCTCGGTAATGAGCTTGTTAATAGGTTTGTTAAGTTGGCCCAATCTCAAAAATCCAATACTGGCCCAATTGCCTAAGGAGAAAGGCACAAATTTTGACCCAAACAATAGGTGGATGAAATTGTTGTTATTAGGTCCTTTATAAAATTTCAATCTGAACCTGAGCCCGAAGTCTAGCTTGCAAATGAACTAAGCCCGAGCAAATATTTTTAATCTCGAGCTGAGCCCAAGCCAATATTTTTAATCTTGAGCTAAGCTTGAGCCCAACTTTTTGAGTTGGAACCAAGCCAAGCTCAACCGGAGCCAAGCTCTGGCTCTGCTGAGCCAAGCCTGAGCATGATGAAGCTTGGCTCGGCTCGGCTTGGCTCGTTTGTAGCCCTAGTAAGCATGCACTTAAAATTTGCTACCAAAATATAACTTGAGATTCACACTCCCCAAGTGTGTAAGCCTTAACAAAAAATGTACAACAAACACCTTTGGTACAAATGAGTAAGCCTTAGTGTGTATGCATTGGCCTTATTAATGGTTATTTAGTCATTTAACATTATTAATTGTAGAGTTTGGTTTGTGTATTCAACATGGTATCAGAGCTGGTTACCAAGAGATCCTGGGTTCTCGTCCTATTGCCCACATTTATTGTGTGGTATTTAAAAAATTATTGTATTCCCTATAATGGGTGATATTATTGTGTCTTCTCTCTCCACGTTCTATCAGGCTGCACGTGTGGGGGAGTGTTAAAGCTTGACATACATTGTTGGCCCACAACCTAATAGCTTAAGCTTTTAGGCAAAGTGTTATGTTAAAGCTTGATATACATTGTTGGCCCACTACCTAATAGCTTAAGCTTTTAGGTGAAATGATAATCTAACATGGTATCAGAACATGATTCTGAAACCTAAATCTTAAGTGTTACCACCACCATCAAACCAAAGACTGAAACCCCAAATCCACTGCATGTCTATCATCATAGAATATTTTTCAGCAATACTATAACCCTAGAAAACAGCCAGCAGCAGCAGAAATTCAGAGCAGTCACTGGAATTTTCTGGGGGACACTGCCAGTTCGAGAACATCAAATCCACTATAGATTTGTTGAAACCAACACCATAGTCACCCACAGACACTGCTGATCTGCCCCCAACTGAAATCCCACCTCCAGGCAGTGTCCCACACGCCCTCGCACGCTGGGCGAAGGCTGACAGGGCCAACCCCATGCGCCTGTGCGTGAAGCCACTTTTAGGCATGGTCTTGACTTCAAATGATCCAGCAGTGATCCAATCTCTCTATTAACATGTTTTTGCAGATTTTCATGAATTTTTTTTTTTTTCCCAAAGATCTCACTTTATCAATTGCTCAAGTGCAGCACTGAAGGAATGGTTGTTTCATGCTTTGTGAAGAAGTTTATCAATGATTATTGAGTTTATTGGGTGTGAAACATGGGAATTTGCTGTGTTTTTTGATTCAATGATCTAATTCCTTCCATATATAAAAAATATAAAGCTGTTGGACGTGTTTTGCTCAAAGATCCAATCTATGTTTAACCATGCCCTCGTGGTAATTCATTAGTTGTTGTTCGGTGTTAGTAACAGTCATTGGTGACTTTCTTGGAGCAGTGACAATGCTTATAAGCTGTTTTTTGTGAGGCTATAGCAGTGTTATATAAGTTAGTTGGTGTTTTCTCCATGGTAGTTTCAGTGGTTCACTTCTCCAATTGGCACAGGACATGAGGCTTGTGGACTTCACTACTTTGAGTCGCCTTCTCCACCCATTGTCTCCACAGTCGTAGCTACACCACTTCAAATCCATTTTTGCCTTGGTCATCCGTCCTTGGACAAGTTGAAACAGCTAGTTCCTACATTGAGTTATGTGTCTAATCTTGAGTGTGAGTCTTGTCAATTGGGCAAGCATCATCGTGTTCGCTTTGCTTCCCGAGTCGAAAAACGAGTGGTTAGTCCTTCCATGCAAGTCCATTATGATATTTGGGGTCCTAGTCGTGTCATATCAAAGTTGAGGTTTCGCCGTTTCGGTACTTTGTTACTTTTGTTGATGATAGGATGACTTGGTTATACTTAATGAAAGATTGTTTTGAGTTGTTTGATATCTTTTGTGCCTTTTGTTCCCAAATACGAACTCAATTTGATATGCTAGCTAGGATACTTTGTAGTGATAATGCTAAGGAGTACTCCAGTACCCAATTCAGTACTTATATGACTAGATCTAGTATATAATCCATTAGTCCTCTTGTGCCCACCACAGCAAAATAGGGTTGTCGAGCAGAAAAACAGACATATTCTTGAAGTCACTCGTACCCTATTGTATTTAATGAATACTCCCAAAGTTTTTTGGAGTGATGCTGCGCTCACAGCTTGTTCCCTCATCAATAAAATGCCATCCTTTGTCCTTGGCGGCAAAATCCCATATTCAGTTATCTTCCCTAAGAATCCTTTGTACTCCCTTCCTCCTCGTACATTCGGTTGTGTGTCCTTTGTCCATTAGTTATCTATAGAAATGGATAAGTTGGATCCTTGTGCTATCAAATGTATCTTTTTGGGTTATTCCTATACTAAAAAAGGATATCGATTTTATAGACCTACTTTACATCAATTTTTTGTCTTTGCCAATGTCACCTTTTTGAGTCTACACCATATTACTCTGATTCCTTGAGTTCTATTGACCTTAATGAGTCTCTTCCTCTGCCTTGCCTTTTAGATCCAAACGTAGTATCTATGCCCAATCCTCCTACAACTTCATCCAGTTTGAGTCCATCCTGTTGCTTGGATCATCCCAATTTGCAGGTATACACACGACGACTCAAGGGGGAAGTGCCTCCTTTAACTTCTACTACTGTGCCTCTAGTTCCTTTGTCGGATGATCTTATTTCCTATAATGTTGATCCTCCTATAGCTGTTCGAAAAGGTAAATGCACTTGTACCCAAGATCCAATCTCTAATTTTGTTCAGTGTCACCCTATTATTACTGTTTTGTTAGTACATTGTATTCTATTGCTTTTCTAAAATCTATTTCTGAAGTCCTATCCCATTTTGGGCAGAGGATAGCGATGGTTGAAGAGATGCGTGCACTACATGATAATAATACTTGGGATTTGGTACCTCTTCCTCTTGATAAGTCCGTGGTTGGTTGTCGTTGGGTGTACACTGTGAAAGCCAATCCTGATGGTTCTGTGGCTCATTTGAAGTCCTGCCTTGTTGCTAAGGGGTATTCTCAGGTGTATGGTTTGGATTATTTAGACACATTCTCTCTGGTTGCTACACTTGCCTCAGTATGTTTGTTCATTTCTTTAGCCACTACTTGTCATTAGCCTCTACACCAGTTAGATGTGAAGAATGCTTTCCTACATGGTGATTTTCATGAGGACGTATATATGGAGCACCCACCTGGGTTTGTCGCTCGGGGGGGGGGGGGGGAAGTTAGGCTCAGTATGTCGACTTAAGAAATCATTGTATGAATTAAAACAATTTTCAAGGGCACGATTTGGCCATTTTAGTGTTGTAGTACTTAAGTTTGACCTTCATTGGTGTGCATTAGATGACTCTATTTTTTATTATCATACTCCATCTAGCAGGATTTTGCTTATTGTGTATGTGGATGACATTGTGATCACTGGTGATAATGATTGAGACATCCAAGACCTAAAGCTTTTCCTACAGAGTAAGTTTTAGACCAAAGACTTGGGATCATTTAAGTACTTCTTGGGTATAGAATTATTGAGATCTCGTATAGGAGTTGATACACCCATGGATCCCAATAGTAAGTTAGAGCTAGATATGGGTGATTTGTTGCCTAACCTAGGTCGGTATAGAAGACTTGTTGGAAAGTTGAATTATCTCATAGTAACCCAAGCAGATATATCCTTCGCAACAAGTGTTGTGAGTTAGTTTCTCGATTCCCTGAGAACAAGTCATCGGGATATAGTAATTCGCATTTTGAGGTATCTCAAAGGTGCACCAGGGAAAGGTATTTTATATTAGGATCAAGGCCACACTCATATTCAGGGATATACAGATGCAGATTACGTCGGGTCACCTTCCGGCCGAAGATCCACAATCGGGTATTGTATCTTTGTCGGTGGTAATTTGGTGTCTTCGAAAAGTAAGAAACAAACTGTGGTGACTTGTTCGAATGCCAAGTCAGAATACACACTACATATGATCTTGTTTGGCTAAATAACATGTTGAAAGAATTAGGTTTTCTACATTCTCAGCTTATGGAGTTGGTGTGTGATAATCGAGCTGCTATTCATATTGCCTCCGACCTTGTCTTCCATGAGTGGACAAAGCACATTAAAGTTGATCGCCATTTTATTCAAGAGAAACTTGTATAGAAGCTCATTACAACCATTCATGTGAAATCCAAGTTTCAGCTTGCTGATTTGTTCACTAAAGCCTTGAGAGGTGCTCGTGTGAAATTCATTTGTAACAAGCTAGGAGCATATGATATTATATGCTCCAACTTGAGGAGGAGTGTTAACGGTTATTTAGTCATTTAGCATTATTATTAATTGTTAGGGTTTGGTTTGTAATAAGTGTAAGTTAGTAAGGGTACTATGGTAATTTCAATTGTACTTGACATATATTATAAATAGAGGGAGAGACCTATCATTGAGTTTAGGACTTTAGGTCTTCCAATTTACTTAATTATTTAACAGGCCTTTTCACAATTTGGTATTTTAGATTAAACCTCAAGGCGTTTGAAGCATGCCTTGTCCCGAGGCAAGCCTTATTGAGCTTTTCAAAACATTGATAAGCACAAACATCGGAAGAAAACATTGTGGCCAGTATTACTATTGCCACAATGTTTTTTTACCGTAAAAGGTCATTATTAAATGTTTGACCCAAAGATTAAGCCGTTTATAAGCCACTCCTTCACCCTTTTTTTCAATGTTGGATAACTCTCAGGAGTGGAAGCCATTTCTCTCTTAGAAGCAAACCTAGTTCTCCAAAAATGGCACAAGTGAATCTTACTCTTGCGCCTTAAGTGCCTTATATCACATTCCACTTTCTCTTTTTGAGTCAATTTCACCCCGCACATCTTAACCCTATTTAGAACCATCTACCTATCCTCGCAATCCTTATTGGCCTTGATCACACACTAATCCTCCAATTGGTAGCAGGACGTGAGAATTAGCTCTTACATCCTAACTTATGTCATGGCTTGCCTAGTCATGAAACATTGGATTTGATACCACTTACAAGCATTTGGGGAGTCCTTTTGCAGGTTTGACTCTTTTGTTGATTTCTATGGCTGCTTATTTAGAAATGTTCCCAATTGAACCAATCCAAATTGACCTTCATGGAAGCTCAACAAAAATGGCTGCTTCATGGTCAGTTCCTCCTACAAGCAGCTGGACAAATCCTCTAAAGCAGGCTTAATTTCCCCTGGAAAGCAATTTGGAATGCTCCTATGGTAACCAAAGGTTTTTTTTTTTTTTTTAATTTGCTTTTGGTGCTTAGGAAGCAATTTGGTGGAAGATCCTTATTCTTACTAGCCTTCAGAAAAAGGGTTTCACAGTGGCCGACAGATGCTTTCTATGCAAAGAATATGATGGAACTGGAGAGCATTTCCTGCTCCACTGCCCCTTGGATCACTTTTTTGGAATCAAGCTACTGCTCTTAACAGCACAGCACTGGGTCACTTCTGAAACTGTGTGAAAGAAAATCTGGGCAAGGGTATACCTAGTAACCTACGAAGAGGGAAAGGAAAGAAAAGAAACCTTGTCATTGATCCAACTCCCAATTTTTGGGTAGTGTGGAGAGAGAAAATGCTAGAGCTTTTGAAGGAACAACTACTTCTCCCGCAATCCTCAAACATAGATGGTTTACAACTCTTACAAGTTGGTTTAGTGGGCTGCACATGCTGGACACACATAATTCTTAACTTATAGGATACCATATCACACAGTTGGTTCAACTTTTACTTTGTTTCTCTTTTCTTTGCTTGTAGATTGGGTGGAATCTACTTGGTAGTTAATGAAATCTCTCTACAACAACAACAACAACAAAACCAAGCCTTAGTCCCACTAAGTGGGGAATGAAATCTCTCTAAATGATAAAAAAAAAAACTTATACTAGGGTTCACAAAATATGATGGCTCTTTTGGCCCATTTGGGCCATTTGAATTTAGAATCAGTAGATAAATATTCTTTACATGATTCTCTTATGAATTTAACTAGAATGCGGGCCAACAACCAACCCTACTTTTGGTTTCCTAAATGAGTTGGGCAGCTTTGCCTGTTCGTCTACTCTTTAGCATCAGCTACATCACCTTAGTTATATACACTCCATATAGAAGAAAGTGGAACTGTTGCCTCTTGTAAAATATTTTATATAAAACCCAATCAATGATGCAACCCTTTACTACTATTACATTGACGGCAACAAAGGATCCTTAGCTTATCAAGCGTTCTACTTATTTATAGATTAGCCATGATTTTGAATAATCCTCATCCATCAGCATCAACACCACATGTATACTGGAGAATTAACATTTAGTTTCCATTATCAGATATAATACCATTGTGGCAAAGCCCTAGGAGAAAAGAATAATAAACAATGAAGTGATAGAAACTGATGGGCAACACAATTACTCTAACGCACTTCATCTCATCTTTCACTGTATGCAACAATTACACCGATTTTAGTGTCCATATCACATCAAATTTTTTTAGGTTTTCTGAAGGTTTCTATATTGGACAGCTCACATCCATGCGGAATGCCAATAGCAGTGACAATGTCTATAATACTTATATGGAACCATTCCTCACTCAGGCTGTCATCTTTTCAGTCCTGAAATTCATGTTGTTTGATTCTACAGCTACAAAAACAGCTTAAACTTCAGTCATTTCACTCCCAATGTAAAGATAGTTGGAGGAAGATAAAAAATCATTTAAGCTACAAAAAATACTTGACATCCAATGTTTCAGATTCATAATTTTAGTAACCTCATAAAATGAAAGGGCAAACAAACAAAAAGTATGACAATGCAACCACACAACATAAGCATACACACACACAGGAACAGGTAAACCCAGTTTTAATTATTAATATTTCATTACATGAATTAAATATACTTTTAGGCACATCAAATTTTCCTTCTCTTTCATCCTAGATTCATTCATAATTAGATAAGCAACATAATAGAACATCATATTATTATTAACAACATTTGAAACTAATCACAACTGACAACCACCTTGTTCAAATGTGCAGCGAGATGGATCTTCACCAAAATAAAGAATCAATGCATCAACGTTTCTTCCCTGTAAAATATCCAAGTCCCAAGGATTGTTAGGTAAGGAATAATGCCATTTGGAAAGCAATGATATGGGGGACAGGATGCCATTTAGACTTACCACACCAGAATAAAGTGAAGCCAAAGACCTCACTTCTGCTTCAGCAAATCGAAGAAATTCCTTTAAAGCCTGAAAAGTGGAGAAACTATAAGCTTTACAGCTGAAGAGATGCAAAAGAGTGGGAAAAAGAGAAAATATAAATTATTTTACATTGCCACTGTTATTTCTTTTAGCATTTTTTTGTTCTCTCTTAACATATTTCTTCAATTTTTTTAAAAATTGCTACTTATGTTTATCTGGAAAAAGCTGTTACACTAATCTGAAAAATCACTGCCATTGTTATAGCCATCATCCTGAGCTTATCATGACAATTTGGTGATATCCGTCCCGATATTTCTCTAATAGTGATTAATCACTCCACCTTAAATATGCAACCCATACCATTATCTCTGACTAGTTTCAACCAAGTCAATCTTTAACCTCTCTGATAATAGAATCAGAAATTCACCAATATCCTTTTATCTGCGCGATTAAAGTCTCTCAATGCATGGTGCACATAACCAATCAATCAGGTTAACACCAGCAATTTCTTTCATTGTCAATTCTTTTAGTTCATAGTGCAACTAGATGAGGTTTTTGCACTCCTGTACCGATCGCTGGTTGCTTTCATTGGCACTCAAATATTTATTTCCTGTTCTTTTCTGCATTCGTTTCCAGTTGCTGCCAACCATAATGCCCAGAGCTGCTGCCAGGTTGTTTATTAAATGCCAGCAGTACTTTGCTATGGTCTGCACTGTTTTTCGTGCGCAAGTAATTTCTCCTAGGATATTAATATTGTAATCTCCATTCTGTAGTCATAGCTGCTTATTGAAGTTCTGGATATTGGGTGGTTTGAATTGTTGTGAGTTCAGGTTGTTTGAAGTTTTGAAAGCACTGTTAGTGCTAATGTGTGCTGCCTGACTTCTCAAGCTCCTTCACGGAATAAGTCAGCAATGGATAATGCCTCTAACCACAGTAGGGGAAGTTTTGAAGGACGAGGACAAGGATGAGGTTTGGATTGTGGTCATGGAAGTGGTAGTGTATTACGACAAGGAGTTTGTTGTGGCAATTCTCACAAGTGCACACATTGTGGCAAGGAAAAGCAAACTATTGATCTCTGTTGGGATCTCCTCGGGAAACCAGCTTGGACTAATAAGTCTTTGTTGGAACAGAAGAATAGAAACAGAAAAAACAGAGAAGAAAAATACTGAAAAATGCCTCTTCAATTTTCTGACTTGATGAAGAAATTACATATATAAAAAGCTACAGTGCTGCAGCACTTTTTGCTGGATTTTTGAGATTCTTTTCTATTTTTTCACCACTTAAAATGACTGGGATAAGGCCACTATTTATAGGGCAGAGTACATGGGGAGTAGATAGGAAATTTTAATATTCTAGGGACTTAACAACTCATTAAATAAACCTAGAAACAAGGCAAAGAATATGACAAGTTCTTAGACTAAATAACTCACTCCTGTGCTATTAATGGATGACAGCTGTATTCCACTTTGAAAAACTGAACAGAACTTTGAATAAGAATCACACTGGCTGCAACTTGCTGACTGAAAAATTTTATTGCTGAATGTTCTGCTGACTGTAAGCTGAGTTGTCTGCTGACTTTACAACTAAATAACTGAATTAACTAACTTCACTAGGTTCACAGCTTTCTCACAATCTTTTGCGAAGGGCAATTCTACTATTGTGTTGTTTAGGATCTTTGGATTAAGATGAGGATTGGTGGAGCGCTTGAGAAGGGATGACCTGTACCATTTGAAAAGTAGTCATGGCAGGTCCAATTCTTGTCATAGTCTTCCTCAATATATACTAATGGTGTTTCTGCTAATTAGTAGTACACTCGTTTGTGTCATCCATCTCTTCAAAAACCACAAGTTTTTCCTTTGTTCAAGTCCATTTCTTCTTTTGAGTGTTCTGAGTGTCAATTGGAAAAGCACATTAGGACGTCTTTTCAATCTAAGTTGAGGCCCGTAGTAAATCATTGTTTTCTCTTATTCATTCATATCTTTTGGGTTCATGTAGAGTCAAGAATTTGATTGGTCATCAATATTTTGTGTCCCTTGAGGATGATTTTTCTGGCATGATGTGAATCTATTTGTTAAAAGATATGTAGGTATGGATTTTTGAATGTATTTACTTAGTTCTACCAGGAAATAAAAACTTATTTTGGTATTGATAGTCAATTGTTTCAATCTGATAATGCACTTGAATTTGTTCAAAATAAGCTTCATTCTTTTTGCTTGGCCAACGGGACAATTCATCAAACATCATGTATACATACCCCTCAATAGAATGGAATAGTTGAATGAAAAAATAGACATTTACTTGACATAACATGGTCTCTACTCCTTCATATGCATGTTCCTAAATCCTCTTCAATTGATGCTCTTCTTACAACCTATTTTTAGCTTAACAAGATGCCCTCAAGTGTTCTAGATGGACAAATTCCCTTCTCCGTCATGTACCCAGAAGCATGAGTGCCGAAAACTGCTACTTACTTGATTAATCATTTACCTTCTCAAGTCCTACTCATGGAGTCTCCCTATTTCCACTTATTTGCTAAGAAACCTAGTTATGACAACCTCCGTACCTTTGGTTGTGTATGTTTTGTTCATTTACCTCTTCATGAATGACATAAATTATCTACTCAATCTGTTTAATGTGCATTCTTGGGATATAATGTGTGTCAAAAGGGATTTGTTTGCTATGATCCTACATTACATCGTACATGCATTTCTAGGAATGTTATTTTCTTTGAAAATCAACATTTCTTTCTTTTGTCCTCTGTACCCTCCTCTTCTACTGTGATTCTCCCCTCCTTTGAGGAGCAGTTCTCAGATCCTCATCAAGTCAGTTCTCATTTTAAACCAGGTATTGTGTATACGTGACGCTCCCGCCCACAGTCTCTTATAGTGGCTCATCTGATATCTGATCCTACTACGCTCCATATTCAGTTCGTTGTAGCACCTCTAGAGCCTTTGGTACGTTGCTCTTCTCGAGTGTCTGTACCCCCGGATAGGTATGGGTTTCCCTCTTCCATTTCTGGCAATTACGTTTTTGTTCTTACTGCTGCATTGTCCAATTTAGATATTCCCACATCCTACTCACACGCTGCCAAGCATGCTTGTCGGCGACAAGCTATGCAAGAAGAAATTGCCGCTCTAGAGGCCAATCACACCTAGGACATTGAGCCTTGTCCTCCCACCATTGTTCCTCTGGGTTGTAAATGGGTTTACTCAGTCAAGGTCCGATCTAATGGAAGTCTAGATCATTACAAAGCTTGCTTGTTGCACTTGGGAATAATCAAGAATATGGTGTCAATTATGAAGAGACCTTTGCTCCTGTGGCTAAGATGACTATTGTTTGTACAATTCTGGCTATTGCTGCTTCTAGTGATTGACCACTACATCAAATGGATGTCAAAAATGCTTTTCTTCACTAGGATCTTAAAGAGTATATTTATATTAAGCCACCCCCAGGCTTGTTTCCCTCTCTGACTTCACATGTGTGTAAGCTTCGTCGCTCTCTTTATGGTCTCAAACAAGCTCCGAGGGCCTGGTTTGATAAATTCCACACCACTTTATTACAATTTTCATTCAAGCAGAGCAAGTATGACACTTCATTGTTTCTTCGAAAATCAAACATGAGATTTGTTGTTCTTTTGGTTTATGTTGATGATATTGTGATTACTAGTTCCGATTCTGCTTTACTTGCTCAACTCATGACTCATCTCTCAGAGTCCTTTCATATGAAAGATCTTGGGTCTCTCACATATTTCTTGGTCTTGAGGTGAATCGTAGTCCCTCTGGTATTCCACTTAATCAACATAAGTATGCTAGTGACTTGGTGGCGGTTGGCCTTCAAGAGGTTACTTCTGTTGATACTCCCATGGAATTAAATGTCCAGCTTCGCAAAGAGGAGGGTGACTTACTTGCTGATCCCAGTTTATACCGGAAGTTGGCGGGTAGTCTGGTCTATCTCACCATTACTAGACCAGACATTTCTTTTGCTCTACAGCAAGTTAGCTAGTTTCTTTAAACTCCTCGTCATCTTCATTTGGCTGCTGTTCGTGGGATCATATGCTATGTTCAGGGCACTTCTGCTCGTGGTTGATTCTTCCCTGCAGGCAATTCTACTTGCCTTGCTGCTTATAGCGATGCTGATTGGGCAGGTTGTGTGGATACACGTCGCTCCATCACTGGTTGGTGTGTGTTCTTAGGTGATGCATTGATCTCTTGGAAGAGTAAGAAGCAAGACAGAGTTTCTAAGTCATCGATGGAATCTGAATACTGGGCAATGTCTCTTGCTTCTTGTGAAATTATTTGGCTTCAAGGTTTGCTTGCTGAGCTAGATTTTTCTGAGACTGATCCTACACCTCTACACGCCGATAATACAAGTGTTATTCAAATCACGGCCAATCCTGTATATCATGAGCGCACGAAGCATATTGAAGTTGATTGTCACTCTATCCATGAAGCATTTGAAGCTCGTGTTATCACTCTTCCACATATTTCCACTGAATTACAAATTGCTAATATCTTCACCAAGGCTCTCACTCGTCATCGAAATTGCTTCCTAAGTAGTAAATTGATGCTTGTTGATCAACTCACATCAATTTGAGGGGGGCTGTCAACGGAACAGCAAACAACAAAAGATTTCTTTCCTTATTTCAGCCCACAATTATTTCCTTATTTCTCCATTCATTATTTTGTACAATTAGCATATATTTAGTTTACATGTATAGGTCTTGACAGATTATAGTTTACATGTATAGGGCTAGAATCATGCTAGAACTTATTTACTTTCCATGTCTAGCATTCTTGTAAAGTCTATATAGAATATACAGAACTCAAGGCCAAACCATTCGGCCATTCACTCAATACTTTGACATTTTAAGGTGATACCCCGTTTGTCCAATGTCAGGTCCTCGAGTTAATCTTTTGATTCCATCAACAATTTATAGTCCCCTCTCTTGTGTTGATCCTCCAGTTCCTACCCTTATCACTCTTGAGAATCTTTTGCCCCTCTTCCAAATCCACCAGTTACTGATCTAGAGAAACGATTGAAGGTTTATGAATGACAGAAAGCAAGCACAAACGTCACTACGACCATGCAGGCACCTCTCCGCCTACCAATGCTTTGACTTCTAGTTCTGGAGATCCATCCCAATGTGACTTGGATTTCCTCGTTGCTCACTGGAAAGGTACTCAAACATGTGCTCAATCGTCCTTAGTTGCTTATCTTATTGCTCATTATGTTTCAGTTCTTCAAATTCCTAGTCCTATGCGTTCTTTTGCCTTGTCTATTTCCTTAATTTCTATTCCTTCGTCGCATGTTGAAGCACTTGCTAACCCTGGGTGGAAGCATGCAATGGACGTATAGATGAATGCCCTCATTGCTCAAGGGGCATTGGACTTGGTGGATCTTCCTCCTAATAAAGAGTTGGTTAGGTATTGTTGGGTCTACACCATCAAATATCTTCCTGATGGCTCTATCAAATGGCTTAAGGCTCAGATGGTTGCCAATGGGTACACCCAAACATATGGTATTAATTGTTTTGAGACTCCCTATTGCTCAACAAAATTCTATCTGCGTATTGGTCTCATTGGCAAATAATTTTTGATTGCCCCTTATATCAGTTGGATATTAAGAAAGCCTTCCAAGATGTATACATGGAGCAACCTCCTAGGTGTGTTGCTCAAGGGGAGGATGGTAAAGTATGTAAGTTGCATTAGGCCATTTATGGTTTTAAGTAGTCTCTTCGAGCCTTGTTTGACAAATTTAGTGCATTTGCATTTACTGAATGCTACTTTAATCATTCGATTTCGTCCACAAAACGGAGATAGTTGTGGTGTTTAGTAGTTTATGTTGATTATTTCATCATCACTGGCAATGACTTGATCAAGATTGCAAATGTTAAGCAGTGGCCTCAAGCAAAATGTCAAATCAAAGACGTGGGTTGTTGTGCAATAAATGCATGCGGAAATGATCGTGCTGTGTAGCAATTATAATGAACAATACGGAAACACACAGATAATGAAAGCAATAAAAGACACACAAGGATTTAACGTGGTTCGGCAGAATGCCTACGTTCACGGGAGCAAGTGGCAGCTAAAATTCACTATCTATCAAAATCAGGGTTACAACATTGTATTTATGCTAACCCTACACGTATAGAGGTATTGGTGAATCCCTCAAATACCCCTATATCAATCCGTGGAGGATTTGCCTCCATATCCCCAACCTATTGATCTTTCCAATTCAAATTTCAAAAACAACGCCGAACAAAACCGTCAACGATTTTCCTTCACTGGAGGAAACCGTAGATGTACCTACATCAAACCGTTGACGATTTTCTTCCTAATTGGTTATTGGAAGTAACCGTCGATGTACTCTGCAAACCGTCGATAGTTTTTCTTCACTCCAGCTTCCTTGTTTTCTTCAGCTTGCTTTCTCTGTACATGTGTTCCACACAATATGAGCCATATACTTCAATAAGCTCCACCTTGGCGAATATACACCCCTTAGGAGAATAAGAAAACATAAACCCATTGCTCCACCTAGGACGATAGGTTGGGACGCCTCCCATCTAGCATCTGGAGACGTTAATCAAGTCCAAGCAGTGCTTGAACTTGTCCGTGGTAATAGGATTTGTCAACATTTCTACTGCATTCTCAGAAGTGTGAACTTTTTCAAGCAATAGTTCACTAGAAGAAACCAATTCCTTGATCCTGTGAAACCTCACATCTATGTGCTTGGTCCTTGCGTGATACACTTGGTTCTTCGCCAAATAAATGGCACTTTGACTATCACAATGCAACTAAACTCCACCCTGCTAAATACCCAGCTCCTTGACCAATCTTGTAAGCTACAAACTTCCTTGGCAGCCTCAGCCACTGCCATATACTTCGATTCAGTAGTAGATAGTGCAACTAGAGACTGAAGCATGGACCTCCAACAAATAGCCCCCCCCCCCGGTGGTAGACCTCTTGTCATCCAAGTCCCCTGCATAGTCTGCATTCACATATCCAACAATTGAAGGATCACCCTGTTTTTTGCCAAACATGATGCCATAGTTTGTAGTACCCCTCAAGTATCTAAAAATCAACTTGACTGCATCCCAATGTCGTCATATCGAATTTGATAAAAACTTGCTCACCGCATTAACAACTTGTGCCAGATCCGGTCTTGTACAAACCATAGCATACATCAAACACCCCATTGCACTAGCATATGGAACTTTTGACATGACTTGAACTTCATCATCTATCTTCGGGCACTGCGCGGTAGACAATCTAAAATGATTCGCCAATGGTGTACTTACTGGTTTTGCATAACTACGCTGAGATAACCACAATCTTCTAGAAGCTCTGTCCTTGCGAATCTCCATCCCAAGAATCTTCTTGGCCACACCTAAATCATTCATGTCAAATTTTTTGCTCAACAGAGTTTTCAACTTATTGACCACACTCATACTGTTCACAGCAATCAACATGTCATCCACATAAAGCAACAGAAAAATAAATGAACCATCATCAAGGCTCTTCACATAAACACAACAATCATACTCACATCTCCTGTAGCCAATCCAGATCATGTAGGAGTCAAATCGCCTGTACCACTGCCTAGGAAACTACTTCAACCCATAAAGTGATTTCCTCAATTTACAGACCAAGTGTTCTTGTCCATGTTGACTAAACTCTTTTGGTTGTACCATGTAAATCAGCTCCTCCAAATCACCATGGAGAAAAGTTGTCTTTACATCCATTTGCTCCAAATGCATATCAAAATGCGCTACCAATCCTAACACCACCCTAATGGAAGTGTGTCTAACCACAAGGGAGAAGATCTCATCATAATCAACCCCTTTCCTCTGTGAGTAACCCTTTGCTACTAGACAAGCTTTGAATTTTTCTCCTCCTTTCTTTGATACTGCTTCTTTCTCTTTATACACCTATTTGCATCCTATCGCTCTCTTCCCCTTTGGAAGCTCCACCAACTCCTATCTGGTTCTTATGCATAGACTCCATCTCCTTTAGCATAGCACCCATCCATCTACTTTTCTTTTGACTGTATACCGCCTCTTGAAAAGTAGTAGGATCCTTGCTACTAGTAATGAGTGCATAAGAAACCAGATCATCAAAACCATACCGAGGGGGTGGCTTGATATTGCGTCTGGGCTTGTCTATAGCTATTTATGTGATGCTACTGATCTCCTGAGCTAGGACTCCCTGTATTATGAACATTGTCATCTGTACCATAAGTCTTTACCTCCACTAGCACCATATGCTCATTGCTGCTGCAGTTTTCTGGCACCTGGTTCTCTTCTTCCTGAGTATGCTGCAACATGACTTTCTTATCAAAAACCACATCTCTACTGATCACCACCTTGTTTTCCTTCAGATCCCACAGCTTGAAACCTTTCACCCCTTTCTGATACCCCAGAAAGATACACTGTCTAGACTTCGCATCAAACTTCGATCTCTCCTCACTAGAAACATGCACGTAGGCTGGACATCCAAACACTCTCAAACCAGAGTAGTCTATCGTGCCGCTTGTCCACACCTCCTATGCTACTTTCTCATCTAGTGCTGCCCTTGGTGACCTGTTAATCAAGAGACATGCCATATCCACCGCCTTTGCCCAGAAGTTCTTTGCAAGCCCTGCATTCAACCTGAGACACTAGCTCTTTTAGCTATTGTTCTGTTCATCCTTTCCGCCACACCATTTTGTTGTGGCGTCTTACGTACTGTGAAGTGTCTCTTAATCCCATGCTGCTCGCACAACTCTATGAACTTTGAATCTGTGTACTCAATACCATTGTTGGATCCGAGGCATTTGATCTTCCTCCTGGTTTGGTTTTCTACTTCAGCTTTCCACAACTTGAACTTGGCAAATGTCTTTGACTTGTGCCGCATGAAGTACACCTAGACCTTTCATGAGTAGTTATCGATAGAAACTCATGCAATACATATGTCCTCCCCGTGATGCTACCCTTACTGGCCCCAAACATTTGTATGAACATAGTCAAGAATTCCCTTCGTCTTGTGTGTGGCTGTCTTGAACTGCACCTTATTCTATTTCCCAAGAACACAATACCTGCAGAAATTCAGCTTGCATGTTTTGACACCCTTCAAAAGAATCCTCTTATGAAGCTCCATCATCCCACGCTCACCCATACGACCTAACCGCATATGCCACAAGACTGTACTATCTAACTTAGACTCCGCAGCTGCAGCTCCACCTACAACTATGGTACCTAGCAGTGTATAGATATTTCCTGCTAATTTCTTCCCCTTCATCACGATTAATACACCTTTACTCACCTTCATTACTCCACTTGCACACTTGTAATTAAACCCATTACAATCTAAAGTGCCCAATGAAATTAGATTCTTTCTTAAATCCGGTATATGCCTAACATCACACACCGTTCTAACAACACCATCAAAATATTTTAATTCTGATATTCGCTTTTCCAACAATTTTTGCATGATGCATCATTACCCATCAAAACAGGACTAGAAATTACTAACCTGCAGGTGTCAAACCAATATTTATTGGGTGTTATATGATAGGAGCATGCCGAATCCAGTATCCAAGAATCCGTGAGACAATCTGAACCGGATGAAACAGAAAGCATATTCCCGTCACTGCTCTTTGAGTCTCCTTCTTCCGCCACATTCGCAGATTTTGATGAACCCTCTTTATTTTTTGCATTCCCCTTCTTTTTCTCTGGACAATCTTGTTTTATGTTCCCCTTTTTCTCACACTTAAAACATCGTATGTCCTTCCTCTTCCTAGAATTGGACTGATATTTATTGCTACTCGGTTCGCTCCAGAACTTGTTTCTCCCACGTTCCTGGTTACCCTTCACCACAAGCCCTTCACCTTGTAGACTCTCATTGTTGACTTTCTTCCTCTGATGAAAACCTAAAAGAGCACTTGGGATCTTCTCCAATTCGAGAGTTTCTTTTCCCCACATTAGAGTTGTAACCAAATTTTCATATGTAGGAGAAGTAGGTAGGGAATTCAGCAACATCAACGACTTGTCTTCGTCTTCGAACTTCACATCAACTCGATTCAAATCATTGACGATCTAATTGAACACATTGATGTGCTGGTTTAGATCTGAACCCTCTGACATCTAAAGACCATACAGTTTCAAGATAAAACTTGTTTGTTAACGACTTGGACATATATTGACTTTCCAGTTTCAACCAAACTGCCACCAGTGATTCCTCATCCATGACGTGATACATCACGTCATCAACCACACAAAGCCTGATAGTCGCCACAGCTTTCGCTTCCAGTTCCTTCCAATTGATGTTGTCCATGCCTTTCAGCTGCCTTACGTATAATACCTTCACCATGCCCTGCTGCACTAAAAAATCCTTGACCCTTCGCTGCCATAACACGAAATTTTTGGATCCATCGAACTTGATCATGTCGAACTTTGCAAAAGAAATCCCAGCCATTGTAACCAATAGCTTTCATACCAATTGTTGTGCAATAAATGCGTGTGGAAACGATCGTGTCGTGCAACAATTACGATGAACAATACGGAAACACACAGATAATTAAAGCAATAAAAGACACAAGGATTTAATGTAGTTGGGAAGAATGCCTACGTCCATGGGAGCAAGTTGCGACTTAAATTCACTATCAATCAAAATTAGGGTCACAACATCGTATTTATGTTAACCATTCATGTACAGAGGTATTGGAGAATCCCTCAAATACCCTTGTATCAATCCGTGGAGAATTTGCCTTTGTATCCTCAACCTATTGATCTTCCTAATTCAAATTTCAAAAATAACGCCGAACAAAACCGTCGACGGTTTCATCAAATTGTTGACGATTTTCCTTCATTGGAGGAAACCATCGATGTACCTACATCAAACCATCGATGATTTTCTTCCTAATTGTCTACTGGAAGAAACCATCAATGTACTCTGCAAACCATTGACAATTTTTCTTCACTCCAACTTCCTTGTATTCCTTAGCTTGCTTTCTCTGTACATGTGTTCCACTCGATATGAGCCACATACTTCAACAAGGGTATTTTGTGTTACTTTCTTGGTATTGAGATTGTATAGTGTAGGAAAGTGTTAAATCTATCTCAACTAAAACAAACATTGGACTTGCTAAGTGAGATTGGTTTGTTGGGAGCTAAACCGGTTGATGCTCCTATGTATCCCAATGTGAAGTTGTATAGGGATGTTGAACCAGATTTTAAGACAAACATTGATTATACGCAGTTGGTTGGCAAGTTGATCTACTTGAATGTCACTAGACCTGACATATATTTTGCAGTGGGATTGGTGAGTCAGTTTATGGAAAATCCCAAACAGCCACATTGGGATGCTATATGTAGGATTTTACGGTATCTCAAAGGCTCTCCCAGCAAAGGTTTGATTTATGAATGTGACAGAAATTGTGAGTTGTGGGATACAATGATATTGATTGGGCTGTGTTGATGATCCAAGGTGTATTGTTGTCTATTGTACACTTGTGGGAGGTAATCTTGTTACTTGGCATAGCTAGAAACAAACTACTGTAGCAAGATCTAGTGCTGAAGCGTAGTACCAAACTATATCTCACACTACGAGTGAGCTTATGTGGCTGAAGTCTCTTATGTCAAAGATGGGATTCTTGGTAAGGAAGCTAGTAGATATGTTCTCTAAAAAGATGCCTTCTATATTTCTAGCATTCCAATGTTTCATGAGAGGGCAAAGCACATAGAAGTTGACTGTCATTTTGTGAGGGATGCTGTGTTGAAGAAGTTCGTGAGGATTCCCTTTGTGAAATCTGTCGATCAGCACTGTCTAAAGTTTGTTACAAGCTGGGGTTTGGTGATATTTGTATACCTTGAGCTTGAGGGGGAGTGTTAGAAGAGAATTAAGGCTGCAAACAAGCCGAGCCAAGCTGAGCTTTAACATGTTCAGGCTCGGCTCGAAAGAAAAATAGCTCTGCTTGAGCTCGAGCTCGGTTCAATTCAGTTTGCAAAATTCAAGCTTGAGCTCGGCTAAAAAATTTATCCATTGGCTTGAGCTCAGCTTAGTCTCAACAACTAACACAAAACCAAGGCAGCCCAATTGAATATTTGAAATTTAAGAGGACATTAATGGACAATTGGGCTTAAAATAAAATACTTAGGCCTATCATGGAACAGGCTCATATTATAACCCAAAAAGGCAAGGAGGAGCCCATAAGTATGCAAGCCCACAACATTAATTATACACTGACTATGCAGTCCTGCAATGAGCCGGACCGCAGCCTTATGGGAAGGTGGATGGAAGGGGAAGCTGGGCAAGGGATTTTATAAACTGTTGAGGAGGATAACATACTTTGTATTTCTGAAGTGGGACAAAAATGCAGCCTGAAGCTCTTTGCCTCTCCCCCATGCTTTCTCCCCACTTCAATCCCACATTGAAATATTAAACTCTTGCTATGTCTCTCTTCTTCTATATCAGATTCCTTCCACATCTGTTTAATTAATAAATAATATATAAATGAATAACTAGTAGATTTTTTTTTGAGTTTTTGACTATTTGGTTGATTTGCGTGATCCAAAAATTAATTCACTAACTTAAAAAAATAAAATAAATATTTTAGTTATTAATTTTAAAATCGAGCTGATTATCGAGCCTAATCGAGCTGCTCATGAGCTAAATTGAGCCAAGCCCAACTGTGATCAAGCTCAGCTTGTTAATTAAACAAGCCTAAAGATTGGGCTTGTGAATCACTCATTTAGTTAATAAACGAGCTTGAATGAGCTCTTACCGAGCCAAGCTCCTGAGCTCTCATGAGCGGCTTGGTTTCGTTTGCAGCCCTAAAGAGAATATGTTATTTTAGTAATTGGGTTGTTTTACTGGGGGTATTTTTGTCTTTAACACTTTATTATTAATAATGTATAAGAGGGCAGACCTAGAGCTATACGTACACTCCAGGAAACTGCTGCTCAGGTTTTTTTTTTTTCCTCTTTTTTCTCTACTCTTCTTTTCTCCCCTTCTCTTCTTCTCTCCTCCATCTCTAACTTTACAAGAAGTTATTTTCTGTAAGTGTGAATAATATGTAGTAAAAGTATCTTAATCTTTTAAAAATAATACTAAACATTTCTAAATGAAATAAATTTTAATTCTATATATAGAAAGAGAAATTGTTGAAATCACCTTGCGTACAAAATATCCTTGTCTTCTTGAAGTAAGAACATATATTTCTAAAAGAAGTACGTTTATATGCTATAATGTAATTGAACAAAATTAGATAAATTCACATTTAGATATCTAGAAGTTATTGTTTAAACACAAAACGAAAAATTTGTTAAAAATAAAACAAAGTGTAAGTATCTATATCTATATCTATATCTATATCCATATTATAAATTGACAAAAGTACGATAGGATAAATCATTTTATGAAAAATATGTTATATTTTAAAAATAAGATAATATTTTAACCAAAATTGGATCAAATTATATTTATAAAATCTATTTTGGATGAGTTAAATGTTTGACCAACAAAGAGATTTTTGGCTAAAAATCAAACTAACACAAAGTATGAAAAAAGTATGACTATTGTAAATCATTTTGTAGAAAAAAATTATTACTATCTTAAAAATAAGACAAATTATTTCTAAAAGACTAAATTCAAGAATAATTAGATAAATTTACATTATTTTTAAAATTTTTTTTAAATAGGTTATGATTTGTACCTAAAAATTTATTTAATTAAAATAAAATACATATAATGGTATTATAAGCACTAAATAAAATGTATATCTCAAAATAAAATAGGAAAATTCTTCTAACACCTCCTAAAATTTTTATGAAGATTGAAGTGTCTAACAGCATTTAGATAAATACTTATATAAATTCTGAGAAATCAATTTTAGAAATAAAATTATAGATCTAGAAGTATCCTGAGATAATTTATTTCAACTTTAAAAGGACTCCATGATTGTTCATTAAGTAAATTGAAAATAATAATATAAATATTTTAGGTATCAAATCACAATTTAGAAATAGCAATAAATATTAATATTTTTGTTGGAAGAATTCATTCATTAAGATTTTTAAAAAAAAAAATAAATAAATAAAAATATTATTTATTAATTTTTCTATCTATAAATATATATAAATTATCAATTTAATATTTATCATAATATTAATTAGAGCGTTCAAATCGTATCATATCTTATATTTTTAAATATTTTTTCTTCTATCAATGCATTTATGTGGTGTCATAAGCATATTTCATAATATCAAGATTTCATACTTTAATATCTGCAATTTAAATTTTGACAATATACTATTAACTTTTTTTCCGAAAATATATCTTAATTTTATTGAGAATTATAAAATTATTTTCACCTAATATTATTCACATGCAATCATGTGCAATGCACGTGACACATTTACTAGCGCTTTATAAAAGCAAGCTTTGCTTTATATTCCAAGACGTAAGGAATTTGTTAAGAAAAAATGTTTTTCTTTTGTTTTTTTTGGACACAGAAAGGCAGCCTTACTGAATTAGAAAGGAGAATCATATACAGAAAAGTAGAGCTTGAGGTCCTCACTTATGAAAACAAAGAAAAACTAAAAGAAAAATCAATTTAATAAACTTGTCCAGTGTTGGTTGACATCTTGAGAACAGCATCCCTTAAAAAATCCTTAGCTATAATTCCAAAGAGAAGCTAAATACCTTATCCTGTTCCAAAGAAGCCCCACTGGTAATCTCTTTCCAGAAAAGAACTTCTACGATTCCTCTCCATCCAAATTCCCCAAAACACATGGAAAGAAACACCTCCACAATTTCTTCTCATCCTTACCTTTCCCAAAACCAGTAAAAGATATACCCAAGAGCTCCTTCACCGACTTTGGACATCCACACTTACCTTTCCCAAAACCAGTAAAAGATATATCTAAGAGCTCCTTCACCGACTTTGGACAAATCCACACAACAAAAAAAATTTCTAAAAGAGTATTCCACAAATTTCAAGAAAAAGAGCATGTAAAAACAAATGAGATGCATTCTTAGAGCTATTCCCACACATTAAACACAAATAGGGAGACAAGGCTTTAGAAAGTCTTGTACTCAGCAGCAGATAATTGGTGTTAACTCTATTACATGCCACTAGCCAAACAAATGCCTTTTCTTAGAAGGAACTTGCCAAGTACCCCACATAGAGGAAAATACACATCTACTTTAATAAGGGGAGTAAAAGGTTAAGCATGAACATGCATAATAAATGTCTAGATTGGGTAAGCATGTTAAGATCAATGAGCAGAATGCAATGCAAAGGATGAGAAATTAATGCTTCACTGCACAATCACAAATATGGCAGAAGCCATAAATGAAACCACAAAAAAAGGGTGTCTTAGTGCTATGCTACTATGCTTGCAATAAAATACGTATGATGTGGGAACTAGCATAGTGTAGAATTGATGCAACATGTAGGGAAACAGTACAACAGAGTAAAAATAAAAATAAAAGTTGCACAAATCTTCTACCTCCACTTTTATATAATATAAAATGAAATAAATGTGCATATTTTTTAAAAAAGTTTGGTAGGTGAAACGCATAGCTTTAACAAAATGGGTGCAATGATGAGATGAAACAGTAACATGAGAAAGGGCTTACATACAGTACAATAAATTAAAATAAAGGTTCTCCTTCAATTTTATATCTATAATAAAACAAATATGCACATTTTTAGAATGTTCAATAGTTGAAAAGCATCATTTTTATAAAATGGCTGCAATGATTAGACCAAACGGCAAGACTAAAATGCCATAATTACAAAATGAATGCAATCTTAGAGAGCTATCAGCCTAGCACCAATCAAGGATAAAGCAAAACTGAAGTCACTGCAAATATTTAGATGTTTACAGTGAAGACCATGTCCACAGTAATAATGAGTTATACAACCTCCATGGTTCAAGTAGAATACCATGAGGAAATGCATGGATGCAGCCAAAGCATAAAATTTAGTTGGTGCAAAAGGACCAAATTCTGGAGGAGTTTTTATGCTAAGTTACATGGGAAAGCCATAACAACATTCAAATACTACATATGAGCCAAAGGTTCCATAATTGACAAAAAACTAAGCACAAATACAATATAGGTCTGAATGTACTCTGCACAACTACTTTCTTGTGAGAACATTCCATCCAATTCATATAAGACAAGTGGCAAGACAATGTCTGTAATCAAAACTAACAATGCTAAAAATTACAGAACTATAGTGAACTTGTGTCCATAAAATACCTTACAAAAATTTTCTGACACCTGACCATCATTTTCAGATATGGACAATTCCTGAATGACTTTCTCTAGTCCCTTGCTAATAGCTTGCATTTCCTCTGCCAAAACTTTCAATTGAATCTGGAGTGCAATCATACAGTTGGTTAAATTAAAATTAAGTGAAATGTCTCATAAGAATTCTCAAAGAACTTAAAAAGAATACCTTTGATGCAGGCTCCAGGCTGATAAGGTCTTTTGAAAAATCTATAAGTTCTGGTAGTTTATCAGCAAGTACCTACAGCTTATAGGCAAGGGGGAAAAAGTAACGAACCACCACTGGCATTGTACAACTTCTTAATGGATAACTACTTATAAAACTATCAAAACTGGAACCCAAAGCATGATGCAGCTGTCTCATGCCCAAAAATGCTTTAGTAGTTATGAGGAACGAGGAAAGTGAACTTTTCACATTACATCTAAATGGATTCTATGAAAAAGAGAAAATGTGGAAATCGCATACTGATCATGAAGAATCATTGAGGCATCTCAAAAATGCTGCGAACTCATTATAAGGTACCTAAGAAGCTAAGAACTTCCAAAAGTTTTATCAACAGCAGAAATCAGAATAAGCGGATAACATTAGCTAAAGGGACATCAGAAGAAGTCTGGATGATGCTAGAGCCAGCGTAAGGTGTATCCTATTAACATATGCTAGAGCCACCAAAGTCTTGTTATTGTTGTTGTTGTTGTGTAGGAACCTCTATTCAGAGGAGGATGAGGGAATATCTATGGTTGAGGGGCTGGATTAGTGTCCTATATCAATAGAAAAAGGAGCTTCGTTAGAGAGACCTTTTAAGGAAGCAGCGATTAGGCTCCTAAGCTGGATGGTTTCACTATGTCATTTTTTTTTTTTCAGGATTGTTAGAGAGTTCTTGAAGGGAGGCCTTTTCAAAGTTTTTGTTGAGTTATGACAATGGAGCGGTAAGGACAAAACGATTATGAATAAAAAAAAAAAAAAGCAAACAGGAAGTTCATAAAGATCAACATGTCCCTCGTAAGGATTCAAAGAGATCAACATGTCCCTGATAAGGATTGAAAGAGATCAACATGTCCATAAGGATTCAAAGAGATCAACATGTAAAGCACTACTCTACAAATAAATAAAAGGAAATCCCATTTTTCACTATCTATACTCGGGTGGTCTATGAGCAATGTATCATTCCTAGGGGATGCTTTAGTGAATGATTAATAAGGATTCATATCATAGAGATTTGACTAGTTTTATGCTAACTGTCAACCCTCCTCCTTTACCTGGGCTTAGGACCGGCTATGTGTGAACTATAAAAAGTAGGACATTAAATGCACCACTGGCTGTTTGTGAAAAGAATCGATCATCTTATGGTAGAAAAAAAATTCAATAAAACTCAAGCTATATATATTTGGTTCTTTATTTTTGTTTCTTGCATTAACCCATTTTGCATGCCGCACCTAGTAGAATTTGTACACCTTGTTTGTGTTAAATTTGATTGCTGGATGCTTGGAAACCAATCATGAACACACCATAATATTATAACATCATCAAGCCACAACCAACCAGAAGAAAAATTAGACATAGAACTGCAACAACATTGTACCAGAAACAATATGCAACTCCCTGCACATCAGGCAGATTAACACAAACACATACAGTGCCGTTAAGAGATGAACACAGTTCAGAAGAGAGGGTTAAGGAACCAAAACGACTCTCTAAGTATTATAATTTATTTATTTATTTATTTTCGGGGGTTCAATGGAGGCTCACACTGGGCCTGAGTCACACAAGGAGAGAGATATCCGATCTCCCCTTCCAACCCCTCTCAAGATTGAAATCTGAGACCTTGAACATGGAAGTCCAAAGCTTTAACCATTGGTATGTCTGTCATGCCTAATTTAATAGGCAGCAAGGAAACAAAGAGGAAAAGGCTAAAACTAAGTCAGATTAATCAGGTTTAAAGTTTAGTGCTTTGATACCAGGCCGGGAAATCTGATACAGTCGCTGAGATATGGGAGCAGCAGTACAGGGCGAAAGAAGTATGAGGGAGAGAGAGAGAGAAGAAACATTGTCAGCCAAAGTAGTGTAGCTCTCCCAGACCACCTATATGGCTATATTCTTAAACAAAATATTTCTTGTGACAAAAATGCCCCTGAACAAATAAAAACAAGCACAACCCTATATGAAAAAAAAGGTAATGCTACTCTAAACAACTGTGCACTAGAAACTAATGCTACTCTAACAGAAATAATACAGGAGCAGGATTTTGAAAAAAACAAAAAACAAGAAACAAAACAAAACAAAACAGGAAACATAACTTTTCCAAAAAAGTAATCTAATTTGCCAAGCGGTCAACACATATATGCCAGCACTGCACATAAAAATGACTAGAAACCTCGTACCTTACAAAGATAATGCATGAGAGTCATCTTCTTGTTTCGGGCACGCATATCAGTGAGCTTAAGAAGGCTATCCAATCTGAATCCAATAGCAGAGCCTACAAGGAAAAAATTAAAAAATTTAAGAAAAAAAAAAAACAAAACTAGAAGTACAAAAACATAGAAAAACAATCTTGTACAAATTCAACAACAGAGGCAAAGTGAATACACAAGCACAAACACACAAACATATGAATAAATTAGGTGCAAAATGCAATGAAACTAAAGCGCCATGATGTCCTTTTATCTAGTCATTGATGTTTTATGTCATTTATAGATAATTTTTCGTGAATGACATGGTTCTATTTGTTAAAAGACCAGCATGCATTTCTAATGTATTTATTCAATTCTACTAGGAATGAAAAAATCAATTTGGCATTATTATTCAAATTTTTTAAACTGATAATGCACTTGAATTTGTTCAAAATGATCTTCATTTTTTTTGTTTGGCAAAAGGGATTGCTCATCAAAGATCATGTGTACGGCCTCATGGTGTAGCAAAACAAAAAAATAGACATTTACTTGGCATAATATGTTTATAATCTTTTATATGATGTTCCTAAAACCTTTTGGATAGATGCTCTTCTTACATCATGTTTTCTGCTTAACAGGATGCCTTCTAGCGTTCTAGAGGGGCATATCATGTACCTAGAAATATCCATGTTCTTTGTTGTTCCTCATGCCTTAAAGAGATGTTGACGAAATGAAATAGGGAGTTTTTTTTGGAGAAATTAGGATCAGGAAGGCTACAATTTTGGGTGATTTGGATTATCTAGATAGCAAAGCAAATGTTCTATTAGAGAGTGAGGAGGTTAAATGGGTCACTTTGAAGAATGAGCTAGAGGCTTTGATTTTTAAGGAAGCTAGGACTTAGGAGTTCAAGGCAAAAAAGTAAAATGAAATAAAGAGGGGGATTGCAATTTTTATTTTATTTTTCATTTTAGCCAATGGGGAGATGAGAAAAGAACTTGACTAGGGAATTGAACATGGGAAGAGGTGAGATAATTTCTGGCCGTTGTTTGATTGCATTTGATATCATTGGGATTTTTTTGTAACCTTTACACTGAGAAGGATTGCAGACCTATGATTGACGGGTTAGATTGGGATCTCATCTCCAAGGATTAGATGTCTTGGTTGGAAAGACCATTTGAGGAAGAAGTGAGGATAACTGTGTTTGCGATGGGAGAGGGATAAGCCCTCTTTAATGCCTTCCGATCATAGTTCACCCAACACTTCAAATTAGCTAATTCCCTTTTACCCTTTGCTAGATTACCACTCCAAAAGCTTAAGTTGTTAGGTTGTTGACCAACCACGTATATCAAGATTTAACACTCCTACACACGTCCAGTTCGATAACACGTGAAAGATAAACACACAACAAATTACACCCATTCAAGGAATATAATAATTTTTTAAACACCACTCATGTGGGCAATGAGACTAGAACCAAGGACCTCCTAGTAACAACCTCTAATACCATGTTAGAATTCTACTTTAGCTAAAAGCTTAAGCTATTATGTAGTGGGCCAACAATGCATATCAAGATTTAACACTGTTCTTCGCCTTAGATTTGCCACCATCAAGCTTGACTCATTTCCTCCATGATTAGATTACACAAGGCCCAAGTTATCCAAAAAACTATGAGTTTGAATGTCTATCTTACAAATGTCTTGAATTGGACAACATCATCCTCAAAAATATTATTTCCATCTAAACCTTCTAGAGGAGTAGGCAGCACATAAGATAAATCCCCAAGGCAATCAAAAGAAGAGTCCGAAGAAAATCCTTGCTGATTCGAATTGATCCAGTATTAAACGCTTGTCATATTCAAAATCACTATTGCCTACACTATCATCTTCCAAAACATCTCCTTATCACTCACAATCCTTACTCGTATCAGCCCTATCACCTGTTGGCTCCTCCACCATGCTTCAAACACCTTTAGAGTCTCTCTCAAGATTTTTTTTTTCCTGTTTTCTCATCAAATGAATCTTGCCTATATTCAAAATATTACCTCCTTTCAAAACAATTTGCACTTCCTTATGGCAAACGTAAACTTTTTGACTCCTCAAATTACCCGAATTGACACTCTTACTGGCTGAATTTCCTTCCAAACCATTAAAGTCCTGATTTTCAACCTCACAAAAATTAAAATTCTTTCTTCCCTTCTTCTCTCTCTCTTCCATCTCTAAATTTGCAATAAACTTATAAAAATCAAAAACAAAAACTAAATCCTTCAATAAAAACTAAAAAGACAACATGTTGTGTTAATATTCCCAAAATTAAAACCTAATTGGAAGTTGCTTTTCCTTTGGTTATTGGTTTAAAAAAAAAAAAAACGGAATACCTAATACAACAATAGGCCTCTCCCTTTATTTATAATATATATCAAGTACATTCTGATGACCATATCTGGCTAACTTGCTGTTAGGATCCATGGATGAATCAATAGGTTTGGATCCCAACAACTCTGCCTCATCCAAAAGATCAAGAACATAATTTCTCTATGACAAAGCATTTCCCGTATGAGGTCTGGAGACTTATATACCCGAGAAGCATTTCAATGGTCCAAATCTTTGTTTTGAAACTTAATCTATAGTAAATGTTTTATGCCCTGAATACCTTGATCATCATCATTCGTAATTAACATCCACATTTACAATAAGAAGAATCCTACCTAACGAAGTATGAAGATAAAATAGAGAGTGATCCATTGCACACTGCTGAAGGCCAAACTCAAGTACTACAATATTGAATTGACCAAAACATGCTTTGAGAGACTATTTTAAACCATATAATGCCTTTTTGAGCAAACACAATAAGACTGACTCCCCTTGAGCAACACACCGTGGTGGTCGCTCCATATAGACCTCCTCTTCAAGATCACCATGAAGGCATTCTTCACATTTAACTAATGTAAAGGCTTGTGACAAGTGGAGTCTAAGGAAATGAACAGATGTACTGAGGTTAAGTTTGGCATCCTAGGAAAACGTGCTTGAATAATACAAATCATACATGATACACCTGAGTGTATCCTTTAGCAACAAGATGTGCCTTCATACGAGTCAAAAATCATCAGGACTGAATTGCATAGTATAAACCCCAGGACAACCAACCACGTATTTGTCAAGAGGAAGACATACCAATTGCCAAGTATCATTGTCCTATAATGCACTTATCTCTTCAACCATTGCAATCTCCCACCCAGTGGCCTAAGGCTTCAGAAATAGATTTAGGAAGGGAAACAAAGGATAAAGTAGAAACAAAACAAATAATAGGAGGGTGACAAGAAATCATAGAAAACAAAGCTGGAGACAAGATGTTGTGTACATGTGCATTTACCTCTTTGGACAGCAATGAGAGGATCAACATTGTGGGAGATATGAACATCAGTTGAGGAAGCCCAAGGCATAGCAGTTGAAGCTAGAGTACATGTTCCTAAAGTTCGATCTAGAGTACATGGTCCAAACCCATTGTTTTTTTGAAAAAAGCATATGTTTCTGATGGCCTTCACTAGAGTATTTTTTTTTTTTTTTTTCATAAGATAACCCTTGCAACAAAAAAATAAATAAAATGCATACAGAGAAGTTAATGCCCTCTGTGTAAAAACATTACTAGCATAATCAAGAAAGTGATATTAACTCACCCCTTGCAGTTCCCTGGTTCAAAGCATTTCCCAGAGAAAGAATTGTCTGCATAACTCTCTTAAGTTTGAGAGAATTTCTTATCTGCTAAGAACATCAACAAGAAGATAATGAGATGTCAATTCACATCAGAATATTTGAACCACTGGAAAGAAAATTAGGAGTGGAAAAGAATAACTTGCCTCTTCTGCTGCAGCATTTACAGTATTCAGATTATTTCTAAGGTCAGAAACCTTGTATGAAAAAGCGTTAGACCAGATTAGTAACCAAAAACTTGAAATATTTAGCAAGCATGCCAATAAAAACACTATCATCGAACCTGCGAGCAGAATTGTATTTTAAATGAGAAAACTCTGAGCTTAGATTCTGCTCTTGGTACTTGCATCAACTCTAAAAAGAACTGTAATTTAGAATTGCAAATCATATTAATATGGAAACATGCCAAAGATAAAAGGACATTAATATTGAAAACCAAGAATCTAGTTTTGTACATATTTTGCCAGCAAAATACAACAAATCATCGATTGAAACTACATATATCTTTTACCCAAAACAATTTTTTAAAAAAGGAAAAAAGTAACTGCACACAGGTTAAAATGTACAGAAGACATGCCACATCAAAAGGGAAAAGGCACATCATATACATTCTGCTCAGATACATATATATATATATATATATATATATATATATATACATACATACATATTTTAGGATAAGCAAAAGAAAAAAAAAACATTAATAACATCAAGGGGATGAAACCTGAGAACAAAAATGGAAATTAGAAAATGATATATATAGAAAATCAATGGCAGTCTCAATATCAACAGAATGCTGCTCAAGTTCATTTTCATGAAAATGGGTAGCTTGAATATCTGATCATGACTTCAGGTTCCAAATTAACTCCCAACTCAAATTTTATTGTCTTTTACCCTTGGAAATGTGAGAAATATTATAAATTTCCAAATTTGAAATCTAGGTAATGAAAATTGTGGAACTGGCGAAGAACCCAAGAAAACTAGAAGTTCTATCTAAAACAACACACTAACTTGTACATAGTCACATATCCATGCCATGTAAATAATGGATGCTGACCAATGATGATACATGATATAAGAGCCGAAATCTCACAAACCTGTTCACATTTTCCCAACTTGTCCTTGTCCCCATTGTAGCCCTGAAACCAAATAACATAATTACTACTCAAAAAGGACAATAGCTGCAATTTCTTGAGGTTCCTGACTATATTCGTCACAAATTGATGGCTATCAAAGATTTGGCAACAATTTTCATGCCAAAATGCATCAAAAATATGATAAACTAATTAATTCACAAATTTCTCTCCCTACCTTGAGTAGTTCGATCTCTTCCTTTGTTGGACAGAACTTTATGAGATTATCAACCTGATCAATGTCTAATGCTGATTCTTCCAAAGAAAGCACTGAACCCTAGCAATGTCCATGGCAAACAATTTATCAATCAGAATAACTGATATTAGCTGGTCAAGTAATATTTTCTTACCAGGTGATCATTCCAAGAATATAAAAGTCAAAATAAATCCATGCAAACATCAGATATTCTGAGATTCTATTTCAAATAATAATCTGAAGAGCATGACCTTTTGTAAAGAGAATGTTGCGGAAAAAATAATTTTTAGAATTGATACAAGAGAATAAATTAGGTGGTGAGCATGGGGGGTATTTTTATCCTTCATTTTTTATTTTTTAATCATTAATATAAAAGTAGAGCTGTACTTGCTCCAGGACACTGCCGACTGGGCCTTCTCCCTCTCCTCTCTACTTATCTTCTCCATATCTAACAATAAGGGCTGTATTTTCTTCATTGAATTTTCAATTTATTTCAGATTTACAACATGGTATCAGAGCAGCTTACGGTGCTTCTCTGAACCTGATTAATCTGACATAGTTACTGCCCTTCTTTTCCTCCCTTTTCTCTCCCTTGTCAACTCTGAAAGTAGAGATTTTTTCCCCTTATTTTAGAGTTGTTCAGGCTTTTGTATCCTTCTCTTCTTAACCATGAGGCACTCCTGGAGGTGTTGTGTGGCTCATGGTAGTTTACTCATGTAGATCACAATGTATTGTTTCTGGTGGACTGCGGTTGCTGTTCTGATGTTTCCTGACTTTCTCACTTGTGGTCAGGTGATGATACTATTATGACATTTTGACCTGTGATTGCCTTTTTCATGCTTGGATATGCTATCATCCGCTGCTAGTTTGTTTGTTGAGTGCATGCGCAGCTGTTTAAGTGCACACAGTACTTTGATGTGTCCGCTTTGTTGTGTGCGGTCAAAGGGTGGTCTCAAGTGCAATGTGCTAGCATATGCTTTCTGATTCGTTGCTCTTGCTGTGTAATTCAATCATGATACTAGTGTGTGATGATTGTGGTAAATTAGGGATGGTTCTGATTGCCACCTCAAACAGAGCTTCAGCTGATATGGTTTCCAAATATCTGCTGCATTCTCATCTGTGTCTAGATTCCAAGGATTATGAAGATTGGATGAAAGAGAATGAAATATTGCTTGTGTGGTTGTGTATAACCATGGAGCCATGAATTGCAACAAACATGATGTTTCATAGAACAACCAAAACCATACGAGATGATCTTCGTGAATGTTCTCACAACATAAAAATCAAACTTATGTTTTTGACAGAAGCTCTTCAAATATGATCAAGAAAGTAGGCCCATGACAATCAGTTAGTATTATAGTGCTCTGAAGGCTATGTGGGAGGAACTTGATATCTGTCAATTAGTTAGTTCTAAAGGCTTGAGATGATTAAGCAACAAGGGACAAAGTTCTTGGCTTCCAAGTTTCTGGGTTTGAGTGCCGATCTTCAACCCATCTATGATCATATTCTTGCCCACAAATCCATATCGTTCATTAGGGCTGCAAATGAACCAAGCCGCTAATGAGAAACTCAGGAGATCGGCTAGGTAAGAGCTCATTTGGGCTTCTTTATTATCTAAATGAGCAATTCTAAAGCCTAGTTTTTAGGTTTGTCTAATAAACAAGCCGAGCCTAAACACAAAGAGGCTTGGCTTGCTTCAGCTCATGAATAGCTCAATTAGGCTCGGAAATGGGCTCATTAAGATGCTCAATTTCAAATTCAATAATTAAAAAATATTTTATTATCAAAAAATATATATAATTTATCTATTTAAGTTGTTAAATTAGCTATTTCTTCGTACACAAATCAGCCTAATAGTAGACTTATAGGCTGACAATTTTTGGTTAATTAGATACATCATACATCTGAGGAAGGGGGCTTATAAATCTTCTTCTGGCAACAGGAGTATACCCACAAGACAGACTAAACAGCGTGCACAGATGCCACCTATGAATGTACATTGGTTGTACTGAAGACAATCTCAGGAGGCCAAGGTCTTAATCTCAATTTTGACTAAAATTTCAAGAAAGTACAGATATTTTAATGTCCATGTAATTTAGGTTTTGATTTTAAAATATGATGGAAATTAGTAGTAAAGCATAGAATTCTTTTATGGAACTTCATAAAATTGTTAGTAAACATGACTATGCAAGGTCTAGAACTAAAATATTATAAATAAAATGCATCAATGACATGTATGTGGTGTAGAAGTACAATAATAGTAATATAACAATCATGCCAAACATATTCAATTAATATAAATTTGTAAAACTTTTAAATACTATTTATCACACAGATACAAATAATTTTGACATAAATGGCCAAATAAAATATTGTAGCTAATATCTAAGTATAATTTTCCATACAATTTCAAAAGTTTGAAAGCTATCGTTCTTATCCTTCTTGTAATAATCTTTAGTTTCAATAATAAAAAAAAGATTAAGTAAAAGAGAAATTTCAATTTGAGTTTTGAATCTTCAAATTTTAATTTCAAGGAAATTTTATTTTACATTTAAAATTTGACAAACATAGGTGAAATTTTAAAATTTTGATAATTCCAAATGATTCATGGAAATTTTGACAGAAATTTTGTACGACGGAAATTGATTGCCATTTTGATTTGGGAGCGACGGAAAGCATAAATTTGACAATTTCATGAAGTTTTTAAGATCGTACATGCATGGAACTGGCCCTAGCCTGTGAGCTCCCACAACCCAGAAGTACCATTAGACGAGAGGATGCTCATGTGGCAGTAGGTACTCAGAGTGTTGCTGATGGACTTATACCCGTGAGTTTGAAATAAAAATTTAATAAACTGATGGTTAAAGTGGCTTTAACCCAATAAAAGCTATGTCTTGTTTGTGTAAAAAAGAGTGAGGTTGCTGATATAGATCTGTAGCAACTAGCAAGACAGTGAGATGGGGGCATAAATTAACATAAACAAGAGAAGTAGGAAAGGCATGACCAAACAGACAAAAGGGGAACTTGGCTAGATGCTGTTTCTTTAGCAAAGACTGCCCAATCGCTAATGACTCACCAACAAGAATTGACATGATCTAGGCTGAAAGGGATGTAAGGTCATAAGAAAGAACAGAAAGGCAAGTTAATGTAGCGAAGAATTGCATAAATAGCCTATCACTCATAAAAGAATATGAACTCGTAGAATTTGTATAATCAAACCCATACTGCTTGGGATATAGATTTCGAAAGTTCTGGAAGAATTGAACTTGGCTCCATTTCATCATGCACTGACTATGTGGAACTGCAATTGTGAAATCACCTCAGTAGAAACTGCCGTGGCTATTGTACTTAAAAACTGATTGGCAAAAATAATGCAAAAGCAGCAAACAGAGAATACATATTATTATTTATAAAACTAACAAACAAACAAACTTAAAATTGTTACTTCAGGTTGCAAAAGCAGCTGGATGCCATCAAAAGCATTACCAGAAGAAGACTTAAAAAACAGGAGTAGAATGTTACATTAGATTACTTTGGTTTACAACAGTTTCTTTAGATAAGCAAGATCTTTCAAGGGAAAATAGTATAAACTATCTTACCATCAACTCATGCAGCGGCATCTTCACCTTTGAAAGCATGATTTCACAATTATATGCCCGCCTATGATCAATCTACAAGAAGCAACAATATGATGAGGACAAACTAAAACAAGTACTTTGCGACAGCTTTGCTTCACCAAAAATAGGGACTCAAGGGGAACATGTGATGCAAAATTCAGTTTAGATGCTCGTATCCAAGAACTGGCAATCTACAAAAAGCAACAATATGATGAGGACAAACTAAAACAAGTATTTTGTGACAGCCTTGCTTCACCAAAAATAGGGGCTCAAGGGGGAAGATGCGATGCAAAATGCACTTTAGATGCTCGTATCCAAGAACTGGCAGTTCGCATCCCTCTAGCAGAAGGTATACAAAAGCAAGTCAATCAAAAGTAAATCACTTCATTACTGAAGTGCCAAGCATCTCTTGACAATAGGGTTTCATAAGACCCATCGCTGGTATTGGAATGATCTGAATGGGATTCAATTTTGTTTTAATGCATGTATAACCATATCTGAATCTATTAAACATGCTTTCACACAGATGCACCTTTATTTATATAGTACCATAAAGAAAAGTATGAATAGGCTTAGTCCTTTTTCCTTTGTTGATGAGAAAAGTGCCCTAATCAAAATCCAAACTTTTTTTACTTTCCATAAACTCTGCCAGTAATTATATTTAAAAAATTGATATCCATGTACAAACAAGACAGGTGTTTTGCTTATTTTTACTTCTAAACCAAAACAACTCCTACATTAGATATCTCGTACTCCAAAAGCATTTTATGCAAGATGATACTCCTGATTCCTGAAAATGTAAGAAATTGAATACAAGACTGTTGAGCAACATGAACCAGTATCCCGAACCTTCTTCCATCCATCACTGGAATACAAATTTTAAATTCTTCATTTAATAAGTAGGTACAGTAACACTTCCACTCTCATGCAGGTTCCTCAAATTTTTATGACATTGCATTCTGTATTTAGTATAAAAAGAAAGAAATTGAATTGTTGGGTTTTTGAAATATTAACACTTCCCTATTACTACTAGCTTAAGAGTTAAGATGACATGCAAAATATTGATCCTGTAATTTAGGTTGCTTACTTATCAGACAGTATATGTGTTTCATACACTTAATCCAAAATAGCACAAATATATTTAGATTGGTCAAGTATTATCTAGGTAATCTTTTTCATCCCAGGCACAAGTTGTAATGTACCAAGTTCCAATGTTAATTTGGGTCATGCATGAATATAAATCATATTAATTTTTTTTTTTTTTTTATAGAATAACTTTTGTTAAGATAAGGAAGAGTAAACCAGGTTAAAAAAAAGGTAATGCAAAGATCAACATTAAGCAAAATAGTCAGTCTAACAAAAGCATCCAATCATGCTGAAAATCAGAAATGCAAGAACCACTAAAACAAACAGTTATTTTATGATAGGAGAAGAAATTTCAATAAAAAAAAGAGGACAAAAAATCTTAAAATAAAATAAATAAATAAAAGGAAAACAGCAAAAGAAAACTAATTAAAAAAGCCCTTCTTTAAAACCTTCCCATTATAATTCACTGAACACAGCAGATTAGCTAATTCCTGCTGTCCTTCCATCTTTATTGTACTGCCATACATATGAACTTCATTATTTCCAGGATCAGACAACCACATACCATCTTATCCAGCTATTTTTGAGCTTCCAGGTCCTTCCCATTAATCTTTTTGAGTAGGCAGAATCCCATCCTTGCACTGCTGCTGCTTACCCATTCCATCATTCTCGGTTATAGGAATGCACTCCAAGCCTTCCATCAAAGATGGATGAACATACGATAAATCTCTAGCAAATCAAATGAATCAGAAACATTGCCATATTGTTCCTGCAACAAACCAGAAGCAAACCACCATCACAATCAAACGAGCGTCATCACACTCACTATCCAACAAATCACTCCATTCTTTATTCTTCTCCTCTCCTTTGCTAGCCCTCTCATCTGTATCCCCTTTTTTAGCACTCAAATGAGTCCACAATACACAAACTGGCCACAGTATCTATTCCTAATTTATTTTTCTTTTTGGATCTCCCATCAATATCACCTGGCTTTGGCTCAAAACCTCTTTCCATATCCACACCTGCCTGCCCAGCCTGCTGATGGACATAAACCTACTGTCCATATTGTTTTCACAAGAAATTCCCTTACCATTGACTGATTGACCTTATCCACTGCATGATCATCTTTGCCCTGAAACTCCTGCCCATACTCTTCCGGTGATCCTGAATCAAATCTTCACCCACACCCCTCCCCCCAATATCACCATTTGCCAGAGGAACCTTACTCATCTAGTCAAGACAGCAGCCCTCTCCCATTAACGACACAAAGATGTCAGCTAGACGCCACCAACACCCACTCCCCTCCCCCCCCCCAAAAAAAAGATTGCAAAGAAGATGAACTTGGTTTCTTCTTCCCTAACTGGACCAGATCTAGTCATCCTGCAAGAAAGTATGATCCTGAGTGAATACCTGATCCCTGCACCATGCCCCCATTTTCCATAACTTATTAGGCCCAAGCCCAGTAGCCCTCTTAAGAACATTGTAGTGGCAGCCTGGTTTAGATGGTCCAACAGATTCTCAAGCAAACTGGGTCTGGTTATCCAAAACTCCATAATCGGCCTCAGCCGCATTGGCTTATTTACTAACTCTCCTTTTAAATCCTGGACACTCAGCCTTGGCGATTACTAAATGGCCAGCTCTTTGGCTCACCCCAAATCAGAAATAAATCCAGCACTGGCCATCTTACTCAGTAAAGGGCCCAAATCCAAAACAATTGTGAAGGACCCAGGCCCAGACCAATCCATCTTCAACCCCTAACTTAGCTCACTTGAAACCCTAGCTGCCAGTACTTCATGCTGATTGTCTTTCTCAGCTAGCCCTCGCAGTTTCTCCCCACTCTTTGCTCTTAAGTATACTTGTGTATGCAAGTCTATTTGTAGGAAAATATGAGTATGTGTGGGAAAGTTTCAAATCTGTTTAGTCAACTTTCCTATTTTTCTAAGAGAATCTCGGATGTAAATGTGTGAATATCCTAGAATATTTAGTTTCCTTAGAAGTTAGCATCTTTGGTTCTTTCCTTCTATTCTTCTGCTGCACATCTATTCACACAGATCTGTACCTATGTTACGATTAATGAGAATTATTTCCACAAGAAGCTATCTCATTCTAGATGGTATCAGAGCTAGGTCCTTCTCTTGGCCTTGTGTAAACCCTAGTTTCCCTTGGCGGCTCCAATCTGACCCTAATCTCTATAGGGTTTTCTTCCTTGTTCAACTCTACCATAATCTCTTTTGTTGTTGTAGCCACGGCTAAACCTGAAACCAGACCTACCCATTCTGAACCTTACTCTGTCCAATTTACCAATATATGATTGAATGAGGCCAACATCCTGCGGTGGTCACAATCTGTCAGGATGTATATTTGTGGAAGAGGGAAGATAGGGTACTTGACTGGTGAAGCTAAGGAGCCCGAGAAGACAGACCCATCATATGCTATATGGGATGCTGAAAATTCCATGGTGATGGCATGGCTCGTGAATGCTATGGATGAAAAGATTAGTGCTAATTACATGTGCTATTCTACTGCAAAGGAACTCTGGGACAATGTGAGTCAGATGTACTCTGACCTTGGGAATTACTCTCAGATTTATGAACTGCAGCAAAAGATCAGCAATACTTATCAAGGAGACGGCAGTGTAACAAGGTATTTCAATGTTCTTAAGGGCCTATGGCAAGATCTAGATTTATTCAATGATTATGAATGGAAAAATCCTATTGATTGCAATCACAATAAGAAGATGGTGGAGAATGCAAGAATTTTTAAATTCTTGGCTGGACTTAATGATGAGTTTGATGAAGTAAGGGGAAGAATCCTGGGGAGACAGCCTCTACCCCCACTCAGGGAAGTATTTTCTGTAGTACGACAAGAAGATTGTTGAAGGAGTGTAATGATGAAAAAGGAGGATGAGACTAGAAAATTCTGCTCTAGTTGCTGCTAATAATCT
The DNA here is from genome assembly GCF_029873635.1 of Malania oleifera. Classification (NCBI taxonomy): domain Eukaryota; kingdom Viridiplantae; phylum Streptophyta; class Magnoliopsida; order Santalales; family Ximeniaceae; genus Malania; species Malania oleifera. The sequence continues at coordinate 110,909,587 of NC_080422.1, forward strand.
TGCTCCTCATGCTGCTGGAAACACAAATTTGGCTACTGCCAATATTTCTGCACAGCGGCCTTACTCTAATAAGAGGTTGGAAGATAAGCCTCAAGTATGGTGTGACTATTGCAATAAGCCACGCCACACTCGAGAAAATTGCTGGAAATTCCATGGAAAGCCAGCAAACTGGAAGAGCAACAAATCTGGACCCTCAGGCAGCAATCATGGAGTCCCTAAAGCCAATGAAGCTAATTTCCTAAGTGCTAAGCAGGTGGATCATCTTCTTCAACTTCTGAAATCTACTTCTGCCTCTGGTCTTCCTACTGGTTCATTGGCCCAAACAGTTGATAACTCTAGTGCCTATCCTTGTTGCTTAAATCTTGCACCATGGATTATTGATTCTGGTGCATCTGATCACATGACCAGTACCTCGCAATTGTTTCAATCTTATTCTCCTTGTTCTGGCAATAAAAAGATTAGAATTGCAGATGAAAGTTTTTCATCCATTGTTGGAACAGGTTCTGTCCGAATCTCTGAAAAAATAGAACTCAAATTTGTCCTTCACGTCCCTAAACTTGCTTGTAACCTGCTGTTTGTTAGTAAACTCTCATGGGATTCTAATTGTTGTGTCATTTTCTTTGATTCCCATTGTGAATTTCAGGACCAACTCTCGGGGAGGATGATTGGCAGTGCTAGGATGATTGATGGACTCTACTACTTCGATGAGACTTTATTCAACAATAAACAAGCTCAGGGTTTGAGTAGTAGTACTAGTTATGTTTCTGTATGTGAACAAATAATGCTTTGGCATCTTAGATTGGGACATCCTAGTTTTCTCTATTTAAGACATTTGTTTCCTAGCTTATTTAAAAAAACTGGATTGCAATTCTCTTCATTGTGATGTTTGCCACATATCCAAAAATCACCAAAGCACGTATCAATCGAAAGCTTATCATTCTTCCAAACCTTTTTATTTAATTCATAGTGATGTTTGAGGTCTCTCAAAAATCACTACTACTTCTGGTAAAAAATGGTTTGTTATGTTTATTGATGATCATACATGTTTGTGTTGGGTATACTTATTGAGTGACAAATCTGAGGTTGAAAACTTTTTTCAAGATTTTTATAATATGGTTGAAACCCAGTTCCAAACGAAAAATCAGTATCCTTAGAACTGATAATGGTACTGAATATTTTAACAAATGTTTAGGAACACTTCTATCAACAAAGGATATTCAACATCAATCTACTTGTCGTGACACCCCACAACAAAATGGCATTGCTTAGAGAAAAAATCGCTATTTGTTAGAGGTTGCACGGGCCCTAATGTTTTCAATGCAAGTTCCTAAATATCTATGGCGTGATGCAATTTTAACTGCATGTTATCTCATTAATAGGATGCCTACTTGAGTGCTAAAATAAATCACTCCTTTAGATTGCCTAAAAAAATTGTTTCCTACATGTCGGATAACATTCGACCTGCCACTAAAAGTGTTTGGATGCACTTTTTTTCTTCATATACCTACCAATCTTCGATCCAAGCTTGATCCTAGGGTAGAAAAATGTGTTTTCCTTGGATATGCTCCTAATAAAAAAGGGTACAAATGTTTTAACCCTCTGACTAGGAAAATTCATACCAGTATGGATGTTGTTTTTATTGAAAACTAGCCCTTTTTTGGCCATAACTATCTTCAGGGGGAGAAAAAGGAAACTAAAGATGAGTTCTGACAAACCTCTAAGCCTCTTCCAAATGTTTTCCTTGACATTGACATCCACTCTTTAAAGGGTCAAGAAACTGATACTTTAACTGGCGAAAATAATGGAAATCCTAGTCTACCTATACAAGGCATACCTAATTCACAAACAGGGGGAGAAGTACTATCAAATATTCCCTCATCTGAGCTTCGTGTTTAATAAAGCTCTTTCTTCAAATCCAGAGCAAGGCCAATCATCATCACCTACACAAGTTGGTCCTCCTTCACATACTCCGGGTACTTTTTCTTCTCCAAATCCTTGTTTTGATAATTCTTCTGATCTTGACCTGCCCATTGCCCTTAGGAAATGAGTTAGAACCTGTACCACACATCCTATTTCCAACCATCTATCCTATCATAGACTCTTCAATTCTCATAAGGCCTTTACTTCAAATGTTTCTCATCTGTTTATTCCAAGAACCATTCGGGAAGCACTAGATCACCCGAAATGGAGATTGGTTGTTCAAGAAGAGATGGATGCACTAATTGCTAACGACACTTGGGAAATTGGTAACCTACTGGAGGGGAAGAAGACTGTTGGCTGTAAATGGGTATTTACAGTAAAATTCAAGGTTGATGGGAGTATAGAAAGGTACAAAGCAAGACTTGTGACGAAGGCGTTCACTCAAACATATAGAGTTGACTACTAGGAAACATTTGCTCCTGTAGCCAAGATGCACTCAATCCGTGTGTTGCTCTCTCTAGTAGCTCACTCTAATTAGCCCTTATATCAACTAGATGTTAAGAATGCCTTCTTAAATGGAGACTTAGAGGAGGAAGTCTTTATGGATCTACCGCCAGGATTTGAAGGGAAAGGTGGCAAAGGCAAGGTGTGCAAATTGAGGAAATCATTGTATGGACTCAAACAATTTCCTAGAGCTTGGTTTGAATGCTTTGGGAAGGTAGCAAAGAGTCATGGCTACAACCAAGGTCAAGCCAATCATACTATGCTCTATAGACACACGAGTGAAGGTAAAATAGCTATCCTTATTATCTATGTAGATGATTTAATTCTGATAGGTGATGATAGCAATGAGCTAGAGAGGTTAAAGAAGATCCTTGATCAGGAATTTGAGATTAAAGACTTAGGCAACTTGAAGTATTTTCTTAGTATGGAATTTGCAAGGTAAAAGAAAGGAATTTTTGTTTCTCAACGCAAGTATGTGCTTCATTTACTTGGAGAAATAGGCCTGCTAGGGTGCAAAGCAGCAAAAACACTTATAGAGCCGAACATAAAACTTCAACTAGCTAAGGCTGAAGAAGTGATCAACAGAGAGCAATACCAAAGATTGGTAGGGAAACTCCTTTATCTCTCTTATACACGTCCTAGCATAGCCTTTGCAACAAGCGTGGTAAGTCAATTTATGCACTCAACAAGACCCAAGCATTTTGATGCTGTGTATAGGATTCTAAGGTACCTAAAAGGGACTCCAGGTAAAGGTTTATTATCTGGAGGACATGGGAATTTACAGGTTGAAGTATACACTGATGCAGATTGGGGTGGAAGTATCACTGATAGAAGATCAACTTCTGGCTATTGCACTTTTGTTGGAGTTAACCTAGTAACATGGTGCAGCAAGAAACAAAATGTGGTGGCAAGGAGTAGTGCAGAGGCAGAATTTAGGGCTGTTTCTCATGGAATTTGTGAAGCACTATGGATCAAAAGGTTGTTGGAAGAATTAAAGGTTACTAATTCACTACCAATGAAACTGTATTGTGACAATAAAGCTGCAATAGCTATCGCTCACAATCCAGTTCTTCATGATAGAACTAAACATGAGGAGGTAGACCAGCATTTTATCAAGGAGAAAATAGATGAGGGAGTAATTTGTCTACCATATATCTCGACAACTAAGCAAGTAGTAGACATACTGACAAAGGGATTGCAGAAGAAACAGTTTGAAAACTTCATTAGCAAGCTGGCCGTGGAAGATATCTTCAAGCCAGCTTGAGGGGGAGTGTTGGAAAGTTTCAAATCTGTTTAGTCAACTTTCCTATTTTTGTAAGAGAATCTCGAATGTAAATGTGTGAATATCCTAGAATATTTAGTTTCCTTAGAAGTTAGCATCTTTGGTTCTTTCCTTCTATTCTTCTACTATACATCTATTTATACAGACCTATACCTATGTTACGATTAATGAGAATTATTTCCACAAGAAGCTATCTCATTCTAGAGTATGTGTATGGATATATGTATGTGTGTGCATCTCTATTTATACTCGTGTGTGTGTCTATATAAATGCCTATATTATGCATAAATTATGTGGGTAAATGCATGCATTTATGTATCTATGCATTGAAGCATGAATTTATATATCTACACATTGTGCATGCATATGTATATGTATGTACGGTGGGGTAATATCTTATGATTCGGGTAGATTTCAAGCTGAGTCGGGAACCAAAAATTCCACTAAACAAGGGCTCCAATTCCTGCATGGAATGGGAATCATAATGAGATTCCCACAAACCAAATGTTAAGAATTGGAATCAATAATTGACATACCGATTCCAAGAGCCAATTCTCACTTACAAATGCCACCTAAGTTTTCTACAAAAGCAGATCACTCCAGTTGGACTTGATGTAAAGAGACCAATTAATTCTTTACATGTTGCATCTCATTCCACTAACTTTTACTTAGTTCAAAAAAGAGTCCAATGTTAACACATAATTATATTTAATTTCTATTAATTATTAATAAGTAATATTAAAAATCTAATTTTTGTCAACAAAAACTAAAATAGATTTTTAATCATAATGTGCTCTCACACTATATGATGAGTTTAACTAAATAGATAAAGATTATTATTGGTCTTCCTCGACATTGTACAAACTCTTAACTTAAAAAATGACCTTTTTTATTGATATAGAAAGGGTTATGGAAAAAAAAATTTGTTTATACATCATGCTATAATATGAACATTTTTTAAAAAATTTTATAATAAAGCATATTAGATAGGGAAAAAAGAAGGTACAAAGTGCAAGCACAAGGAGTCCATCAAATAACAGAAAAAAGGAAAAATAAAAAAGACAAAGAACACAAGCTCATGACATGAAACTAGACAAAATCAACCAGGAAAACCCCTTTTCAAAACCTTTCCATCATAATTTACCGAGCTCTTCAAATTTGCTAGTTTCCTTTGACCCCTCAGTGCCTTCACCTTTTGACTTTTGCCACCATCCAAGTGCATTTCCTCCCAACATCATTCAACTTTAAATCCATTTCATCCACAAGATCTCGAGCTTCTAAGTTCTCCTTAGGAATTTCCTCCATGGGAGTAGGCAAAATTCCATCCCTATGCCGTAAATTGTTAACCAAATCATCATTATGAAAAATAGACACTCCCTCCAAACCTTCCAATGCCGGAGAATGAACATAAGATAAATCCCCTACTTCATCACAAAAAACAGAAGCGTACCCATATTCTGTTCAAATATCATCAAACAACAACCCCCACCACAGTCAAATCATCGCTTTCTAAATCTGAAAAATTCCCCCATTTCTTTAGCTCCTTTTCTTCTCCTGCCCTATTGCTACACCCAACGTCCTTTGTAAGTGTGTCTTCCACCATACCAAGTTCTCCTGCAGAATCTCTCCTTAAAAACTTTGTTCCTGTCACACTAGAATTTTTTATATTCTCTTCTAACACCTTCTTCATCTCAGCATCTATAGGCCTTTCAATTAGCATACACCTTACTTCCCTCAAGTGTCAGATTTCAGACAAGGACATCAGCAATGTCCGCCAACGCAATTCCTGGTTTTAAACTTCTTTCCACCTCTTATTTTAAACCCCCCTTGAGGCTGGTTGTGTTTTTAACACCAAGATCTAGTTTTCACTTTGAACTACTATTCTGGGTATGAACCGAAGTTCATTCAGTTCAGTTGGAAACTTAAGAGTGCTGGAGACTAGGAAAGGATTCCATTATCGAAGGGTATAGAATCCTCCTTCCCACTGCTCATTTCCTGAGTTCTGGGGACTAAAATCTGGGACTTCCCATTCTTAAGATGCAGCAAGGACTAACTTTGGTCTTCATTTCCCCAAACCAACATCCTAACTCTCGCCATTATCCTTCAGTATGGAGCCCAAAGACTGAGATCCTCCCTTAGACTCTTCATTAGAGCTCAACTTAGATTTACCTAAACATTGGGCCTGCTCAAATAAATGGCCCAATTGAGATTAAAAAAAAAAAAAAGGTTGCTTCTTTTCAATTAATTGGGCCAAGTCCAAAATGAGAAATATACCACCCAGCCCACTCCTCTTCACAATCTCCTCTACGAACATGACCCTAGTCGACTCTGAGAGGAACATAGCCCCCGCCAGAACCCTAGCTTCCTACTAAATCCATTCCGGTTGGTTTGTGATGAACTCTGTCTTCAAAACCCCAATTTACTTCATCTGAAGCACACCTCCACACCTACAACACCTTTCTTCTCTTTAGACCAACATACCTTGATTTCTAGAATAATCTTCACAATCACGACCCTAGCCATCGCTTTTAATGCCTTCCAAGTTCCAACACCACCTGACTCCACAATCTGGTATGTGAATGGCCATCTGCAACGACACCTCCAAAATCCTTCCACCTTAGCTAACTTGCAAAAATCACTCGTGAAGCTTCACCATCCATTACCCATGTACCTTCGTTTGAATCACATCACCACATCTACAACACCTCTCTTCTCTTCCGACCAACATACCTTGATTTCTAGAAAGAGCATGGCAGCACTGACGCTCACCTTTGCCTTTATTGCCTTTCAACCACCTGACTCCACAATCTAATGCATGAAGGGATCTACAACTACACCTCCAATATCCTTTCGCAACTCCTTGGTTAGCCAGCAGAAATCACTTGCGAAGCTTCGCCATCCGTCATGCTTCCCACTGCCATAAATAAAAGCAGAATATTTCTTACCTTTACACCCAAACCCTAATTCCAAGAACTTTCCCACCTTCGTCCACCTAATTGACAACCAGTATTGCGTGATACCCTTATGAACTCTTCGAAAACCCCTCCATCCAACCAAAGACTGACAATCTATCAGCAAACCATGAAGCAGCCTCTTCCAAAAATAAAATAAAATATATGTGCAACACATAGAATCCAATAACTAGCTTATTTAAAAATTCATCTTAGATTAGTGCCACTCATTGCAAAATCAGACTTAAGATGATGCGTATGACAATCAAGAAGATACATAACCACACACCTTTAGTGAAAGGATAAAACAAGAGCCCTTTTCAATCACTGAGGACATTAAAAATATAATAATATGGTAGTTGCACTCTTCAATTTTTTTTTTTTTTTTGGATAGAAGAAGAAGATAATTTATCCAGAGTAAAGGAAAAAGAGTACAAATATGGAGGATGAGGAATGCTCTCCAACCAGCGAAAAAAGCTACAAACAACTATTAACAAGAAGGAAAGAACCAGCATATGAACAGAAAAATACAATACAAATAAAAAAACCATAACAATAGCACTTCCTTCCAATCTCTAACGAGGTCAAACAGCAGAAAACCCCTAAAGAAACCCAAGGAGTGCACCCACAAAAAGGAAAAGAAAGTCACTCTATCCCACAAAAGTTGTAAGGAGGTTGATCGTCTTCTGAAAATTGTTGCGTTCTTTCTATCCACAAAGTCCAAAAGATAGAAAAAATGGTTGCACGCCATAGGGCTTTGGCAACTGCGAAGCGGATAACTGCTTCTTCCTTACCATGGCAAGTCTTTGTGAAGCTCCCTTTGGCCTTCGCACTCATGGGCCAATCTCCGGCCCAAAGTAGTCCTATTTTTTTCCAAAGCCCCTGAAGTTAATTTGAAGCAAGCCCCTCACCTTTCACGAAGCCATCGACTTTTCCCCAACAATAGAAAAATGGCCATTCCACAGCTGTGATGCCACCTTGCAATGCACAAAGAGATGGGCATTGGACTCATTATCTTCACAACACATGAAACATATATAAGGATTTAGAGCCATATAGGGTTTTTTCATCTAAATAAAATCATGCATTTAATCCTTTATAAAATCAGGGCTCAGACAAAAGCCCAAATCTTCCCCAGCACCTTGACCTTCCAAATACAATGATACAAAGGAAAAGGATTCGGGCTCTATGGGGTTTTAGTGGGTCAGAGAGAAAATATTTAAAAGTAAATATAACTGAAGAATCCCCCCTCTTACACTCTCTCATCCTCACTATTAAAGGGAATGAGTTGGTCCAACAAGGAAATAAGGGTAGTGAGCTCATCAATCTCTCTTTCATTGACATTCCTTAAGAAGTGGAAATCTCAAAAAGGAAATCCCCTCAAAAGAAATAAAGGAACTAGCAGTAGCATTACAAAGAGAATAGAGCTTGAAAGGACAAGGAACCTTCATTTCCACCGAAATCTCCCCCATCCACACATCTTCCCAAAAGCAGACTTTATTGGCAAGACCCACCTTCAATCGAACAAGAGGAAAGAATTGATTCACTACCTAAGAGACAAATTTTTGTAGATATGCGTGAGATATAATGCTACTGCTCCTCGTCTCCCACCAATTCCTTTGATCCCATACTTACACTTTATCACCATATGCCAAAGGGATTCAGTTTCCACAAGGAATCTCCAAAGTCGTTTATCTATAAGAGAGATCTTCTTAGATACCACATTCCTAATGCCCAAACCCTCCACAGACTTTGGTTTATAACCAAGTCCTAGCTAACAAGATGGTCTCGCCTACCGCCCCCCCCCCCCCCTTTTTTAAAACCTTGACCAAAGGAAATAACCCATCAACCTCTCTAAGGATTTGGCCACTCTAAAGGGGATTCTAAAAAATAAGAGATAATAAATCGGGATGTTCGAAAGAGAAGCACTAATGAGAGTAGCACAACCTCCAAGAGAAAAATAAGCCCTCTTCCATCCCTCCAATCTCCTAGACACCTTATTCAGAATGGGACCCAAAAGGTTTCAGAGTTAGGGTTACCTCAAGGGGGAGGCCGAGATAAGTCAGGGGCCACAAAATGGAATCACAATACGCACTCAATTTTAAATTGTAAAGAGTCCTATTAAAGATTTTGAGCAAAAAAGTAGATTTCCCAAACTTAACTAGACTATTCAAGGAAAAGCAGGGTGTGACTAACAAACTAAAGGTGTGAAACCTCCACTTCCTCCCTACCCACACACAGGCCTCTAATCACCACCTTAGCCTGAGCATGAAAAAACAACCTAGAACAGATATCAATAGCTAAGGTGAGAAGGAAAGGGGATAGAAGATCCCCTTGTTTAAGACCCCTAGAGTCTTTGAACCAGTTTTTTAAGAGGCTCACCTCAAGGCAAGGCATGCCTTGCCTTGAGGCTCAATCTCAAATACCAAATTCCAAAAAGGCTAAGCGTTACTTGCTAAGGCTTATGCATTTTTACAAAAGGCACGCCTTTTGTTCCTTTTTAGTTAAGGCTTACGCATTTTGGATGTGTGATTCTTAAGTCAGAATTGGCTATGAAATTTTAACTACATATTTATATAAAAGCAATGTTACAATATAAGATGATTTTTAAAATTCTTGAATCTCAAGCTTTCCAAAATAACTAAGAGTTGTATTTTAGATCTTGAAAATAGTTTGAACTTTATAGTAGTATAGCTATCTCGTAATGGTTTAAGTCACGTACTCAAGTTAGCAATTTTTGAATGGCCAACAAGTAGCTTGCAAAGTATATTTAATTTTTCTTTTTTACATTATCTTTGTGCTTTTCTTAATTTTTTCTTTATTTTTACAATACATATATTTATTTACGTTTTTTTATCTTTAAAACAAATTCTCAAAAGGCTTACACCGCAATGCCTTACGGCTTATGCCTCACCTCTTAAGGCTTAAAACACCTTGCCTTACGCCTTCGCCGTTTAACACATTGCATTGAAGTTTGAACCAACATCTCAATTGACCACTAACAATGACAAACATACAAGACAAGGTGAGACAACCCTCAATCCACTTTCTCCACAAATCCCTAAAACCTTTAATACTCATCACCTTATCTAAAATGCCCCAGTTGATCCTACCATAGGCTTTCTCAAAGTTCACTTTAGAAAGGATACCCTTTGTTCCCCTCATCTTCACATCTTCTACCACCTCATTGGCAGGAGTTGCACTCCTACTCAAACAATGAGCATATCACACAACAAGAACACATGAAACCTAGTTTCTCACTAAAGACAATATACAATTTAAATCCCCACAATTTTTGCAGATTCTTCTTACCTACATACATATATCAATATTTATATGCATACAGACATTGTCACTCTCCCTCTCCATACTTGTCTTGCTCCTCCTCCCCTCTCTCTTAAGTAGATAAGCGTGAAAAAATACAAGATTTTTCCACTTGAGAATCCAAAATTTGTTGATAGGCCAATAGTCAACTAATAAACTGAACATAGTCATCAACTAAATTTGTAAAAAGATTTTAGCTGTCAACAATAAACAACAAGAACAAGAAGCCCAAAGTATCAATAGGTGGGATCGGCTACATGAATACTTTTCCATCAATTCAAGCAATCAAGAGCGTTTTCCTCAGGCAACTTAAGAGCTATTAAACTCTTCCTTACTACCTTATTCCATTTAAGTTTAGGTTTACCTGTCACATCCCTTTTTTTTGGGATGTGACTAGCCGTGACCCCATCCAAAATTCAATGGAGGCACTAAGCCTAGGCAAGAATTTATTTCTCTAAACCGTCAATTGAAACAAATTAGAAACCAATTAAGAGTGAATATTTGTTGAAAACACAAGATATATATATATATATATATATATATTTCATAAAGCAACTAAAAACATTTTACATTCAGTGACAAACTCTTTACATTGTGTTGTACTTTACATACAACATTTTTCACACTTCCTAGTCTACATACATAACCACCAAACGAATACATGCTGAGTATCCCTATTGTCTTCTTGCAACCTATAATACATGTCAAAAATGACAATTCTCTTGGAGAACTTAACAAGTGGAGCTCTCTTTCAATGCAAACTTGGAATTATCAAGGAATAGGGTGAGCAACCACAAGCTCAATATACATTCTTAATTCCCCTTTATTCAAACAAGGATTTCAATACTTAACACATTATTTCTCACATGCATGCAGAATCATAAGGTGCATGAAGACACTCTTTATTCAAAGCAATATGCAGGACACACTCTTTATTCTAAGCAATTTGTTCATCTGAAGTTACCATCACAAAACATCCAAATAGCCTGCATTTTCACATTTTTTTTCAACATAGCAGCGCTGTCCCAACTAAGTGCATAGTTTATCTCAAACAAGTGCCAACTTTCAGCTTGGCCAACCACCTCTTAACATGGAGATATCTTCCGGAGGTTTAGGTTCTTTGACCCATGAGGGACACAATCCCTACTTGCTCAAATTCCACAATATCACAGCCACAACAACACATGGTGCCAGCTATTTCACACAACATCAATTCAACATATGCATACACAAGCTTCTTCACAGCAAGTATAACAATCATCCTTACAAGATGAATATCTATTACATGAAAATTTCCCAACTAAACAAGATATGCAGCTACAATTACCAAAGAAAACATATATGCAGCAATGTCAAGTAATTAGAAATTACAAGCTTAAATCTCCCTCATTAGGATTCAACTCTATGCAAGTTTCTACCATTATTTCCTTTGAATACCCAAAATCCCTAGGTGAATGAATGAAAATCAAGAACACCTACCTTAATTTTCAGCTTCTTCAAACTTACTTAAGTTTCCCTCTGAATTTCCTGTATTTTCAATTGATTTCCTCTGAATTTCCCTGATTTTATGCAGAGTAATCTCTCTCTCTCTCTCTCTCTCTCTCTAGAACTAGGGTTCACAGCAAGAGTTTGTGGTATTCTTTTCTGTGTTGAAGTTGCTCCTGCAGGGCTGGAAGGGTCAAGAGCAGCTACTTGCTGCCAGCTGCTTGCCAAGTGTCTCTTTTTAGGCTGGAAACATGGCAGAACTGCAGCAGCTGGTGCAACAAGGGTCTTGCAGTGCTGCCATCTGTGTGCTAGGCGTTGTCCACTGATTTTTAGAGCTGCCAGGTGGCTGCTGCTGTTTTGTAGTGCTGACAAGTGTCACACCTGGTTTCAGCATGCCCCATCTTGCTTCTTTTTTTTTCCTTTCTCTGTGCCCCAACTCTTATGTTATTTTTTTTTTTAGCATATCACTCATAATTTTTTTTTCATCTTAGCCCCTCTTACCACCAATAAGTCAAATGGAATTTCCAATATCAGTTAACACAACTCAATTAATAATAACATGGTTAGTATGAACTTGTTTACTGCAAAACAAAGCAAGTCATGCTAATTTATCAAAGTAGTTTAAATTTACCATGGCCCAAAGGGTATGGTTATCACACTACCCTACCCCTTAAAATACCAGTAACAGTAGCTAGCTCACTCCTCCTCATTGGTGCACTATTTGGCTTGCGTTTCAAATGCTCAAACCATCTAAACCACCCCTCCCTTATATTATCTTCTACCTTTTAGATCAGCTCTAAAAGGTTCCCTAAAGATCCTAGTGTTCTCATTTTGAAAGATAGTAGAGAAATTGTCAACATTTAGATGATTATTTTTATGCTTCCCTGAGCAACAGTTCTAATAGTGGCATTCTCAATTACTAAAACAGTGAACACCAACAGAACAAAATCTGATTAAATGGGTGCAGAAGCTGAAGTAAGATAAAATACCTCCAGCAATAGAAAATGATAGGCATTATTGTAGAACATCACTTTACCAAAAACTAAGTTACCAGTTGAACTTTGTCAGACTTATGCCCAAGGGAACCATGCAGAGTTGATTTCCCACCAGACTTCCCATGTTCTGAATTTGGTATTGCTGCTGCAAAAAGACTCTCAAGTTCGGACATGTCAATCTCTGGAGCCCTAGAGAGCAAAATTATAGACATCAGAGCCTGTGTGACTGGAAATATTGATGCGTCAAATGAGAGGAAACTTCTTCCCTAGCAAATCAACATACTTGGTAGCTTCACCAGATTTTTGTGCCTCTGCCCATAAGCTTCCTTGTACTGCTCTCGTTAATTTTAACCAATGCAATGGCTTCAGTTTCTTTGTATGATGATTCCTTGAACTTATAGTGCGTGACAAAATTCGCCCCTTTGCACTAGATGGAGAAACAAGTGGTGGCCTGGGGGTTGAAGTTCCAGAAATACTACTATCTTTATTACTACCAGCAGAAAGAAGACCTGGTGAGACAACACCTGTTTTAGGAAATCCTTTATCAAAAGGCACTGGAGGAGGGGGAGCAGAAGGCACAGATGAGGGAGGAGGGGGAGCAGAAGGCATGGATGAGGGAGGAGGGGGGGCAGAAGGCACGGATGAGGGAGTAGGGGGAGCAGGTGGTGGTGGTGGTGGACGTACCAAAGATGAAACTGTAGGACTAGCAGCTTCACCAGAAGGACGAGGAGGAGGTGGAGGTGGAGGAGGCCCAGCTCTAACAGAGCGGGTCTCCTTCAAAGGTGGAGTTGGAGGCGGTGGTGGAGTTGGAGGCGCTGGTGGAGTTGATGTAGCAAGCTTAAGTCCAGGAGGGGAGGAAGGGAGATGAGACGATGAATCACTAGCATTTGTTCCTAAAAGGAGTGTCCCATGTAGAGGTTTGCAAGAAACTAGTGATGGCTGATTTCCACTTTGTAAATATGCTTCAGGCTGTTTGCTAACTGAAAATTGCTGAGGTTTTGTAGCTGAAAGATTATGTTGAGGTGGTGGGGGTGGTGGTGGTGGTGGAGCAGGAGTTGTAGTAGCATGAAGACTTGCAGCACTAGCAGTCAAGGAAGGCTGTTGCGGAGAAGGTGGTGGTGGAGGTGGCAATATAGATATATCTCCAGTTTCTGCAGATTTTGGTGTGCATGAACCATCTAGGGTTGGAGCCAGGAGTGCTGGAGATGCTGTCACTGGATAAGTGAACTTTGCACTTTCTAATGAGGCATGATCATGCATGGGATGGGAAATGCCAAGATCTGCAGATGCAATACCCTCTCTTGGCACTGGTACAGATGAAACTTGCACAGAATTACAACTAGCTGGATTTACAAGAGAAGACTCAAGTGTCCAACGACCTATGACATCCGACTGAATAGGTTGTTCCTGTGCAACTTGGACATCTTGGGTGATAGACTTCCTGTCATTCGCATCTGCATTTGGAGATAGTTTTGGTGAAGGAAGAGGAAGATTCTCTAAAGACATCAATGCAGAAATCTCATTGTGATGTTCCAATGCTGCAGAGTGCTTTTTTTCATGGAGCTTTTGAGGTTTTAATTCCTGAAGTGAACTCCTCAGTTCATCAACCAAGTGGGAATCAGTGTCCTCATGGACAATATTTGAAGCAGTTATTTGTTGGAGCACATTGAGTGCAGCATCTGCCTTTGGGTCTAGCCAATCCACATTCTGAAATATCTCTTGTACTTTAGCAAACGCTTCCATCGGAAGACCTTCCTCATCAAAACAAGACAAGTTTGGGGTAACTAAGGAAGCAGCAGCAGAATCCATTTCCGAAAAAAGAACCTTCATCAAAATGAGAACCAAAAGAATACACTTCTTGTCGTTAAAAATAAAATTAAAAAGATCCAAATGGCTAGAGCCGACCAAAATGTGAAAGAAACATACCTCTGCTCGGAAGTCTTTCGGAAATTGATCTTTAGCATGCCACAACATGTCAATCTCATCTCGATTAAGAATTAAGATGTTTGATCGAATAAAAGCTGTGTTAAACATGACTCGAAACATCATCTCTTCCCGTGCCATGTCATCATGCAAGTTAATACACTCAAGTACAACATCACCTTGAACATGACAACCGATGTCAATTTTAACAACTTCACTTTCTGCCTGCATCAAAATAGTGGAGGGTCCCAAACATTGATAAACTATTATGAAATACGAATAGACAAATTGTAATTACATTACATGTATGCAGCAGAATAGAATCATAAATAAATAGAAATAACTGAAGGAGAAAAAGACTTTCCCTGCAGGAGTAAAAATGTCTGCTGATAAAATAATAATATAAAACAAAGCAGCCATATCTGAGCTACCACTGGAGTCCCAAGTTTCAGCAGAAGATTCAATCCGATAACAGAAATCCCCAAAAAGCATACATGCATATCCTTTCCCCCCATCATCCCAATTTTCACTTTTTGCTTGGGATTTGAGCTTAATTACCAGCTCCAGGATGACCAGTATCAAATCCAATCAGTTTCCAGCCCAGAAGCAAGCTTATGGCCATACCTTATTACTAAAACCCTGCCTAAAAGAATATCAATAACCAAATGGTCAAAAAATGATCACGCACCATCCTATTCATTCATAGAAGCTGATTTGAATGAACATATTTAAAAGGATAACAAAGGTTACAAGCATGGTCTTAAATTTCCACGAAATTGTTGAAATTTCCATTGAAATTTCCGATTTCCGTCACCCTCGAAATCGAAATGGTAGTCAATTACTATTCTACATAATCTTCGTCGAAATTTCAACAAATCATTTGAAATTTATCGAAATCTTGAAATTTTAGCAAAACTTGTCGAAATTTTAATTATAGAACAAAATTTCTTTGCAATTCGAATGAGAGATTTAGGAGCGAAGTGAAATTTCTCTCTTAATTTATGTTATTTTTTTTTAATTGAAACAAAAAGATTGTTACAAAGGATTTTGAAATTATATGAAAAAATAAACTTACAACAGCATTTTTATCTACGCATTCACGTATAAAGTATCATTACTTGTACAATAAATAATATTTAAACAATTTAGAAATTTCATTTGTATTAACTGAATAATTTTAATGCACATTATCTAATACACAAATTATATTACAACTTTTCCACCTCATACACAGCATAAATGTATTTAATTTGTAATATATTAGTCCTAAAACTTATGTTATTCCGTCTATTAACCATTTCTAATGTTTCATAAAAGAATTCCATGATTTACTATTGATTTCCATTATTTTTTTAAATCGAAATTGAAATTGACATCAAAATCGATTTTTTTTTCAAAATTTCCTTACTTTTGGAGCTTCAAAATTTGAGTCGAAGTCGAAATTTAAGACCTTGGTTACGAGAGGATACATGGAGGACATGGATATAGAGATAAAAATGAGCCTGATGTTATGATTTTATTTTGCCACGTTGTATGACCTTCTTATAGTGAAAAGCTTCTTTAAGAAAAGAAAAAACATTTAGTAACCTTGAAGAGTGGACAAAACAAAATCCAAGTAGATTTTTTCCCTAACTAGGAGAGGATATAGTTTCTCTTGTGAGGATTATAAAGTTATACCAAGGGAAAGCTTGATTTCACAACATAGAGTTTTAGTATTAGATATTTGTATAAAGAAATGGAAGGAAAAGAGCAACAAAAATCAATGCAAGAGAACTAGGTGATAAAGTCTAAAGGGAGGAAATATAGATTTAAAGATAAAATTATCAACAAAGGTGAGTGGATGGATAGTAGGGGGTCAAACATTCTGCGGAATAGTATGGCTAACTATATTAAAAAGATAGCAAAGGAAATGTTAGGTGAATCCAAAGAAAATTGGTGATAGAATCAAGATGTCCAAAAAGCAATAAAGACAAAATAAAAATAAAAATAAATAAAATAATAAAATCTGGTATAAAACTTGGCAAAATTGTAAAAATATAAAAAACTTTGAAAAGTATAAAGAGACTAGAAAAGAGGCAAAAGAAGTCATTAGTCAAGCTAGACATAGAGGTTATGATAATTTATATGCTAGGCTAGATATGAAAAAAGGGGAAAGAGACACAAATTAGCTAGAGTTAGAGAAAGAAGTGCAAAGATTTAGGTAATGTAAAATGTATAAAGGATGAGAATGATAATATTTTGGTAAAAGAAGAAGACATAAAAGAGAGGTGGGGCAGTTACTTTAAAAGTTGTTTAATGAAATCCAAACTAGAAGTCTAGACCTAGAAGTGACAAGTGAGGAAAAGACTAAAATTATGAGACTTATTCACAAAATTAGAGTCATTGAAGTTAAGATAGCTATAAAAAATATGAAAAGCAAGAAATGTATAGGTCCAGATAACATCCTAATTGAAATTTGGAAATTTTTAGAGGATAAAGGAATTATATGGTCAACTAATCCATTTGACACTATTATAAAAACCAAGAAAATGTTGGATGAATGGAGGAAAAACACATTAATACCTAAATAAAAAAACAAAGGTGGCATTCAAAAATGCAATAACTATAGTAGAATTAAACTTATGGGTCATATGATGAAACTATAGGAAACAATAATTGAACAAAGAACAAGAATAGAAACTAGGGTCTCAGAGAATCAATTTGGTTTTATGCTTGCGAGATTGACAACAAAAGCTATCTATTTACTAAAAAGATTAATGGAGAAGTTCAGGGAAAAGAAGTTGGACTTGCATCTGGTTTTTATTGACCTAAAGAAAGCATATAATATTTTTTAGTGGGTTTTAGAAAATAAGGCAGTATGCAGCAGATATACTGATATTATTAAGGATATGTATGATGAGTAACGATTAGCATTAGGACTATATGAGGAGATTCTAGAGAATTTCCAATCACAATAGGTGTATATCAAGGCTCCACTTTAAGCCCCTAGTTGTGTTTTTTTTTTTTTTTAGTGATTGATGGACTCACGATGAATATCCAAGACGAGATACCATGTTGTATGTTGTTTAAATATGATAATGTTTTGATTGAAGAAAGCAGGAGTAGGGTAAAATCTAAATTAGAACTTTGGAGAATAGTGTTGGAATCTAAAGGCTTTAGAATAAGTAGAAACAAGACAAAATATATGAAATGTAATTTCAACCATGTAAGGAGGAATACTGAAGCTAATATTAAACTTGGTGATCAAGAAATCAAAAGCACTAGTAGATTTCGATATCTTTGATCTATTATGCAAGAGGAGGGAGAGATTGAAGAGGATATGGTACACAGAATTAATGCAGGCTGGGTAAATGGATGTAGTAGACAGAATTAGATGGTTTGTTTATTTGAAATGCAAGCCTAGTAGCACACTTGTAAGGAAGAGTGAGTTAGTTATTGTTTCTGGCATGAAAGGGATAAGGGTAGGCCTAAAATAACTTGTAATGAGGTAGTGAGTAAGGATTTAACAACTCCTAATCTAGTAGAGGAAAATGCTCCCGACCAAGTGAATTGGGAAAAAAGGATTTATGTAGCCCACCTAGTGGGATTTAGGGCTTGATGTTGTTGTTGTTGTTGTTTATTGGCCAAAATGGAGGAGTGCTTCAAGTGTGATGCAATCGCAGAATACCACTAATATTAAAAGGAAATTCTTATACGGCGGCTAAAAGACTAGCTATGCTACGTGGAGCAGAATGCTGAGCAACTAAAAAACAACATATTCAAAAAGTGGTCGAAATGCACATGCTAATGTGGATGAGTGGTGTAACGCTAAAGGATAAATTAAGGAACGAACATGATCGCAATAAGCTAGGCATAGCACTAGTAGAAGATAATATAAGGAGGAGTGGCTTAGATGGTTCGGGCATTTGAAACTTGAATCAAGTAATGCACTAGTGAGAAGGAGTAAGCAAATTATTGTTAAATGACACTAGAAGAGGGAGAGGCAAACCAAAATAACCTAGAATGAGGTGGTGAGAAAAGATTTAATAGACAATGCCCTTGATCGAGTGAATAGGCAGAAAATGATTCATATAACTGAACCCACTTAGTGGGACTTAAGGCTTGTTATTGTTGTTATTTTTTTATCATCCTATTTATGCTAATTTTCCAAGGCAGGTAGGAAGAGACAACATGATTTGGTGTATGCCTATTGTTGCCCTCAAAACAATTGGAAGAAGAAAATATGGGGTAGTTTCAGGGCCTTCTCAAGCTCTAGCGATGGACAGCACAAGCTCTTGCGATAGTCTTCTTTCCCATGCATTCGCCCTTCCATCTCTCTTCTCTTTATCGCACCTATTTCTTGTTATCAATTAGGTGTGCTAGTGGGGGTTATGTTTATCCAGATTGAAGGGAAATCCTTCGATTTGAGGCTGAATCAGGTAGGGAAGGTTCAAGCTCTGTTTGTTCTTGAGAAGAATAGAAAATGCAATCAGTGGGTTTGACTTTCTTCAAGAGCAGCTTTATAGTTTTCTTAGGGATTCTTGGATCTTGTTGGTACTTTGGGCAAGGGATTTCAAAGATTCAGGGTGGGTTACGTTGATTATTGGATAGGGATTCATGCGACTAGGGCAGTGAAATTTTTGAAATTAGGACAAGGATGGAGAGGAAAGAAGTAGTCAATCGCTGAAAGGGGAAGGATGGTCTTAATTTGGGGATTCCTTTGCTGCTTTGGAGAGTTCTTGTTGAGCAAACTTAAATGGAGAAGATAGCAAAACTTTCAATGGAAATCACTCTTGGAGCCAAGTTGTTGCTAGAAGTGTAGGCGACGGTGGCGGTCGATCAGCAAAGAATATATAAAAGATGGTTTGCGGTCATTGTCGGGGAGGTTATAGAAGGAGTTCAATCAATTAGTTTCTCAAGAACAATCGGTGTTGAAGGCCACATTGCCGGCTGGGCATTTGAAAACAGAGGTGACCAGGGTTTTTTGCATGGAAGACGAGTTGACTAAGATAGAATGAGCTAGGCTTGGCCTGTTATCAATTAACATTGATTTGGATCGGCTATTTGAAAATAATAAGAGCCTATTTAACTTTCTGTTGGACCTATTGGTTAAGGATGCCAAAACGCAGTCTCTTGATTTAAAACTGAGCTTGGGTAGTGGGAAACCTTCATTAGAAGAGTAGAAAGGCCACATAACCAGGAAGGCCCAAGAGTTTTTACAGTTCCCTGAACATAAGGGAGCCTGTGTTTAGGGAGTCTCTTTGTCTACAACTAACGAGGATATAGGGGATCATTGTCCTTTGAAGCAGCAACAAATTTCGAACAACGCCCATCTCTGTA
This sequence comes from Malania oleifera, assembly GCF_029873635.1. Lineage (NCBI taxonomy): Eukaryota > Viridiplantae > Streptophyta > Magnoliopsida > Santalales > Ximeniaceae > Malania > Malania oleifera. The sequence continues at coordinate 110,929,290 of NC_080422.1, forward strand.
TGGTGTACAAGATGATGGTATTTTGTTCTTCTTCTAATAACATCTTTGATGGCCATCATCAAGAATGCTTAGATAAAGGAAAAATGCAGGAGACCAAAGGAGGAAGGCTTGATCGGTATTTTGAGAATCATGATTTAATTTTGGTTTGGTGAGAAATCAAGCTAGAAAGGTAGTATGTTCTACTAATTCAAAAGTGGTAAGGTATATGCTTGTTGTAAGGAAATGCAGATGGGTTTTGGAGGGAGGAAATGTATTGAGGATAAGCAAGAGTTTTCTAGTGAGAAAACACATAAAATTATAAAGAAGGATTCCAAAGGGATATTAAGTATATGAGATGAGCCAATCAATGAGAGGGCAAATTTTAGCAAGGAAATTAAGAGATGGGGAGATGTTTCGGATGAGGAAAGCACAAGGAGTAGTGATTTTGAATGTGAAAAATGTCTATTATTAGACCATATTTGGGAACAGCGTAGATATTCCTCATATTCTTCCATTGATTGTCTTGGAGATTTAACTTACATGCTTCCTCCTCCATTAGAAGGTTTAGAAGGTATTAAATTGTTTGAAGAGGAGGTCCCCAAAGATGTTAAAAAGGTAAAGGATGGAATTTTTCCTACTCCCATTCAAGACAAAATTCCCGAGAAGGGCGCTGAAACTTAGAGGTTGTTGGATGACTTGGGCCTCATGTTGTTTGATCAAAGAGGTAATGAAGTCAGGCTTGATGGTGACAAATCCAAGGTGAAAAAGGGTCAAAGGGAATTAGCTATAATTTGAGGAGTTCGGCGAACCATGATGGGAATGGTTTAAAGAAGAGATTTCGAGGCTGATTTTAGCAGTTTTTATTTTTTACATTCATAGGATTTCTAGGTTGTAGGGTGTGATTTAGAAAATTGTCTATGCGAAATAAGTTTGTATAAAATATTCAAAAAAAAAAAAAAACTCAAACGTGTACTTCGCCTGTGTAACACAAATTATCTTTGCACACACAAGAAGTCCCAAGCCCGAATAAAGGAGCAAGATTGTGTTAAGTAGCTAACAATCAGCGTAAAACCTTGTTAGATCCTATTATCATGAATTCTAACCAAATTCACCTAAATCAAGGGAATAGATCGGGTCAGTATCGAAAGGAGAGGGCTAATAAGTTAGCACAAGAAACTAAGATCAGATTAGCAACTCAGAATAAAGGGACTCTTACAGGCAAAAGCATGGAAATAGTGGAAACCATGTTTAGAAGGAAAACTAACTTAATGGGTAGGAGAGAAAGCTAGAGAAATTGAAAAATCATGATTTAAATTTTGGTACACTACAAAAGAGATAAAAACAGAGTGGGAATTATTGTAGACAAACATCTAAAAGTAATGTAGAAGATGTTAAAAGAATAGTAGATAAGATCATTAAATCAAGATAGCTCTAGGCCCAAATATAGTGAATGTCATTAGTGTGTATGCTCCTCAAATAGGCTTAGCAGAAAATATTAAAAGACAATTTTAAGAAGATATGGATAATATTTTACAAGGGATACCAACGTCTAAAAGACATTCATAGGAGCTGATTTGAATGGACACATTGAAAATGATAATATAGGCTATGAGCGGATGCATGGAGGCAATGGATACGGAGATAAAAATGACGTCGGTGACACAATCTTAGATTTTGACATGTCTTATGATTTGGTTATGTTGAATAATTGTTTTATAAAAAGAGAAGAACACTTAATAACTTTCAAAAGTGGACATAATAAAAGCCAAATAGATTTCTTCTTAACTAGGAACATGGGATCGTCTATCTGGTAAGGATTGTAAAGTTATCCCAAGTGAAGTTTTGGCTAGACAACATAGAGTCTAGTATTAGATATACATATAAAAGACATGGAAGAAAAAAAGTAACATGAAACACAAAAGGATTAGATGGTGGAGCTTGAAAAGAGATAATATAGTAAAATTCAAAGATAAAATGATTAAAAGAGTGTTATTGGACTATAGGGGATAAGGTAGATACAAATACTGTTTAGAATAAAATGGCTAATTCTATCGTAAGAAGAGCAAAAAAGGTTTCAGGTGAGTCCAAAGGAAGATACTCAGGTAGTAAAGAAAGTTGGTGGTGGGATCAAGAAGGAGAAAAAGCCATTAAGACAAAAATAATTTGGTATAAAATATGAAAAAAATGGTAGAAATATAGAAAATCTTGAAAAGTATAAAGAGGTGAGAAAGAAAAAAACATAATAATAATAATAATAATAATAAATAAATAAATAAATAAAAATAAAACACCTACTAGCGAAGCTAAGTATAGAGCTTATGATATTTTGCATACTAGACTATACGCAAAAGAAGGAGAAAGTTTATAAACTTGCTAGAGCTGGAGAAAGAAAATGCAAAGTTTTAGGTAATGTAAAATGTATAAAGGACGAGAATGATAATGTCTTAACTAGAGAAGAAGACATAAAGAAGAGGCGGCGAAAATACTATGATTAGTTGTTTAATGAAAACCAAAATGAAAGACTGAACTTGGAAGTGACAAATGAGGAGAAGACTAAAAATAGGAGATTCATTCACAAAATTAGAGTTCTTGAAGTTAAGATGGCATTAAAAAAGATGAAAAGCAGGAAATCTATAGGACCAGATAAAATGCCAATTGAAGTTTGAAAATGTTTAAGGGATAAAGGAAATATTTGGTTAATAATCTATTCAAAATTATTATAAAAACCAAGAAAATTCCACAAGAATGGAAGAAAAGTATGTTAGTAACTCATACAAACACAAAGGTGATATTCAAATTGTAATAACTTTCGTGGAATTAAGATTATGAGTCATACAATGAAACTATAGGAAAGGGTAATTGAACATAGACTAAGACTAGGAACAAGAATTTCACAAAATCAATTTAGTTTTATGCCTACGAGATCAACAACAAAAGCTATTTATCTTTGTTAGAGGTTATATATGTCTTTTAGTATTATTATTATTGAGTGTGCTAGTATGTTAATTAGTGAGAGTCAGTAAGGGTACTATTGTCATTAGAATGTATTTAAATTTGTATTATAAATAGAGGGAGAGACCTATCTTCAAGTTAGGTCATTCATTTTTAATCAAATCTTAACATGGTATCAGAGCATGATTCTATCTAAACCCTATTTGCCTCAGTCGTCACTGGAAAACACTATTCCTGAGGCTGTTTTTCCCTATTCCACCTCCATCCCATAAAAAATCACAAAACCAACCATATACCTAAAATCAAACACCCCCCCCCCCCCGAGATGACCCACCCCACAAAATCCCATTGCCAAAGGGCCCCCCACATGCCCCCATGCACCGACAAGGCTAATCCCACTCGTCGGCGCATGAAAGCAATTCTAGCCACTTTTTTCTTTTTTCTTTTTTTCCTTCTGCCATGCTCTAATTTCTTCTTTAGACTATATTATCAAGCTGTTAGGCCAGTTTTTTGCTAAAAAATTCAACCTTTTTGACCATTCACTCGCGGTATTCTGTTAATTTCTGTTCAGGGTTTGTGAAGGCTTCCTTGTGAGTTTTTTGGAGCCGCAGCAGCATTCGTATGCTCAATTGTGAGTCTGTAGCAGTGCTATAACCATCAGTGAGTTGTTCCCCTTGTCCATGGTTGCGTCGGTGTTTCACATGGTTTGTGATTGTTCCGATTATTGATTGTTCTTCTTGTTTTTGGTGTGGTTGTTGTTTGCAAGTGCTATGGGAGCACTATATCCATTAGTGAGTTATTCACCTCGTCCGTCGTTGTGTCAGTGCTTCACATAGTTTGTGATTGTCCCAATTAATTTTGAATGTTCTTCTTGTTTTTGGTGTGCTGATTTGTGAGTGTTGGGATGGAACCTATGAATCCCAAAATTTAGTTTCCTACATTACTGCCGCAAATAACGATGCAAAAGTTAGATGGAAAGCACTATGTTCAATGGTCTAAAGCTGTTCGGATTTATTTAACAAGATTAGGGAAATCTGACCACTTGCCCCAATTTGAGTCTTCTGATGAGAAGAGAAAATACGGGTGGGTTCAGAAAGATGCCTTGATTGTTTCTCTTTTATGGACTTCGATGGAGCCGCAGATTGCACAGATGTGTATGCATCTAGATACGTGCAAGTGGAATTATGTCAAACTTCTTTACTCCAGTAACATTACAAGTATGTATGATTTATCCTAGGAGTACCTTCAGTTACAACAAGGAGATAGGAGCATTGCAGATTATTTTGGAGAGATGAAGCGTATTCATGAGGAGCTTAACGTCGTGCAACCTATAACTGACAATGTTCGTGAGATGCACAAGCAAAGGGAGCAGATGATAGTTCTTTGTGTTCTAGCATGCTTGAGACCTAAGTTTGAGGCAGTTCGGTCCCAGGTACTTAGTAATGTTGCGTTGCCATCATTTCCTAATGTTTATTCTCGTGTCCTTCGTGCTTCCTTTTACACGCATTCTCCTGTTCTTGCATCTGGCTCTGAGAGGACGGCCTTTGCTACATAGAATGATTCTATTTCTCTACCAAACAAAAACAAAAGTTATCGCAGTGGTTCAAGTAGTCGAAGTGGTAGAGACGGACGAGGCAAAGGTACTCATCGCAAATGCACTCATCTTAGACGGCGTAATCATGGTATTGAGAAATGTTGGGATCTTCATGGCAGACATTCACATGTTGCCAATGCAGCCACCACTAACTTCACACCTTTAGGGGCAGCCAATGCAGCCACCACCAACTCCTCACCTTTGGGGTCAAATGGGGGGCAACGTATTGTATGTCTTATCTCTATATCAGAGGAAGAGTATTACAAGTTCCAATAGTATCAAGCGTCACAACAAGCTTCTCCTCCCATTGCCTCACTTGCCCAATCCGGTAAGCACACGGTATGCCTGTCATCTAGTACTTCTCGTCCCAGTACTTAGGTCATAGATTCAGCTGCCACCAAGGTCTTAAATTTCGATTTCGACTCAAATTTTGAAGCTCCAAAAGTACGGAAATTTCGACAGAAATTTAGATTTCGATTTCGATTTGAAAAAATAACGGAAACTAGTAGTAAAGCATGAAATTATTTGTGAAACTTTAGAAATGGTTAACAAACATAATAATATAAGTTTTAAGACTAACATATTACAAATTAAATACATCTATGTTTTGTATGAAGTGGAAAAGTTATAAAATAGTATGTGTATCAAACATGCTTGTAAGATAATGTACATTAAACATATTCAGTTAATGCAAATGAACTTCATAAATCATTTAAAAATTATTTATTATTCAAATATTGATAATTTAGACATGAATGGTTAAATAAAATATTATTATAAGTTTATTTTGTCATATAATTGCAAAAGCACTTGTGATAACCTTTTGTTTCAATAACATAAATTAAAAGAGAAATTTCACTTCACTCTTGAATCTCTCGTTTGAATTTCGACAAAATTTCATTGCATAGTTAAAATTTTGACAAATTTCGCTAAAATTTCGAGGTTTTGATAAATTTAGGATGATTCGTTGAGATTTCAACGGAAATTATGCAAAACAGAAATCGACTGCCATTTCGATTTTGAGGGCGATGGAAATCGAAAATTTCGACGAAAATTTCAACAATTTCGTGGAAATTTAAGACCATGGCTGCCATTGATCATATCATAGGTATACCTAGCTTTTTCTCCACTCTTCAATATCCTGCAAATTTACCTTGTGTAACTCATACTAATGGATCCACTACTGTAGTCGAGGGAATTGGGACTGTAAATCCCACTTCTTCTATTTCTCTTCATTCGATTTTATATATTCCCAAATTTCCTTTCAATCTTATGTTTGTTAGCAAAATTACTAAATCCACGAATTGTTAAGTGACATTCTTCCCTGATTCTTTGGTTATTCAAGATTTGAAGATGAGGAAGACGATTAGCGGAGGGCATGAAGCATGGTTTTAAATCGCAGTAGTGGGTAGCGTAATGTAACGGTAACGGGTGTAACGGGAAGCGGGAGTAGCGGATGTCACATAATGGGAAGCGGGTGTAACAGCCGTGAATAGTTTTTGAAGCACACACAACCTTCTATTAGATACATAAGATATGTGAATAATACAAATATAAAATAACTAGAAACGAAAGAAGGTTGAAGTTGAAAAATATAGAACATATATATAACAAAACTAATATTATCAAAATAAAATATTTTCCTAACAAGTTAATATTTTCAAATTCTTAATTAATGCATCTCTTGTGAGTATTTAAAGAAATAGTAAATTTTGTATCATTGTTATCCTCACTATAATCTTTTCGCCCTCTTGCCACATGGCATATATTGAGAATGATTATGAAAGAGGGAAAAAGTGAGAAGAAAATGTTGGGGTTGGATCTAGAAGCGACAATCACACACAAGCAAAATATAGACACCAAAGATTTAATGTGGTTCGGTCCAATCTAACCTACGTCCATGGAGCACACACAACTTCACTATAAACTAGGAGAATTTCAAGGAGGAGCAGCTCTACTCAACTCTACTCTCTCTCTCTCTCTCAACGCAACTTCCACTCTGCCTCAAAACTACGCACAGCTTCAACACACTCTCTACACACAAATTACACACACACACATCACATATATATATACATGACAGGGGGTAAAAAATTCAAAGGGCAGTTGGCCAAATTCAACCATGGTAGGCAAGGTTGGTGGCCACTGGTCTCCAACGTCAACAAAGCAGTTGGTCAGTGCGGCTACCAACGACTCCACATTCTACATCTCAACAATCTCTCACTTGGAGACGGAAGCAGCATCTCAACCAGTGTATAGGTAAATGGTGTGCTTATATCTATTTTCAAGCATGAAGACCAACTGAAGTTGAGCACAACTTCAACTTCTCTATAGTCACAACTGGTGCAAATATGTTGGTGTAGTCGATTCCTTCCTCCTGCTCGAAGCCTTTGACTACCAACTGAGCATTGTATCTCCTAGAGCCATCATGCTCCTCTTTAATCTTGTACACCAAATTGTTGTGAAAAGCCTTCTTACCTTTGGGCAACTCAGCTAGTTCCCACGTTTTGTTAAAGGTGAGGGACTTCATCTCGTCCTTCATCGCAAGCTCCCACTTGCTCATATCTGCCACCTGACATGCTTCATCATAGCATTCAGGCTCTCCTTCATCTATAAGAAGTAAATAATCCAGGTGAGAAGATCTCCTTAGGTCCAGAGCTGGAGTAGGAGATGGTGGTGCGACGATCTGCTCCACTGGTTCCTCCGCCTGAGGGTTCTCGGCATTTTGTTGTTGCGTCCCAACACCTTCTGGGACATCATCCATATCTACATAGGTTGATTCATTTTGAACTAGTTCGATGGATTCTGTTGTGTGTCTGTCTTTGTACATCACCTTTTCGTTGAAGATCACGTCTCTGCTTTTGATTAGCTTCTTGTTTTCATCGTCCCAAATACAAAACCCATACTCATCTTTACGTAGCCGACGAAGGTTCATTTCCGGGACTTAGGATCAAGCCTATTTCTGACATGATCACTGATATGTACATACGCAACACAACAAAAAACTTTCAAATTTGAAAGTCTCACCTCTTTTCCGCTCTATACCTCTTCTAATAGATGGTGGTCCAATGGTACTGATGGACCCCTGTTAATCAAGTATGTTGTTGTGCCGACTGCTTCTGCCCAGAACTGCATTGGTAAGTCTGACTGTATATGCATGCTTCTACCTCTTTCAGTGAATGTTCGGTTCATCCGCTCGGCTACGCCGTTGTGCTGGGGCGTACCTAGCACAGTTCTTTTCATCCTGATACCGTGCTCGCGGCAGAATTTCTTAAATCTAGTGTCTTCATTCTCACCACCGTCGTCGGTTCTCAGCTTCTTGATTTTCAAACCAGTTTCATTTTCAACCATTGTTTTCCATACCTTGAAAGCATCTAATACTTCCGACTTATACTTCACAAAGTAAACTCATACCTTCCGAGAATGATCGCCAATGAACGTGATTAAGTAATTCCTTCTGCCTATGGATGAGACGGGCGTCGGTCCCCATACATCTGAGTGAAGTAGTTCTAGTCTCTCCTTCTTTGGGGCACAGGGGTATGACTAGAAAATGACCCTCTTCTGTTTCCCGAGTATGCAATCCTCACACATGTCAATTTCTACTGACCGTAGACCACTCAATTCTCCCTTTGAGTCCCTTCTCGCTCATGTGACCGAGTCATTAGTACCAGATGTTGCTATTGTCATTTCTTGCAGCAACTGAAATAGACATAGAAGCATTGAAGGTTAGATAAAGTGTTCCAATTTTCTTACCCCATGCAATCATTAGTACACCCTTTGAAACCTTCCATTCATCGCCAACGAGTCGTCATGTATCCCTCATCTGCCAGTTGACCAACTGAGATCAAGTTCTTTCTCAGGTTTGGAATATATCTGACATCCTTTAGCTTCCATACTGACCCGTTTATCTTGATCTTCACAATTCCCTTGCCGACTATGTCACAAGGTTGATCGTTGCCAAGTACACCTTACCAAAATTACCTGGTGTGTACTTCTCTAGGCAATCTCTGCTGCAAGTGGCATGAAATGAGGCTCCGGAGTCTAAGACCCAAGAGTCCTGCTTGTTCTCCAAAGAGCATATCAGTGCATCTTTCTCTCCTCAAGAAGAGGTGAGATTTGCTTCTGTCTTCACCTCAAATTCTTGTCTCGGACCTTTGCACTGGTTTCTGAAATGCCCGGCCTTTCCACAGTTCTAGCACTCAATGTTCTTTGTGCCCTAAGAACCTCTGGGATTTCTGGATCTAGACCGCCTAGTCCTAGATCTGCTGCGACTGTTTGATCGCCTATGCCCGCTTCTTTTCCCTTAGCTTTCCACGTTCAAGGCTGAACTTGAACTGGAGGCATTATTTGACTGCATTTTGATCTCTTCCGTCAAAATCATGATGATGACCTCATTGTACTTCAGCTTCGATTTTCCTGTGGAGCTACTGATCGCAGTAACAATACCTTTCCAACTCTTAAGCAGCTAACTAAGAATCAGTACGGCACGGATCACATTGTCAAATGTAATTCCAACCGACGTGAGTTGATCCGATAGCTTGTTGAAATTGTTCAGGTGTTTGCTAAAACTTTTACCTACAGGCATGTTCATTGTAAACAACTTTTTCATTAGGTGTACCTTATTAGCGGCTGATGGCTGCTCATACATGTTGAAGAGCGCATCCATAAAGGACTTTGTGGTTGTCAAGTGCTTGATATTGAAGGCAAAAGACTTTGCCAACGTCATCCTGATAGCCCGGAGAGCTTTTCAATCAAGCAACTCCTACTCGCCCTCCTTGATGGATTTGGCTTCTCCTTCAATGGTAAGTGCAACTCCTTACCAAACAAGTAGTCCTCAATCTGCATTTTCTAAAAACCGAAATTGGTGCCGCCAAACATTTCGATCTGTGAGCTTTTTTCATTCAACATCTCGATTCGTCGATCTAGAGACGGAATTAGCTTAAACAGATAACATAGTTGGATCCGGAATGGCCGAAAACCTTAGAAATGGTTCAAGTCATACGAAAAACGGACCCGAAATGGCTTCAAAAAGCCTGGTCAAACTTCTAGTGAAAGAGTCAAACTTTGGTAAACTATAACGAAATATTTTGATGGCATTAGTGAAGCCGTTAATTGACGTCATTTGCTGACGTGGCACTTTGGGCCCACTGCTACCGTGGTAGATGACGTGGCATGATTCCCAACTGACATGGCAGCTCACTGTGTTGCCAACTCGGCGCTGACATGGTGACTTGATGCGACGCTGACTCGGACGGATGACGCAATGTTGATGTCACCTTCTTCTTCCTTCAGCCTCGCCGGGAGTTCGCCGGCGCATGGGCGTGCATAAGGACACCTGCCGATCACCAGTGGGAGCATGAAGGCGCGTCGTCTTTACGTTGGCGGTGCGTGCAAGTGCGTGCGCCTATGGCTGAGCTCCGTTCGAGCTTCGGTTACCACTGTTGGCTTCATCTCGACGAGAGGAACACGTTGGTGGCCTCAAAACTGAGTTTTGAGATACTGGACAGAGACTCTGATCTTGCAATTTTGCTCGAATATGTGATTTTGCTCTAACCTCGCTCTGATACCAATTGTTGGGGTTGGATCTAGGAGCAATAATCACACACAAGCAAAATATAGACACCAAGATTTAACGTGGTTCGATCCAATTTGACCTACGTCCAAGGAGCACACACAACTTCACTATAAACTAGGAGAATTACAAGGAGGAGGAGCGGTTCTGCTCAACTTTACTCCCTCTCTCAACACAACTTCCACTCTGCCTCAAAACTGCGCACAGCTTCAACACACTCTCTACACACAAATTACACACACACACATCACATATATATATACATGATGGGGGGTAAAAAATTCAAAGGGCAGTTGGCTAAATTCAACCATGGTAGGCAACGGTGGTGTATGCCGGTCTCCAACATTAACGAAAGCAGCTGGTTGGTGCGACTGCTGACGACTCCACATTCTGCATCTCAACAGAAAAAGTAAAAAATAAAATAATTTTTTTGGCGTAATAGTCCTATAGCGGTTACGTAACGGCCGTAGCGGCCTTTACGCAATGGTCGTGGTCCGTAATGGCCGCTACAGTTGTGATTTTCTTCCCACCGATTTTGTGATGTTTAACGGTATCGATAACCCAAAAAACCGTTACATAACAGCGTTATGTAACGGTTGCGGCCTTTATTTAAAAGCATGGCGTGAAGCTGGTGGACTCTATCACTTTGAGCTACTATCTCCTTCTACTGCCTACGCTACCGCTGCCACACCTTTCCGAAGTCATTGTCACTTGGGTCATCCTTCATTGGAAAAGTTAAAATGTCTTGTTCCTAGTTTGAGTTCTGTGTCTAGTCTCGACTGTGAGTCTTGTCAATTAGGAAAGCACCATCGTGTTTCTTTTGCTTCCCGGGTCAATAAACAGGCTGCAAGCCCTTTTATGTTAGTTCATTCAGATGTATGGGGTCCTAGTAGGGTCGTGCCCAAGTTGGGCTTCCAGTACTTTGTAACATTTATGGATGATTATTCAAGAATGACTTGGTTATATTTAATAAAGATCGTTATGAGTTATTTCATGTATTTTGTGCCTTTTGTTCTGAAATAAAGACTTAATTTGGTTTGCTAGTTCGAATACTTCGAAGTGACAATGCTAAAGAGTTTTTCAATGCACAATTCACTACTCATATGATTCAGTTTGGTATTATTCATCAATCATCCAATGCCCACACTCCTCAACAAAATGGGGTCGCAAAGCGAAAAATAGACGTCTTCTTAAAATCTCTCGTGCTTTACTTTATCAAATGGATGTACCTAAAGTGTTTTGGAGTAATGTTGTACTTATTGCTTGTTATCTGATCAACAGAATGTCATCTTATGTTCTTAGTGATAAAATTCCCCACTCCATTCTTTTTCCTTATTCACCTTTATTTTCTCTTCCTACTCATACATTTGGGTGTGTGCCCTTAGTTCATCAACTAACTCATGGAGTGGAAAGTTGGATCCTCGTGCAATAAAATGTGTCTTTCTGGGCTACTCAAATACTCAAAAGGGATATCGTTGTTATAGTCTTGTGTTGCATCGCTTCTTTGTTCCTACCGATGTTACCTTCTTTGAGTCTACACCTTACTACACTCAGTCATTGAGCACTTCTAAGCTCAATGAGTCTCTTCCTTTGCCTAATCTTCCAAATTCTACTTTGCTGTCCTTGCCCAACCAACCATTTAAGTCTCCATATAGTTCGAGTCCTTCTCATCGCCTTGATCATCCTAATTTGTAGGTATATTCACGATGGCAGCTCCAAGGAAGAGAGTCCTCTCTAGCTTCTACTACCATGCCTTTGGTTTCCTCATCTGATGATCATACTTCTTATGATGTTGATCCTCCTATTGTTGTTCGAAAAGGTAAAAGCACATGTATCCAAATCTGCTATTGCTTTGGCTTAAACACAAGCAAATCAACACCCAGTGATAGGATATAAGCATTGATGGCCATTATAAGCTCAATACAATATTATAGTTGCATAACAATGCACTCAATGAGGTGTGGTAAAGGGCCAACAAAGAAAATAAGAAAACGGATACATGAAACGTACATCAATGAGTAGGGCTATGCTCAACACCCCATTTCCAACTATGTTTCTTATGACTCCTTATCACCCTCCTATTATTGTTTTGTCACTACTCTATCATCTACTACCCTTCCTAAATTTGTTTCAGACGCTTCAACCCATTCAGGATGGAGGAATGCTATGGTTGATGAGATGAATGCTTTACATGACAATGGTACTTGGGACTTGGTACCTCTTCCTCCTGACAAGTCTATTGCTGGTTGTCGTTGGGTTTACACTATAAAAGTCAACCCCGATGGTTCTGTGGCTTGTCTAAAGGCTCATCTTGTTGCTAAGGGAAACACTCTGGTGTATGGTCTAGATTATTCTAATACTTTTTTCTCCGGTTGCCAAACTTACATCAGTACGTCTGCTCATCTCCTTGGCTACTACTTGTCACTAGCCTTTGCATCAGTTAGATATAAAATAAAATAAAATAAAAAGTCTTCTTGCATGGTGACCTTGAGGAGGAGGTTTATATGGAGCAACCACCTAGGTTTGTAGCTCAGGGGGAGTCGGCTTAGTGTGTCGACTCAAGAAGGCTTTATATGGTTTAAAACAGTCTCTCAGAGCATGGTTTGGTCGTTTTGGTGCCGTAGTACGTGAGTTTGGTCTTTGACTGTGTGTTGTGGATCATTCCATGTTTTATTGTCATACTTCATCGAGTATGATCCTTCTTATTGTTTATGTGGATGATATTATTATTATAGGTGATGATGATAAAGGTATTTAGAGTCTCAAACTTTTTCTACAGACTAAATTTCAGACCAAAGATTTGGGACTGTTGAAATACTTCTTCAGTAAAGAAGTATCGAGATATCGTATCGAAACTTTTGTCACAAAGGAAGTATGTTCTTGATCTGTTAGATGAAACTAGCTTGTTAGGATCTAAACCAGTTGATATACCCATGGATCCTAACAGCAAGTTAATGCCAAATATGGGTGATTTGCCGCCTAATCCTAGACAATACCAAAGACTTGTTGGAAAGTTGAATCATCTCACAGTTACTCAACCGGATATATCTTTTGCAACAAGTGTTGTGAGTCAGTTTTTAGATTCTCCGAGGACAAGTCAATGAAACACAATAATTCACATCTTGAGATATCTCAAAGGTGTACCTGGGAGAGATCTTTAATATCGTCATCAGGGTCACACTTATATCCATAAAAACACAGATGCAAATTGGCTGGATCACCTTCCAATTGGAGATCCACCATCGGGTACTGTATCTTGGTTGGTCATAATTTGGTTTCTTGGAAAAGTAAGAAACAAACTGCAATGGCAAGGTTAAGTGCTAAATCAAAATATAGAGCTATGGCTCACACTACCTATGAACTTGTCTAGTTGAAAAACATGTTGGAAGAATTGGGTTTTCCTCATTCTCAACCTATGAAGTTGATGTGTGACAATCAAGTTGCTCTTCATATTGCTTCCAACCCGGTCTTTCATGAGCGGACAAAGCACATTGAAGTTGATTTCCAATTTGTTCAAGAGAAACTTGTGTAGAAGCTCATTACAACTGCTTATGCGAAGTCGGACATGCAACTTGCTCATTTGTTTACCAAAGCGTTGGGGGTGCTTGTGTCAGATTCATTTGTAACAAGCTAGGAGCTTATGACATTTATGTTCCAGCTTGAGGGGGAGTGTTAGAGGTTACATATGTCATTTAGTATTATTATTATCGAGTGTGTTAGTATGTTAATTAGTGAATTAGTAAGGGTATCATTGTCATTAGAATGTATTTAAATTTGCATTATAAATAAAGGGAGAGACCTATCTTCAAGTTAGATCACTCATTTTTAATCAAATCTTAACAATCTTTTAAGAAGCAGGAAAAGAAAAGGAAATTGCATATGGTTTTTATTGACCTAGGGAAAGCTTATGATAGAGTGCCTCAGGAAGTTCTTTGGTGGGCCTCATAAAAGAAGGGGGTTTGTGTAGTAGATATACTGAGGTGATTAAGGATATGTATGATGCAGTAATAACCAACGTTAGGACTGTAGGAGGGGAATCTAGAGATTATCCAATCACAATAAGTGTACATCAAGGTTTTACTTTGAGTCCTTACCTTTTTTTCTTTAGTGATTGAAGAACTTACTAGGAATATTCAAAATAAGGTCCCTTGGTGAATGTTGTTTGCAGATGATATCGTGTTGATTGATGGTAGTAGGAGAGGAGTGGAATCTAAACTGGAACTTTGGAGAGCCACATTAGAGTCTAAAGGGTTTAGGATAAGTAGGAATAAACAAAATATATGAAATGTAGTTTCAATAATGTAACAAGTAGTAGTGGATAGAAGATTAAAATTGATAATCAAGAGATAATTAGTACTAATAGATTTAGATATCTTGGATTTATTATGCAAGCAGAAAGGGAAATTGAAGAAGAAATAATACATAGAATTAAAATAGGTTGGGTAAAATGGAGTGCTTCAGGTGCGCTGTGTGATCATATAATATCCTTAAAATTAAAAAGGAAGTTCTTTAAGATGGCTATAAGGCCAGCTATGCTTTATGGTTCAGAATGTTGGGCATCTAAGAAACAACATGTACAAAAAGTAAGCTAAAATGCAAATGTTAAAGAGGATGAGTGGTATTATATTAAAAAATAAATAAAAAATAAGCATATACGCAATAATTTAGGCATAGCACCAATCGAAGACAAGATAAGGTAAGGGCAGCATAGACGGTTTGGGCATTTGAAACGCAGGCCTAGTAGAGCACTTGTAAGAAAAGTGAGTTAGTTATTATTTCTAGCATGAAAAAAGGTAGGGGTAGGCCTAAAATAACTTGCAATGAAGTAGTGAGGAAGGATTTAATAGGCTTTAATATAATAGAGGAAAACACTCTCGATCAAGTGAATTGGCGGGAAAGGATTCATGCAGCCAACCCCACCCAGTGGGACTAAAGGCTTGTTATTATTGTTGCTGTATTTTTTATATTTCGATTTTATTTTGTTTTTATCTTTTTTGAGGATTTAGTATCCTCGCCTTGATTGTACATTCTCTACCTTAATACATCTTCTTTTATTATCAGAAAAAAGTAAGGGGGGTTTCATAATGGGAGCACTTGCATTCATGAATGGTTTTTATTAATAGTAATAGGTGACATCATTAATAGGATAAAAAATTACATACACAATCATTTAGACAAAGGAAGTTTTTGCACTTTTTTTTTCCTATCCTACTCAAGCACAATCATCCCTCTTGTTTAAAAAAGAAAAAATTGTCCAAGGCCTCAAACTCGAATAGGTTATTTGCATTCATAGATAAAAGCATCTCCCCACCAAAATAACAAAATAGTCTCATAAAGATGGGCCTAATATTTACAATGGCATTTTTGAATTGCCATTTGAGGCAAGACCTCACATTGAGGGGAAAACCATAAACCATGAGGTAGTTGACCTCAAAGGCATGCACCTCAACTCCTAAGCATGCACCTTCTGCCCATTTAAGTTGGGAAGGTCTCTGCTTTAAACATAAATTTGGGGAAGAGTGGGATAGCTTGTACTAATTTGGGCATTTCTAGATTTTTTATTTGTCCTCTTTAGGTCGGTTTGGTATTCTTGATTGGCCTTTGATTTAGTTAGGTGTGCCTCTAGGTGGTAATCATAGGCCGGTTGGGTTTTGGTATCCTATGGTGGAGAAAGTGTCTAAAAGGTTGGATATGGATGGAAGTGTGCTACATTTTCTCTAGTTTTGTATTATTATTTAGGCATGCTTGCTAGGATTCTTCTATCTCTCATGTCTATTTTTAGAATTCCTGTGGTGTAGCCAGTAAAATTGAGAAAATCAAGAGATTTTCCAGAGTCTCGGGTGAGGTAGAAAAAAAATATTATCTAGTTAGTTGGGAAGTTGTTCATAGGTCTAAAAAAGAGGGGGCTTGAGTCTTGGAAAATTTGTGACTAAGACCCATCGCTTTAATGGGTAAATGGTTGACATTTTCCCTTATGGGAGTCATCACTTTGGCACAAAATTATTTTTATTTTTTTAGAAAAAAGAGCGTAAGAAATCATCTTTAGACGATAAAAGGAAAAAAAAACAAAAATTATCAATACAGCACTGCTGCCAATCATGATGTAGAAGTAGAACTGCATATAGCCTTGAGATTTATCTATCATCAACACATTATTGACAGCACATTCTACATGGACACAGTCTACCTATATTAGTACCCCAAATAAAAGAAAACAAATAGAATAAAAAGAAAGTTTTTTCCTCATCTAGCATTAGCAATCATCATGAAGAATGTCAAAATCAAAAGAACACTACAATAAAAAATGTTGAATGATACAACATCACCTGCTTGTAGAGCCGGACAGCTTTGCTCTTTTTTTGAGTTGAGAACAAAACTTTGGGAGTACGATCAGCTTCAAGAAAAGGATCCTGTCCATATATCCGAAATATTGGACGACAACCTCCCTCTCCATCAAAATTAGGAATAAATCTGATCATGATGCAGTCAAAGGTGAGTGCCCTGTCCAACGGTGGCCATTCTGTGGCCACATTTCTCCTTGAGACATACTGTAAATATCTTAATTGAGAAGGGAGAGGATTCAGTGGCGAAAGCAACTGCAACAACTCACGAGGAGCCTGCTTGTATATCATATCCAGTGTTTTCTGCTCTCCTGTGTACAGCTTCCTATAAATTAATAGTGCAGCCAGTATAAATGCCAAAACTGGCCAACCGCCACGTTCACAGTGCATTAATAACACGTTATGCTGACCAAGAGAAAGCCAGCTTTCACATGATCTCAGAAAATGATGTATCACCTCTATTGTTAGTAATGGGCAACCTTCATATTGTCGAGGGTAGTCCATTACAGTCATATCATACTCGGAAAAAACATTAGCAGTTTGACTCTCTGTCCCCTCCTCGCGGAAATTGAACACCAAGAATGAAGCATCAGAGCAGTGATCTCGAAGTTGGCTGATTATGCCTCCTACATAAACTTTAAAGTCTTCTTCTCCCAAAGCATCAGTAGTAAAGCAACAATCAAAAACTACATTAAAACACGCATAACCATCAGCCACAAATCAGATATCTTCTAAATAGCCAACCAATGAAAATTATGACTTAAAGATATCATATCCCTAGCCTGGAAGTAAAGTAGTAAACAGTGTAAACTCAATTAATTCAACCATAAAATACTAATTTGGAAAAAAAAAATTAGAAACTGTAGGGAGTTTAAAATCATAAAAGACAATCTTTCCATTTTTATATATTCATTTATTTTTTTGACAGACAAAGAAAAGGAAAAACCATGGAGAAAAACATATCTTCCCAATGCAAAAGAAAATAAAAAGGTTAAAAAGAAGAAAGTAAATGAAAATGTAAGACTTTTCAAGCAGGAGAATGGATATATATATATATATACAGATATATATATATATATATATATATTCCTTTTTTTTGGCTTTACACTCCTTGAGATTGCAATAAAAGGAGATCAACTACGGGGTACTGCAATTTGCAGGTTTGTGGTAGCCTGGTAGGTAATATAGTTTTGTGGATAAGCAAGAAGCAAGGCACATACCATGTAAGTTGATGTGCTTGAAAAAAGGCTGCCGTCTTCATTGCCAGTAATCCAATATTCCATGAGTACAAAAAATATTGAAGTGGATTGCCATTTTGTACACGATAATGTTATGTCAAAGAAGAGTTCTACATCCTATATAGATTCGGAAGAGCAACTGGCTAATGTCTTCACCAAATCTCTAGGCATTAGACATTCTTTCACACACTTGTAGCAAGAAAGGCATGGGAAACATATATGCCCCCAGCTTGAGGGGCAGCATTAGGAGGTTAAGTGTTCTGTAAGTAGGGGGTTTACTTGTCACACCAATATTCATAATGATGTTTTAGTAAATGTAATGATTATTTTACTATTATACAAGCACGAGCTCCCTCAAACAAGTACAGTAACCTAGTTCCTATATCTTTATCCTAATTCCAAGTAACGTGGTATCAGAGCTTTGGTTCCAGAAGGTCCTCCATTTCAGTCTTATTTGTATTTTCTCCTGTGACATATATCATACTGCACTTTGTTTTGTTTGTGCTCGTGCACTAGTTCAAGTTCATTAGTTTGCTTCTTCACATGCCAGATGGGATTGCACTTGAGGGATGGCATAAATAACTTAATATACATTTACAATGTGAAGTGGTGAAGTGATCCACCACCTAACAACTTAAGCTTTTAGGTGAAGTGGTGATCTAACGATGTGGTAAAAAGTGGGTCAAGATCAGCAAAGGATTGAGTCCTTCACTGAGTTCACAATCATGGCGCCTCTCTCAGGAACTCTTCTCTCGGTGCAAGATTCTGTCTTCATGACAACACTCATCCTTGTTGTCGTTGACTTCTCAGCCTCAAGTTTTTTTGTTCGATTGAGGAAGATCAGAGCCCTAGCATAAACGCCTCCCCTCCCATGCTGATCGCTGGACCTCTCTGGCTTCCATATTCTTTCAACTTTGAGTCTAGACGCTGTCGAATGCTTCTTTCTTGAAGACGGTCATATTGACAAGAAAAGGAGAAACTCTCAAAGGCTTCCCCTATTTCTCAGTTACTTCTAGAACCAGATACAGTGCATGAAATATTCTTGTGATTCTGGGGGGAGGGATTAAGATGAGGGGCCATTCTATAGTAGAGACTGAGAGAGAAAAATCTTTAATGCAAATCACCTTGATCATACAGCGTTCTGTCTCTCAGAAATTGCAAAGAGACAAGTGTCTTTCATCTTGCTGAAGAAAGAGGAGTTTTGTGGATTTTGAGATCCTTGGGGGTGATATGTTCAGGGCATCAATGGGCAGCAGTTGTGAATTGTAGGGATGCGATTTTCAGAGGAGGCGGCTGCTGGGTACGATTGGCTTTGCATAGGAATGAGAAGGCAGATTTCAACCTGTTTGAGAAATTCTCCCATGGGGGTCATAGGCAAGCCCTTCATATTCCAGGGTGTAAGCGGAACAAAGGTTCGCAGAAGTTTTTGGAAGCCATGATGAAGTTGTCAATCAACCACGAAGGTAATGAAGTAAATCATATAGATTGAGTGGTGAATATTGTGGCTCTTCGAACATCATTCATTGCAAAGAGAAGCCAAAGAAGTTGAGTGCATTCCTAAGGCTCTTGGAAAATCACTCCTTCGCTGATGTCATTCGAGCTTTTCTGGCGAAGGGAATGAGGATATCCAGGAGG
Organism: Malania oleifera; assembly: GCF_029873635.1. NCBI lineage: Eukaryota > Viridiplantae > Streptophyta > Magnoliopsida > Santalales > Ximeniaceae > Malania > Malania oleifera. Next base: position 110,948,601 of record NC_080422.1, read on the forward strand.
AGCGTTGACCAAAATCACAGGGAGGGGGTTTTTCATCCTCCACGAAATGATTTTCTGTGATTCGGTAGCAGGTTTGAATTACTTTTTTTTTTTTTTGAAGTTGGTGATGGTAACGGTGAACAAAGACATGGGTCTCTCCATATTGGGCCAAGAAGGGTGGTTAGTAAATGGATTATAAAGGGGCAAAGGGGCAGCCCGGTGCACAAAGCTCCCGCGTGAGCAGGATCCAGGGAAGGGGCAGACCATAATAGGTTATGAAAGGTAAAAATATTTTGGACTCTTAATTCTCTTCAGTAATTGGACAGTGGACCTGAGACATTTTGGTGGTAAGGAAATGGGCCAAAATGATTTGAGATCCTTTTCTAGTGGCCAGGGGGGGTAGTGTCGGTGGAGTGGAGATGGGGGAAAATCTAGTAGGTGATGTCTTTGTTTTTTTTTTTTTTTATAGCAAAAAAGGATCTATAAATGAAAAGAATAATTACAAAGAGTGGAGGATAAGAAATTCTCTAGGAAAAAACTAAAAACTAACAAAGAATCACAATTACATTAAAGCTTCCTTCAAATCTCTTTGGACAACAGACATCGATAAACCCTTAAAATTCCCAAAAGAATGTGCCCAAAATGAGTAGTAAAAAATGACTTTCACCCAAAGTAGAGAAGGAGGGGTCTTCTTATCTCTGAAAATTCTGTCATTCCTTTCAATCCACATCACCACAGCACTGAAAAAACTGCACAAACCCAAAAATTCCTCCCCGTTTTATTCTTTCCAAAGCCCAAAAACTTTACCATTAAAAAATCAAAGATAGTTCCAGCAGCCACCCACTCTTCTTTAAAAAAAAATGAAAGCAGATTATTCCATGTGTATCTTGCCACCTTACAATGAAGAAATAGATGGCTAGAACTCAGATTTGAACCACTGCACTGCATACAAACATCTGGACTAATAGCTTTGTAGGGTCTCCTGCTTTGTAACCATAGTAGTTAGAGGCGCGAGGAGAGCCGAGGCGCAAAGGGTCTTTGAAGGCGAGGCACAAGGCGAAGGCGCGCACCTCATGAAGGTGAGGTGCACAATTATTAAAATGGTGTAAAATGTCGATTTGGGGTAATTGATATATGAACATATGAATATCTAGTAATATTAAAATTTAAAATGCCAAAAAATTCAATTACAAAATTGAAAATTTAGCCCAAAAGCATCAACAATTCAACATAGTTCATCATCAAAAGAAAAGAGTACAAATCAAAAAATAGTAGCTAAATTTCAATAAAAAAAATAAATATTATGTATTAATTATAATTTATAAACTCACATTAATTAAACTAAATATTACAAATTAAAAAATAGTAGCTAAATTTCAGTAAAAAGAATAAATATTATGTATTAGTTATAATTTATAAACTTGCATTAATTAAACTAAATATTTAATTAGTAATTACATATAAAGAAGAAGAGGAAAAAAATAGCCAAATTTCAATTAAAAGAATAAATATTATGTATTAGTTATAATTTATAAACTTTCATTAATTAAACTAAATATTACAAATTTAAAAACAGTAGGTAAATTTCAGTAAATAAAATAAATATTATGTAGTAGTTATAATTTATAAGCTTAGATTAATTAAACAGAATATTTAATTTATAAGCTTACATATAAAGAAGAAGAAAAAAGAAGCAGCAGGCAGCATGCAACAGTCAGCAGCACGCAGCAAGCAGGCAGCAGGAAGAAGAAGAAGAAGAAGAAGAAGAAGAACTCATGAGGGCTCCTGCTGGTTGGAAACGAAGTCGCAAAGGGTCGTGCTTCTTCAAAATGTCGAAGACGAACTCACGATCCCGGTTCGAAGCTCGAAGACGAAGTAGCGAAGGCTTCCAGCTGGTTCGAAGGCTTGCAGACAAGCTTACGTTGCTGGTTCGAAGGGTCACGAAGGCTCCTGCTGGTTCGAATCTGCAAAACGAACTCACGAAGGGCTTCGAAGGGCCGAGAGGGGCAAGGGGCTGTGTTTGTTCGAGTCGAATGAGGGCTACGGGGTCTGGCTGTCGCTATTTCTCTACTTTAAATGACTAAAAATTCACAAGGTGCGACTTACTGCACCTGTCGCCCCAGTGCGCCTCGTCTCGCCTAGCATCGCCTCTTGCAGGTCGCCTCGCCTCACCTCACCTGGTTTGAGGCGCAAGCCTCTTCACTTCACTGCGCCTTGCGCCTAGGCGCACCTCAGGCGCGCTTTTAACTACTATGTTTGTAACACATCATTCATATTAATCTTGCTAAGTATGAGAGTCTAAATGAAAGCCTGGACATTGAATGGAACCTCTGCTCTTCGCACAACTTTATTTAGCAAGAAAGGGCTACGGGTTGTGGATTTAGTAAGATTTGAGAAAAAAGGCTCTGAAGAGAAGGATCCTGATGTATCCCCAATCAAAGCCTTGTGTCCTCCTGCAAATTTGGCAAGAAAGAATCCAGCGAACTCCACAAACGAGTTAACTCATCAACCTCTCTCTTTGAGACTCTAAAAAAAATGATACTCCCAAGAAAAAGAGCCCCCTCATTGAAATAAAAAGCTGAAATTGGTGCCTCATAGGTAGAGGAAAGTCTAAACAAGTGTGGCATCAACAGCTCAATCAAAGACTCAGCAACCCAATTATCTTCTTCCCAGAAGCAAATTTTGTCCCCAATCCCCACTTTGAAATGAGTAAAAGGAAAGAAAAGAAAAGCTACCTGTGAAACGAACTTCCAAGGACTTGCATGAGGAACATTGCCATTTCCTTTTGAATCCCACCCATTCCTCTGCAAACCATATTTACACTTTATTACGTTATGCTATAAGGAATAAGGTTCTAAAGGAAACCTCCATAACCATTTCCCAATCAAAGAAACGTTTTTAGAAACCGCATTACCAAGACCCAGGCACCCTTCAGACTGATGCTTCCTAACAGCATCCCAACTAACTAGGTGATCCCTTCTATTCTCCCCACTACCAGACCATAAAAAATCCCTCATAATCTTTTCCAACTTCCTAGCCACCATATAAGAGGTAATTTAAAAAGGGACAGGAAATAAATGGGAATGTTGGCTAGGGAAGCACTAATAGTGCAATTCCACCTCCTAATAAGAGACAAGCCTTCTTCCAACCTTCCAATCTATTGCCCACTCTCTCAATCACAGAATCCCAAAAAGCATCAGACAGGATTTCCCCCAAGAGGAAGACTAAGGTCTAAAAACAGCCAATAAAGGGATTCACAACCTGCTAAGATCTAGGATTCTCAAAATCTCTACTGCACAGATTGATACCCACCAAGCCACTAGTAGACATATTGATTTTTGAGCCCAAAACTCTCTCAAAAATTCTAGGAAGCACAAGAATCTTACGAAATTTCGCTGCATCATTCTCAAGAAAAAAGATGGTATCATCTGCGAATTGAAGATGGGACACCTCAGTTTCTCTCTACCTGTAGACAGACCGCTAATAAATCCCAGATCTTGAGCATGGGATACCAACTTGCTCAATGCATCCACGGCCGGTTCAATATGAAAGGAGATAATGGATCCCCTTGTCTCAACCCCCTCAAGATGTTGAACCAATTCATAGGCTGACCATTAACAATCACTGGCATATGGCAGAATTGAGGCACCCTCCTATCCACTTATGCCAAACTCCCAAAACCTTTTCTCTTGAGCACATCCATTAGGAAATCCCAGTTACCCATATCATAACCTTTTACAAAATCCATTTTAAAAATCACTACTTTTTTGTCCTTCTTCACATCCTCGACCACCTCATTGGCTACCAAAACAGCATCTAAAATCTGCCTGTCTTTAACAAAAGCGGATTGCACCAATGACATCGTGTCCCCCAATACCTCTCTAATCCTTTTCAAAAGACTTTACTAGCAGCTTATAACTATTGGTCACCAAGATGATTGGCCTAAAATCCTTTACTTTTCTAGACCTATTCTTAGGAATCGCTGCAATGAAAGTAGATATCATGCTCTTGCACACCTCTCCATTCCTATGAAACTCAAAAAAATTCAAGACATCCTTTTTCACCACGTCCCAATTATCTTGAAAAAAGGCCATGTGAAATCGTCAGGGTCTGGTGCTTTGTTCCTATCCATATCAAACACAGCAATCCTTATTTCCCCCAAATCAAACAGTCTCTCCAACCACTTGGCAACCTCTTCCCCAATAGGTTTCCAATCCAACCCATCCACCGTCAGTCTATACTTGCACTCACCTGGATACAATCCTTTATTGAAATTTGTAACCTCCTCTCCTATATGATTATGATCTCTCACTACACACCCCACCTGAATCAACCTCCAACTCCTAAATGAAACTCTTCCTACTACTCCCATTAGCCACCCTATAGAAGAGCCTAGATTACAATCACCTTATCAAACCCAATTAATTGTAGATTTCTGACCTTTCCTCCCTTATAATTAGCACCCCTAAATCGTTACTAAGATAAACCATTCTAGCTCTATCATCCTCCCCTAATAAACCAAACTCCTCCAATATATCCAAATTGCTAATCTCTATCAAAATATCATTTTTATTTCCCCTAACATCCCCAAACACTTCTTTGTTCCAAACTTTCAATTTTTCTTTGATAAATTTCAACTTTCTCATCAGCTTAAAGCCCTCCCAGCCTTGAACGTGGCACTCTCTCCACCAAGCTCTAATAGAATTGTGAAAAGAAGCGTGCATAAGCCACATGTTCTCAAATCTAAAAGGAGTTGAACTCCACTATGTAGGATTGGACTCCAAAAGAATGGACATTGGTCAGAAGGGGGACTAACCAAAGTTTCTTGAACAATATTATAGAAAAGGTCCTCCCATGCATTAGAGTACGAGGATCTATGTGAGTCAAGGCTTGTCTATCCCCAAAGCCACCCAAGTGAAATGGCCATTGTTTCAAAGGAATATCCCCAAGTCACAAACCTTAATAAAAGGGTCAAAAAGTCTCATATTGCTAGTCACCCTAGAGCCTCAAAACTTCCACCTAAAGGTTTTGATAACGTTAAAGTCACCCCCACCACCCAACAAAGATTGCAAAACCCATACAAACTAGCCAACTCTACGATAAAATCTTCCCACTAGGAACCATGGAATTCCCTACACCCCTAATCTCAAGTAATACAAACAAGTAAAAAAAAAAAAAAACCAGAACTACTATCTTTGCATGTAGCTAACCTAGTGTCCCACGCCACTAATTGACCTCCCAAAGCTCCTAAGGATGGGAAAAAAACCCGCTCCTTGAATTTTGTTATCCCATATACTCCAAAAGACAAGGGAATCAATCTCCCCTAATTTTGTCTCTTGAAGAAACAGAACATCAAGGTTGATTTTATTAACCAAATCCTTGACCACCCTCCTTTGTTTAATACCCCTAAACCTCTAACATTCCAAGATAAAATCTTCATTGAAGACACTACCAAGTTACCAACCCTTGAAAACGTAACCCCTTCTCATATTTCACCGAGGAAGCTAATCTAATTGGTTCCCTGCTCAATTTATTAGCTTTTTTCCTTTCCCCTAAATCCTCTTTCTTAAGCCTAAACAAATCATAAAAGGAGCTATCAAGCTAAGACCCCAGATCATCAAGCAGTTCCTAGGCCTCTTGCTTTTCTCTCTCATCCCCTAAAAGGTCAAGGATTTGTAGATTTTCTTCACCCCCTATTTCCATATGGCAATTTAGTAATTTAGAGTTATATAAGAAAACACATAATTAAATGGCATACCTTTGGAAATAGCATCATTCCCTAGTTCCATTTCCTTGAGTTTTTTGCCCAATTGCTTGTCTTCTCTTAAGAATTGATCATAGAGTGTAAATAATTAGGTTCGTCGCAAGATTGGAATTCTATAATTGATGTGGGAAGAGAAGTACCATCTGAAATCCTAACCTCGTTTGTATTCTAATTACTCATACCTAGACCATTACGATTCTCTATAGATACATCATTCTTTTCTTCATCCTTCCTCAGATTTTCTATTAGCAAATCCTCATCCTTGAACTCAAATGATGACGAGGACTCTTAATCATCTTCTACATATTCAAAATTAGATTCATCCTGGCTTTCAGATACCACATCTTCTTTACCATTCCTCTTATCAATGTAAATGATTAGGTTCATTGCAAGATTGGAATTCTGTAATTGCTATGGGAATAAGAGTACCATCTGAAATCCTAACCTCACTTGTATTCTAATTACTCATACCTAGACCAATATGATTCTTTATAGATACAAAATTCTTTTCTTCGTCCTTCCTCAACTTTTCTATTAGCAAATCCTCATCCTCAAACTCAAATGATGACAATGACTCTTCATCATCTTTTGCATATAAAAAATTAGCTTCGTCCTAGCTCTCAAATTCCACATCTTCTTTACCCTTCCTCTTATCCAGAAAACCTACCTCCATGATCTTATTTTTGTGCATTCATAGACTTCATCCAATCTATTCAATATCTAAAAGGGAGTTCTCTACATTTCCATCACTGCCCCTACCTTTCCTTCTTGGAGTTCAATATGTTTTGCTTCTTTGAACTTTCCCTAATCTCTTTATTCCTCTTCTCCCTCTTCACCTGAATGTAATTCCTCCAATTGCACTGCAGATGTCCTCGTTTTCTCTTTCTATCCTCAAAAAAACGTTCACTGGAAGAGGAGGGCTCCTACCCAATGATCTAAAATAAAACCCAAATGCCACCTATTCTAACTGTTCTCAAGCCATTTTGAAATTCTATAAGTAGTTCTTTCGTGAAAGGGCTTAAGAAACTCTTGTTTAGGCTTAGAAAAATTAGACACGTGATTTATCCTTTCTGGCCCCGATTATTTCACCCAATTCTTTTCTGGCTCAACTGGAAGCTCTTGATGTTTCCTAATGTCTCTTTGAATATTGTCTCTAGAATCTCTCCTTAGAGCCCACCACCCCCCCCCCCCGGGGCCCCCCACAGTGTTAAAAGGGGGAATAAGCTTTCCTTGTGTAGGTTCTTTGCTTTCATAATTCCCAACAACAGAATTTCTTCCTCTTTGCTAATCTTTACTGGAATACCTTCCAACCCTTTGATCTAAAATATCCCTAGAACTTCGTACAGACTACATATTTTTGCTAAAGTCTTGATCAATATACCCTACCCTTGCTCCTACATTTGCTAATCCACAATCCAAACAGCACATCCTCAACCCCTTTGACGAGTTATAGCTTGCGTTTTGTTTGTGTTCTTTGAAATCATCTGTATTACACCTTTGTTTGTAATCTTTTCCAAAGATAAATAACAACCAAAGTTGTTGGATCTTAACCGAAGCATGACAAAGTGATTCCATGTTTTAAAAGACTTAATCTAGGGATCCTCTATCTTTTTAGGAAAATCTATAACTGCTCAGAAAGCCAACTCCTTCCCTCTCTTGTTAGGAAGGTATGAAAGGTCTGGCTCCCGTTCTTTTCTAAAATTTTGAGAAAGCCCTCATTATCCATGAATGTGAACCATTTCTCATCTAACAAACAATTGATCTCTCTCACTCGGACAATCTCTCTTCCACTCGAAGCAACTTCAGGTGTGAAGGACCTTCACATGTTGAAATATGTCACAAGTTAGGGTTCAAGGTTTCCTTCAACTACTAAAACTTCTCACAAGTTGATACAAAGTGGTGGTAAACGAGATGGTCAGCAGATGCTATGTATTTTGTGTTGCTATTGTTGGTGGAGGTCAAATGGAACCACTGGTGGAGAATGAAGCGAGCTCTAACGACCAAGGAAGAGTTGTCATAAGGAAAGCGAGTAACTAGTGAGAAAGTCTTTCGGTGGTCGAAGAGGATTTTTGGTGAATAAGGAAGAAATAGGCTTTAGTTGCTGGGGATAGAAGAGAAATAGGATTCAGTCTTTGGGTTAGGGTTTTGATGGGAAGAAGTTTCGAGTGATGAGGTTTAAAGAGAATGTAAGAGAAAAGGCTTGACATGCTCGCTATCTCAAAGATGGAGTACATTAGAAGGAAGATATTGCAACTTCATATCTCTTTCTTGATTCGTGTGCAATTAGATAGTTCCCCAATTGTGTGAGCATTTGAACTAAAGTAGCAAGGATCTTCCTCCATCAAGTCAACAACTCCTTTGGTCATCGTTGTTCTGGTAAAGCAAGGGAATCCTATTGGCTAGGAGGTCCAGCAATGCAAGGCGGCAGCCAGCACTAAGGCTCCAAAATCTCTTTATAGTCGGTGATGTCAAGCAGAGTTCTCAAGCAAAACAGAAGGGAGAGGATTTACATGTATAATGCTTAGAAGATATGAATTCGAGGGACGAAAATCTCAATAAAGCTACATTGAACAGAAAGAAAGGTAATATTTCAGCAATCTCTTAATTCAAATATCGGGTATTAGAAAGAGAGTCAGAGATTCCTTTTAATAGAGGGGGGGAAGCAAATGCACAAAACATAAGGGGAGAATGGTGAATTAATCAAAGGGACAATTGTGCAGAGAGCTGAAGGTATCTAGGTTTTTCCAAAAGTGGTGATGAAGAGCAGGTTTCTGATATAGAAGATGACCCAAGCAGTTTTTGCGATTTTGAGAAGGAATTGCTTGTTGATCAGTTGCTAACTGACTTAGATTTGGACAAAGAGGATGTCTCGACACAACTCACAAAGGAACTTTTTCAAAGCAAGGGAGAGGTTTTGTTGGGCAGCGCAATTTTTTTTTATAATAAAAGAAAGCATATTAGACAGGGGGGAAAGTAGGTACAACATACGGGGACAAGGAGTCCGCCAAAAAAAATAGGAAAGGAAGAAAGAAAAATAAAAACTCAAAAAAAAAAAAAAAAGAACACACCACAAAACTAGATAAAATAACAAAGAAAACTCCTTTTCAGACCCTTTCCTAATTTACCGAAATCTTCAAATTTGCTAATTCTCTTTTACCCTTCAATTTACAATTTTTGCCACCATCCAACCAAACCTCATTTCCTCCAATATCACTCAACTTTAAATCCAACTTATCCAAAAGATCTTGAGCTTCTAAATCCTCCTTGGGAATTTCCTACACAGGAGTAGGCAATAGTCCATCCCTATGCTGTGAATTGTTGACTAAACCATCATTTTCAAAAATAGACACTCCCTCCAAAGTCTAAACCTTCCAATGGGGCAAGATGAACATAAGATTAATTTGGAGGTAAGAGTGTGATTAATTTTGATTCATAAGGGGTATTTGTCTCCTGTTTCTAAGACTACTCATAAGTCCTAATATGGTGGACTTTGTCGATATTCCTTATCCTAGTGGGGGGCATTGATGAAGAGGTACCTATTCCTATGATTGATCGGAATTCTTCTAATCTAGAAAAGATATTCTTCCCCTTCCTATTCAATCCATTTTTTCTTGACACTTTATGCCATAGGGAGGGTTCTGTCAAGGATACTGCTTTTGATGATGGCCTAAGGTAAGTGAAAGAGACTCTCCAAACCAAAATAAACTACTTAATTAATTAGTTAGTCCCACTATGTAACGGGCTGAGTATTTCACACCTTGTGAAAGGTCGTACTACACTAGCTAAAGCATTCTTGCATAACTAGTCAGCCCAAGATTACCACTACAAAGGAATGCATTCACAACAACTAAATGAAATGTAAAACACAAGATGCACTTTTATCCAAGCTAGAAGATCAACCTTGTAAGAGGCCTTCCCAAATTTAGCCAAGATGGGGACTGGTCCTTCACATTTGCAAAGTAGTCTCCTATATCAACCCCTAATAACTTGATATGTTCAAGGTGGAGCTTAATAAGCACCAAATCACCCATGTTGAAGTGCCATTGTCTTCTCGCCTAATCTGCCTACTTCTTCATTCGCTTGAAAGCTTTCTCCAAGTAGGCTCAGGCAATGTCTACATTCAGTCACTGTTCCTCAGTAAAGATGTATGTTCTTGGACTAATTCCTTTGTACGATTCATCTACTATGTGAGGTAACAGCAACTGCTGGCCTGTAACAAGCTCAAAAGAACTCTTGTTGGTTATGAAGCTTTTTTGGGCATTGAAACAGAATGTAAAAGGTCACACTATAAGGTTACAAAAGTGTAAAAGTTCAACTAGGCTCACTTGGCGAAATGGAAAGTGCAAGTGAACCCTACTCACAAACAGATGAGCACTACTCATATTAGCAAATGAGCTTTACTTATATCGACAAATGAACCCTGCTTAAAGATAGATGGGCCTGCTCACATAAACAAATAAGCCTTGATCATATTGATAGATAAGCCTTACGCAGTGATGAAATGGCGCAAATATTCTTCTAGTAGCCCCTTGTATCTCTCCATTTGTCCATTTGTCTTTGGGTGGTAAATTGAAGAGACATGTTAAGCTGTGAACTGAAGATTCTAAAAAGTTTTGTCTAGAAGTTGCTAGTGAATCTTGAGTCTTAATCACTATATCATGGGGAACACCCCAATACTTCATAATACGTTTAAAAAACAGTTGTGTCGTCTCCTATGCCAAACGGTATTTTGGAACAAGTATGAAAGTACCATACTTCAAAATCTTTTCCATGACCACAATTATAGACCCAGCATCTCCCACTCTAGGCGGGCTAGTGGTGAATTCCAGTGAGAGACACTCTCCCATCGTTGGTTGCTACTCGTAGGGGCTCTAGTAGCCCTGCAATCATCTTCTGCTCCACCTTGTCTTGCTAGCAAGTGAGACAAGTTCAGGAATATGCTACCACATCATCACACATTTGTGGCCAGCAATGGCAAAGTGCGATGCCATGCTGGATGGCCTGCCCACATGGTGTCATGAAACTCTCTTAGTAGTGTCTTTCTCATATCTCCAACTTGAGGCACAAAGAGTTGACTACCATGTGTCATCAGCAATCAGTCTTCCAACCAAAATTGATGTGCACTGCACTATTCTATCAATTTTATAAGGTTTTGGGCAAGTGGTTCTTCGGAAACGTTCTTCTTGATGCGCTCACGCATTATCTTGGTAACCTTACTTACTGTCCAGTGAACCACCATCTCTAACGCCGCAAGCTCAACCTTCCTACCCAGTGCATCTGTGACTTGGTTCATCTACGCAACCATGTTCTTAAATAATAAATCAAACTCTGCTAGGAATTCTTGCCAACGGCCTTGCTTGGGTGATAACTTTGGCTACGTAAAGAAGTGACTAACAATCAAGTTGTCTGTTCTCACAACAAACTTCAACCTAAGTAATCTCACCAAACGTGGAGACACTGTACCACCACTAGCCTCTCCTTCTCTTGAGTTGTGTACCTTCATTCGGCTTCACTAAGCTTACAATTCCCATACACAACAGGATGCACATCATGTAACAAGACTCCTCCAAAGGCATAGTTTGATGCATCAATTTGTACATCGAAGGGTATGTCCTAAAGAGCAAGTACCAGATCTCGCATCATGGCTTCCTTCAAGTTGTCAAAGGATCCCTGGCACTTCTCTATCTAGTTCCACCTATGATCCTTCTTCAACAATTCTATCAAAGGAGCAATTCTTCTCGAATATCAATTTACGAACTTTCTATAATAGTTGGCAAGCCCAAGAAAGGAACACAGCTCGTTCACTACCATGGGATCTTCCAATCTTGTATAGCTCTCACCTTGTCCATATCCATCCGAATATGACCTTGATCGATCACATGGACAAGGAATTTGATGCTCTATTGAGCAAAAAAACACTTCTCTCTCTTCACATACAGATTGTTCTCCTTTAGCTTATCGAACACCTTCAATAGATGTTCTTTACGTTCCTCCAAAGAGGAATTGTAGACGACAACGTTGTCTAGGTACACCACAACAAACTTGTCAAGATATTCATGAAATATTTGGTTCATCAAGGTGCAAAATGCCGCTGGCACATTCGTCAACTAGAATGGCATCACCAAGAACTCATATACCCCATATTTTGTCACATAGGTCGTCTTTGGTACATCACCATTTGTTATCCTCGCCTGATAGTAGTCTGGCCTAAAGTCAAGTTTGGTGAAGCACTTTGCATGACTTAGCCAATCAAACTATCAAGGGAATAGCGTACTTGTTGAATACAAACATTACATTCACCTTGTTAAGTGTGTAGTAGTCCACACACATTCTTATGCTCCCACTATGTTTCCCCTAAAAACAACACCGATGAGGAATAGCACCTTGGATGTATAGCCCGCTTCCAATAATTCATCAAATTGTTTCATTAACTCTGCTAACTCTGGAAGTGCCATCCAATATGGCCCTTTAGTAGGCTGCTTCACTCCTAATAACAACTTGATTTCATGCCCCACGCCCTATCATGGAGGCAAGTTGTGAGGAAGCTTGTCTGGCATCAAAATTTTATACTCATCCAACACAGCTTGGATCATAATAGACATCCGCTCTTGGCCTACATCTTCATCTACTAACAACGCAGCAAAATATGTTTGTTCAACCCTCATCAATCCTTTCTTGAGTTGCATAGCTGAATGAAACTTCTCATCGTCTACTTTCTTTGCAATAGTTTTTTGCACCATACAACGGTGCTCACCCATCAGAAAAAGGGAACTAGCAAATGACATCCGAACCTCTTAGTCTCCCTCAAGAATTTCATTCCAAGAATCACTAGGAAATCATCTAACGGCATAGTTGTGAAACTCGCATGTCCAGTTCACTGTCCAAGCTTTATAGTCACTTGCTCGGCTACTCCCAGAGTAGGTTAAGCTGCAGAGATAACCGCTTTTCATGCGTCCTAAATCCTTCTCTAGGGAGTCTCTACACTTCAGCTAATAAAAAAAAGTGTAGCCTTAATATCCACCATAGCACGGGTGCTCTTCCCATTGACCCGTAATCCACAAAAATTAACCCTTTGTCTACCTATCCAATGCGTTCACTAAATGCATTGGCCCCATCCTCAGGGCTTCCTCCTCATCTGCCTTATCTTGCAATGCCTCCTCTGTGATGGAAGCTTGTAAGGTGAGTGATTACTTGTGGAGGGCACTCAATAACTCTGTAAGGGTGTCGACATAAGAAGCATGTCACCTTACCCTTACAATTGGTTGTGTTGAATGATCAAGACGACGAAGCCTCCTCTGAAGTTGATACATTGGTGTCAACTCCCCACTTTTGGGTTTGGCCTTCTTGAAAAACTTTCCGTACTCCCATGCCATTCTCTTTGGACATTGCAGAACTCTCTCCAGCATAGTCATTTCACGATAGCTTGTGTAGTCAGCAAGTCTTGAACTCTTTGTTGGTGAAGTTCTATCCTTGCCCACAATTTCAAATCCTCAAGAAAATAAAACAAATTGTCTTTCTCTGACATGTCCCTAATATCCAACATTTAAAGCAAAAAACTGTTTTGCATACACCCTGATTGACACATAGTACCTGAGGTCTCTTAGTTTATTCTGAGCATCATACTCAACATTCTCAGAAAAGAATTGGGACTTGTGCTCTCTTCAAGTTTGCCCAATAATCATTGTACTCGGTATGCCACCACAACTTAGCACCACCAACCAAGTACATTGTCGAAGTGGTTACTTTCACAGTTTCACCTGTTCTAAGTTGGTCGTCATCGCATGAAAGTAATGCTCCATATCAAATAAGAAATTCTCCAATTCTTTAGCATCATGGGCACTCACAAGCATTCTAGGTTTTTGGTACCCTGGTTACTCAACACTCCAAAGCAATAGTGTTTCCCATCGCAAAAACCATCATATTCACCTTTTTAGTCAAATCCGTCATATGAGCATGCAAAGTTTCTATTGTATGGTGGATGTCCTCTAGTATTTCCACTATGAAGCTCAGCTGTGATCCCTCCAAAGCATCAACATGTTTAGCAAGTCTAATCATCTCCATAGCCACATCGTTGGTTGTATAAATCTGCGCCTCTAGTGCTTCAATTCACTCAATATTGGTCGGCATGGTCTTTTACCAATGTTTAACATAATCCCACAATGAAGGCAACTAAATTCACATAGCAAGTAACCAAGCTTTGATATCGACAATCAAAGGTTGAGCATTTCACACCTTCTGAAAGGTCATGCGACACTAGCTAAAGCACTATTGCTCAACTAGTTAGCCAAAGATTACACAGTTTACCAACGAAACACATTCAAATCAGTTGAATGAAATGTAAGCAAAAGTTGTAAGTAATTCATGAAAACAAATGGCAAGCAAGCAGTAAACATTGAAGCAACATAATTCATTAACACCTTCATAACAACGTGTGTTTAGCGAGAGAGGCAAGTGAGTTAAACACGTATAAAATGCTAGTGAGTTTTACAAGACTGATGAACACTCACCCTCCCCTAAAAGCTTTAAATGCTATTTTAGCTCTAGCACTAGGAAACATTAAATTGTTTAAGGAGTTATACTCCCATTTTGCACTAAGGCATAAGCACACTCAAAGTATAAAACCTATACTAGTATTTACATAATGGTAACCCATCCAATGCACACAAGACAAGCGATCACGAGCCAGCATAATGCCCTGAACAAACTTGGCTCATGACAAATGAGGGTAGGGGCAAGATTAGGATTGAGCCCTAGAGAGTAAAAGCGGGAAAAGAAGAAAGTTTAGAAAGAACTAAAGAATCTGACCTCTTTTATCAATTACGGGGGAGGGAAGGGAGATAGGAAGGGGCAGAAACAAGTGAGATTATGAAGATTGTGAGTTGGGATTTTAAAGGCCTAGGGAACTTTAGAAAGAGAGGGTTAATCAAGGAGGCTTGGCTTAGATATGCACCCAATATTGTTTTGATTCAGGAGACTAATCTTGAGAATGTAAATAGGGGGTTGTCAGAGGGATTTGGGAAGGATGTTGTAATGAGGATTTTCATACCTTCCTAGTAACCATACCCCTTAGGCCCTGGTAATTTAAACAAATTAGCATGACTTGTTTTGCATTAAACAAGTTTATACTAGTAGTGTGATTCATTAATTGAGTTGTGTTAACTGAGATTGGGAATTCCATTTGACTTATTAGTGGTAGGAGGAGATTAGATGAAAGGAAAATTATGAGGGATATGCTAAAACATTAAAAAAACATAAGAGTTGGGGCAAAGAGAGAGAGAGAGAGAGAGAGAGAGAGAGAAAAGGATGGGGCATGCTGAAATTAGGTGTGACACTTGGCCGCACAACAAACCAGCAGCAGCCACCTGGCAGCTCCAAAGACCAGCAGCCGACGCCTAATGTATAGATGGCAGCACTGCAGGACCTTGTTGCCGCCAGCTGCTGCAGTCCTGCCATGTTTCCAGCCTAGAAGAAGACATTTGGCTAGCAGCAAGCAGCAAGTAGCTGTTGTCCTGACCTTTCCAGCCCTGCAGAGCAGCCTCAACATAGAATAGAATATCACAAACACTTGTTATAAACCCTAGTTCTAGAGAGAGAGAGAGAGAACACTGCAGCAAATCAGGGATATCCAGAGAAAATCAGGAGAAAATACAAAAAAAAATCAGAGGGAAACTTAAACTGATTTTGAAGAAGCTGGAAATCAAGGTAGGTATTCTTAATTTTCATCCATTCACCTAGGGATTTTGGGTATTCAAAGGAAGTAGGGGTAGAACCGTAGAAACTTGCATGGAATTGAATCCTAGTAAAGGGCTTATGCTTCTTCCTTTTCTAATTACTTGATATGGCTGCATATATGTTCTATTTGGTTATCATAGCTGCTTATTTTGTCTAGTTGGGAAATTTTCATGTGATAGATATTCATCTCGTAAGTAAGATAGTTTTACTTGCTATGGCAGAGGTTGTATATGCATATGCTGGATTACTTGCGTTAAATAGTTGCCACTCTGTGTTGTTTGTGGCTGTGATATTGTGGAATTCGAGCAAGTAAGGATTGTGTCTCCCTTGGGTGAAAGGCCCTAAACCTCCAGAGGGTATTTCTGCGTTAAGCAGTGGTTGGCCAAGCTGGAATTTGGCACGTGTTGGTATTTCCACATCAATGGAGGTTGGCCAAGCTAGAATTTGACACTTGTTCAGATAAAATGTGCACTTAATGGGGACAAGGCTACTATGTTGAAAAAAACGTGTAAATGCATGATATTAGAATGTTTTGTGATGGTAATTTTAGATGAATAGCTTGCTAAGAATAAATAGTGTGTTCATGCATATTGTTCATAATAAGAAGAGTGTTCATGCACCTTATGATTATGCATGCATATAAGAAATCATATGTTAAAGTGTTGAAATCCTCATTTGAATAAGGGGGAATCAAGAATGTCTACTAAGATCATGGTTGCTCACCCTATTCCTTAATAATTTTAGGTTCAAACTGAAGGAGAGCCCCACTTATTAAGTTCTCCAAGAGACTACCTTTTTTTACATGTATTACAAGTTGGCAGGAAGATAGTAAGGATTCTAAGCATGCATTTGGTTGGCGGTTATGTATGTAGACTAAAAGTGTGAAAAATGTTGTATGCAAAGTACAACCCGATGTAAAGGGCTTGTCACTAAAAGTAAAATAGTTTTAATTGCTTTATGAAATATATGTATGTATCTTGTGTTTTCAACAAACTCCGCTTGTGATGCACTTAATGTCCTAATTTTTTCACACACAGCCGGTCCCAAGCCCGGGTAAAAGAGGAGGGTTGCATTAGGTAGCTGACAGCCAACGCAAAATTTATCAGATCACTATGATATGAATCGTTACTGAATATTTACTGGGGCGTCCCCTACGAACAGCGCATTGCACTTGAACTACCCAAGTGTAGCGAACAGTGGGCGAGGGTGGGCTAGGTCGTCACCCGAAGCGAGGCGCCGTGTCGGCGCCTAGTGTCACGGTCCGCCTTTTTCACACCGTTGTGAAGGGCCGTGCGGCGCTAGCTAAGGCACTCTTGCTTAACTAGCCAGCCTATTGTTTACCAACATTCATCCACGAAGCACTTTCATTAACATTCAATCAAATAGCAGCGGAAATAATAATCAATTCATGAAAGCCGTGGCAACCAAGCAGTAAATATTGAAGCAAACGTAATTCATTAACAAATCCTCCGTTGACATGTTGTACTTAGCGAGGGAGGCAAGTAGGCTAAGCACGTTGACAATTGCTAGTGAGTTTTACAATATTTGATGAACACTCACCCTCCCCTAAAGAGCTTTCTAGGCCATTCTCACTCTAGCACTAAGAAACATCAAAGTGACCGAGGAGTCATACTGCCTTATTTGGCTTACAATGAAAGAAATACTAGAAAATAACCCTACACTAGTATTTACATGATGGAAACCCATCCCAAACACACGAGATAAGCGGTCATAGGCAAGCATAATGCCCTGAACAAGCTTAGCCCGTGACATTCTCCCCCACTTATGCGGTCGACGGCCTCGTAGACTTTTGGCGATAGGTACACTTCAACTTTGTCCACGAATGGCTTCAAATCTTCCGTAGAAATCCAGCTGATTTCTTTGTCATCAAGGCGCTTCCACTTCACTAGGAACTTCTGCCGCTTCTTCCTTGAGGATATGAACTTTCTGCCTGCAAGGATCTCTTCAACATCATGTCTGTCAGGTTGCACTGTCTTCAACTCTGCGCTGTTTGACTGACTTCTGCTCAGGTCGTTGGTGTTGGCGTTGAATGGCTTGAGGCAATTGACATGAAATTGCGGTTTTCTCTGCTGATCTGCCCACTTCTTCATCTGCTTAGAAGCTTTCTCCAGATAGGCTTGGGCAAACTCTACATTCTGTCCTCCTTCACTGGTGAAGATGTACGCCCTGGGACTCTTTCGTCTGTACGGCTCGCCCACTGTGTGAGGTAACAACGGCAGCTGGTCTGTAACAAGCTCAATAGGGCTCTTGTTGGTAGTTGAGCGCCTTTGGGCGTTGCCACAGAATGGAGCCACATCAAGTAGTTGCACGCCATTCTTCTGGTTGTCGTTGACAAAATGGCACAAGTACTCATCTAGCAGCTCTCTGAATCTCTTCATCTGTTCGTCTGTCTGTCGATGATAACTCGAAGAGATGTCAAGGTGTGACCTGAATATCCTGAAAAACTCTGTTAAGAAGTTGTCAGTGAACATTAAATCTTGGTCACAAATAATAACTTGGGGAACACCCCAATATCTCACAATAGTCACAAGGAACAATTGTGTCGTCCCCTCTGCCAAACAGTACTTTGGTGCGGCCATGAAAGTACCATACTTCTTCCGCTCCCCCTTGTCTTGTTGGCAAGTGAGACAAGTTTTGGTATAATCAACCACATCATCCCGCGTGTGTGGCCAATAATACCTCCCCAGTAGTCCTATCATTGGAGTCATTCTCCGCGAATACCCCTTAACGAACTTCCTGCAGCATTTAATAAGGCCAAGAAAGGAACGCAACTCCTTCACTGTCGTGGGGATCTCCCGTTCTTGAATCATCCTTACCTTCTCCATACCCCTCCGGATACGACCTTGTTCAACGACTTGACCAAGGAATTTGTTGCTCCGCCAAGCGAAAGAGAAATTCTCCTTCTTCAAATTCAGACTGTTTCCCTTCAGCCTGTCGAACACCTTCCGTAGATGCTCTTCATGTTTCCTCTGAAACGACACCGATGCTCCCAACGGTGTTTTGGAAGGGCGAACACATCCCGCTTCCACTTCATCAAGTTGTTTCCCCAACTCTACTATCTCTCTAGGCGCAATCCAACATGGCCTTTTAGCAGGTGGTTTCACTCCTGATAACAACTTGATCTCTTGCTCCACAGTCCGTCGTGAAGGCAAATTGTGAGGCAGCTTATCCGGCAACACCTCCTTATCCTCATCCAACACCGCTTGGATGGTCGTAGGCTCCAGCCCTTGGCCTACTTCTTTGTCTACCACCACCGTGGCTAGACGTGTCTGCTCACCCTGACCCAATCCTTCATTGAGTTGTATGGCTGAAAGGGACTTCCCTTTGTCTCCTTTCGTTGCAACGACTTGCACCATGCACGAGTGATCTCCCATCAGACATAGGGAACCAGCCGAAGGCATCAGCACTGCCCTCGTCCCCATTAGGAACTCCATTCCTAGAATGACTGGATAGTCATCCAATGGCACCGCTGTGAAATTCGCATGACCTTCCCATTGTCCAAGCTTTATAGCCACTTGCTTGGCTACTCCTAGAGTAGGCTGGGCTACAGAGTTAACTGCTTTCACGCATCCTGTATCCTTCTCTAAGGATAAGTTGAGTCTTCCTGCTTCCAACTGCGAAACAAAATTATGAGTAGCTCCCGTATCCACCATAGCGCGAGTACTCTTCCCATTTATCCTCAAGTCCACAAACATTATCCCTTTTGCTCGTGTAACTTTCGGTGTTTTTGCCTGCTTTTCCAATGCGTTCACTAACCGCACTGAACCCACCCTCGGGGCTTCATCCTCTTCCCCATCGTCTTCCACTGCCTGTTCTACAATGGAAGCCTGTAAGGCATTAAGTGATGCTTTGTGAGGGCACTCAAAAACTCTATGAGGACCCCGACACAAGAAACACTCAATTTTACTCTTCCCCTTTCCATTGGGTGTGTTGAACCCTTGAGACGACGAAGCTTCCTGTGAAGTTGATGATTTAGAGTCGGCTCCCCCACTCTTGGGTTTGCCATTCTTGAAAGACTTTCCACTGATTCCCTCTCCGCCAAACCGTTTGGACGAAGCGGTCTCATCACCAGCGTAGTCTGTCAAGCGCTCTGCAGCCACTTGTGCAGTTGACAAGTCTTGAACCCTTTGCCTATGAAGTTCAGTTCTTGCCCACGGTTTCATCCCCTCAAGAAAATAGAACAACTTGTCCTTCTCCGACATATCCCGAATATCCAACATTAAAGCAGAAAATTGTTTCACATATTCACTGATTGACCCCGTATGCTTGAGATCTCTCAGTTTTCTCCTTGCATTATACTCAACGTTCTCAGGAAAGAATTGGGCCTTGAGCTCTCTCCTCAAGTCTGCCCAACTATCAATCACACAGTTTCCATTTTCAATTTCTCGGTACTTGGTACGCCACCACAGTTTGGCATCACCAACCAAGTACATGGTCGCAGTATCCACCTTTGCCTGTTCTGAGGCCATCCTCACAACGCGAAAGTACTGCTCCACATCAAACAAGAAGTTCTCTAACTCCTTGGCATCTCGGGCACCCCCATACGTCCTGGGTTCTGGCACCTTGGTCTTGCTAACTCCTGAAGTGTTGGAGTTCCCCATAGCAAGAACCATCACATTTACCTTTGCATCCAGATCTGCCATCCGGGCTTGCAAAGTTTCCACAGTGTGGCGAAAGTCCTCTGACATGTCGCCTATCAAACCTGCTTGATGTTTTTGTGATCCCCTCACTTCATCAACAAGTTCTCTCATCTGGGCCACCTCCGCGGCCATAGTGTTGGTTGACTCTTCAACCTGTGCTTCCAGCACGCTGATCCTCTCAGCATTGTTTGGTGCCATGGTCACTTACCAAAGCTTCCCAAATCCAACAACGAAGGCAATCGAATTCACGTAGCAACTCAACCTTGGGCTCTCACCAAGTGTCACCGACTTGGGCTCTGATACCAAATGTCACGGTCCGCCTTTTTCACACCGTTGTGAAGGGCCGTGCGGCGCTAGCTAAGGCACTCTTGCTTAACTAGCCAGCCTAATGTTTACCAACATTCATCCACGAAGCACTTTCATTAACATTCAATCAGATAGCAACGGAAATAATAATCAATTCATGAAAGCTGTGGCAACCAAGCAGTAAATATTGAAGCAAACGTAATTCATTAACAAATCCTCCGTTGACATGTTGTACTTAGCGAGGGAGGCAAGTAGGCTAAGCATGTTGACAATTGCTAGTGAGTTTTACAATGATTGATGAACACTCACCCTCCCCTAAAGAGCTTTCTAGGCCATTCTCACTCTAGCACTAGGAAACATCAAAGTGACAGAGGAGTCATACTGCCTTATTTGGCTTACAATGAAAGAAATACTAGAAAATAACCCTACACTAGTATTTACATGATGGAAACCCATCCCAAACACACGAGATAAGCGGTCATAGGCAAGCATAATGCCCTGAACAAGCTTAGCCCGTGACACCTAGGTACGGTGTCAAATATGCAAGGGTTCTTGCATCATTCTGGACATGGGCAGGTAAAGACGTTAGTTCAGGAAACTAGGATTAGATTAGCAACTTGGAATATAGGGGCACTTATGGGTAAAAGCATGGAAATTGTGGATACAATGATTAGAAGAAGAATTAATATAATTTGCCTTCAAGAAACTAAGTAGGTGGAGGAAAAAGCTAGAGAAATCGATAAATTAGGATTTAAACTTTGGTCCACTGGAAAAGAAAAACATAAGAATGGAGTAGGCATTATTATAGACAAAAACTTAAAAGATAGCGTTGTGGATGTAACTAGAGTAAGGGATAGAATTATAAAAATCAAGATGGTATTAGGACAAGAGATAATAAATATCATTAGTGCTTATGATATGAGGAGATTTATACAAGGCATGGATAGTATTATACAAGGCATACCAGGGACTGAGAAAATATTTATAGGAGGAGATTTGAATGGACACGTTGGAAAAGATAATAAAAATTATGAGAGGATACATAGAGGATATGGACATGGAGACAAAAATGAGTCTGGGGAGATGATCTTAGACTTTGCTATGTTATATGATTTTAGAATAATGAATACTTGCTTTAAGAAGAGAGAAAAACACTTAATAACCTTTAAAAGTGGACAAAATAGAAGTCAAATAGATTTTCTTTTAACTAGGAGGGTAGATCTTTTATCATGGAAGGATTGTAAAGTTATTCCAAGTGAAAGCCTACCCACACAACATAGAGTCGTAGTGTTAGATATATGTATTAAAAAATGGAAGAAAAAGGGGTAAAATAAACAGGTGTAGGAGAACTAAAGGGTGGAACCTAAAAGGAGAAAATATAATAAAATTTAAAGATAAAATGATCAAAGATGGGGATTGGACCATAGAGGATGGGATAGATACAAATACTCTTTGGAATAGATTAGCTAGCTCTATTAAAAAGATAGCAAAAGAGATTTTAGGTGAATCAAGAGGAACATTCTCGAATAGCAAAAAGAGTTGGTGGTGGGATAAAGATGTACAAAAAATCATAAAGACAAAAAGAATTTGGTATAAAGCATGACAAAAATGTAGAAATAGAGATAACTTTGAAAAATATAAGGAGGCAAGAAAAGATGCAAAAAGGGCCGTTAGTGAAGCTAAATATAGATCTTTTAATAGTTTGTATGATAGATTAGGTACAAAATAAGGGGAAAGAGATATATTTAAACTTGCTAAAGCTAGAGAAAGGAAGAGCAAGGACTTAGGAAATGTAAAATGTATAAAAAGTGAGGATAATATTGTCTTGGTTAAGGACGAAGATATTAAAGAAATATGGCAAAGTTACTTTAGTAAGTTGTTTAACAAAAACCAAATAGAAGGCTTAAACTTAGAATTATCAAATGAGGAAAAGACTAAAAATATAAGATTTATTCGCAAAATTAGAGTTAACGAAGCTAAATTTGCACTAAAAAAGATGAAAAATGAGAAAGTTATGGAACCAGATAACATCCCAATTAAAGTTTGGAAATGCTTGGGTGATAACGGAATTATATGGTTAACTAATTTATTTAATACAATTGTAAAAACTAAGAAAATTCTAGATGAATGGAGGAAAAGTACTTTAATACCTATATACAAAAATAAAGGAGATATTCAAAATTATAATAACTATCGTGGAATTAAACTTATAAGTCATACGATGAAACTATGGGAAAGGGTAGTTGAACAAAGATTAAGGTTAGAAACGAAGATCTCAGAAAGTCAATTTGGTTTTATGCCTGGGAGATCTACCATAGAAACTATTTATCTTTTAAGAAGATTAATGGAAAAGTTTAGAGAAAAAAAGAGGGACTTACATATGATATTTATTGACCTTGAGAAAACATATGATAGAATACCTAGGGAAGTTCTATGGTGGGTTTTAGAAAAAAATGGTGTATGTTGTAGGTATACCGATGTCATTAAGGATATGTACGATGGAGTAATGCCTAGTGTAAGGACTATAGATGGAGAAACTAGAGAATTTCCAATTACCATACGTGTACATCAAGGATCTACTTTAAGTCCTTATCTTTTTACTTTAGTGATGAACCAATTGACTAGGAGTATTCAAAATAAGGTTCCATGATATAAGTTTTTTGAAGATGATATTGTATTAATTGACGAAACTAGGGACGGAGTAGAGGCTGAGTTAGAATTATGGAGAGAAGCTTTGAAATCTAGAGGCTTTAGGATAAGTAGAAATAAAACAGAATATATGAAATGTAATTTTAGTAATGATAGGAGAAATATTGGAGACAAAGTTAAACTCGATGATGAAGAAATAAATAGCACTTGTAGATTTCGATACCTTTGATCTATTATGCAAGCTGAAGGAGAAATTGAAGATGATGTAATGCATAAAATTAAAGCAGGTTGGGTAAAATGGAGAAGTGCTTCATGTATGCTATGTGATCATAGAATACCCTTAAAATTGAAAGAGGAGTTTTATAGGACAGCTATAAGACCAACTATGCTAAATGGATCGGAATGTTAGGCGACGAAGAAACATAATATCCAAAAATTAAAAGTTGTCGAGATGAGAATACTTAGATGGATGAGTGGTATAACATTGAAAGATAAATTAACGAATGAACATATTCGTGGTAAGTTAGGTGTAGCTCCTATAGAAGATAAGATAAAGGAGGAACGACTCAAATGGTATGGACACTTGCAACGTAGGCCACATAGTGCACCTGTGAGGAAGAGTGACTTAGTTACTGTGAGGGGCAGTAGAAGGGGTAGGGGTAGACCTAAAATAACTTGGGAGAAGATATTGAGTAAGGATTTAATATCCTTAAATCTATCAAAAGAAATGGTCCATGATCGCATAAATTGGCGAAAAAGGATTCATATAGCTGACCCCGCTTAGTGGGACTAAGGCTTAGTTTTGTTGTGTTGTTGTATCTTGTTTTTTCAACAAATATTTACTCTTTATTGGTTTCTAACTTGTTTTCATATCACAATTTATCAAAATAAATTATTGCCTAGGCCTAGTGCCTCCATCGAATTTTAGATGGAGTCACAGCCGGTCACATGCCAAAAACAGGGGTGTAACATCGACATGTGGTTTTCTTGTGATGTGGACACTTGCTCTATTTCTAGAACGGATAGTCTAGTAGGCTTTCTCTCTTTCTCTCTGTCTTGGTAGAAGTGAAAGGTTGGGGACAATGATAGGAGTCTTCGGTGCATGGTCCTCCTAGACCAACCTTCAAAAGTTCTTTTGAGATGATTTTTATTATGTTTTTGGCTTTTAAGCCCCTAATTGAATTTCGAAAGGTGATTTTAATGTTGTGAGGTTTCCACTAGAGAGGAAGAGGGGAGGTTCGTTACTACTACTACGCAATCTATGCATAATTTTGACTTTCTCATTAGGAGTGTGGTTTGAGAGATTTTCTTCTAGATAATGCTAATTTTATATGATCGGTGGGATGAATTAGGGCAGTGGCAAGCAAGCTTGACAAATTCTTGTTTTGCACTAAGTGGGAGAATGAGTTCCCTAATCTATCCCATATTGTTTTATCTAAGCCTACTTTTGGCCACTTTTCTATCATGATGGAATCGAGGAAGGTTTCTTGGGATCCCACTCCTTTTAGGTTTGCAAATATGTGGATGGACTGTGATTCCTTCTAGCCCCTAGTAAGGAATCCTTGGAGTGAAGATGTGGACAGGGGTTGAGGAGGGTAAAGATTCATGAAGAAATTGAAGAGGATGAAAGTGAAGTTGAAAGATTAGAATTGGGATCACCTGGTTAGTTGTGAGAAGTTGATACACGACTTTCTTGGGTCTGGTTTTGGGGAGAATAAAAGGGAGACCCTAGTTAGTTGTCACTATTAGACCCAAAACGAAAATGGGTTTGGGCCTTGGTAAAGTGGTTCCTTAAAACCTCTCTCTAATCGGAAAATAGTTGTAGAGGTTCCCCTTAGTAGTTAATTTCCTATGGTACAAGGTCATAAAAAGTAAGTATAAGGACCACCTGAATCGGTGAAACACTAGAGAAAATGGCATTATTTCTTATGCAAGCCCCTGAAATTTTGTTTTCCAAGTTGCTTGTTTGTTTTTTCCTCTCACCAATTTGAGAGTGGACAATGGCAATCGGGTTCAATTTTGAAATGATGTTTTGATTGGTGAGAGTTTGCTAAAGTTGATAGTGACCCATCTTTTGAGATTTCCACTCTTCATAATGCACCAATCAACTCTTTCTTTTATTTGGTCTTTCTTGGGATTTCCTTTTTTTTTTTAGGAATCACAATAAAAGAAAGATTGATGAGATCACCACCATTCTTAATGTTTGGGAGCCTTTCATTCCTTCTAATAGGGAGACAGGAGAATTTGGGAGGGGAATCTGTCAGGCCTTTTTTCCACCAAATCCTTTTTCTTCACCTCTTTCAAACTCCTTCAATTTCTCTCTTAGTCATTTTCCTTAGAGCCACATCATTTGGAAGGTTGAGGTTCCTTTTAAGATTAGAACATTCAATTAGATTGTCTCTCTTAATAGGCTCAATATGCATGACCTACTTCGGTGCAGAAGACCTTATAAGGCCCTAAGTCCTGCAATGTGCTCCATTTTTCACAAGTTCGATGAAACAATTGCACACCTCTTCCTTCATTCTGCATGGTTAACTGTCTTTGGTGCACTCCCTTCTTGTATTCTGATGGAAACTGGGTCATGGAAGATTCCCCACAAATGAGCTTTTGGGGTTTTTCCAAATCAAAAAGAGTAGGGATTTATGGAGATGCACGGCTATTACTACTTTGTGGACCCTTCAGAATGAGATGAATTCGAGGATCTTAAAGGACTGCACAATTTCTTCTAATTATTATAGAACGGAGTTGTGTTTCTTGCTTCTTTTTGGGCTCATTCTTTTGGGGTTTTCATGGGAATATCACTGCCCTACCTGCAAAGAAATTGGAGGGCAGCTCATTTGTAATTGTTTTTATATCTTTTCTTTTGCTTCTTAGAACATCTGTTCTCTCCTCTCTTTGTTTTTTTTTTTATAGTTATTTTTTCTTATAAAAAAATAACAGATCAGGTTTTAGTTGAGCAATTGAAGGGTTTATAAGGGAATAAATGGATAGGCCTGGAAGTAAGTTCATGGTTTAGAAACCAACTAAACTAGACAACTACTAAGACCCATACTCAAAACTTGTCCTTACTGGACCCAAGTATCAATGTATCAACCATGAGCCACGACCATGATGCTTTCTCAGCAACACAAAAACTGCCAAAACATATCCATGGACACAAAAAACTACAAAGGATGCCTTCATTTAGGTCAAAAGGACTCAATTTCCATTCTAAGAATCCATGACAACCCATGACCATAGCCCTTGTCTTCCAAAGAGGATAACTTTTTTTCTAGTGAAGTCATGGAAGTGTCATCTCTTATTCTTCTTTAAAAAGGAGGTGATTGCTCATCCTACAATCAAAGCATAGGACATCGCAACTGCTAGTTACCACTCAAGCAATATGATTTCCTAAGGTGCTTAGTGCTTTGTTACCAAGATAATCCCATCAAGATAATTTGTGACAAAAAGCTTGTTGTCCCTTGAAATAAAAAAAATGAAAATAAAAAACAGATTCTATAAGCATATTTCTATTAAGTATCATTATGTTTGAAACTTAGTGGGACACAAGGAAATCACAATTTAGTTTGTTCATCAGAAGATTAAATTGCAAATATTTTCACCAAAACACGCAAAAAGTGAATATTTTCTCAAGCTTATTAATGGGCGCAATCAAATTTGAAAAACTTGGTTCAGGGAATGCTGCATAGGCTTAATGAAGTTTTAAATTTATTTTAAATGCGTGTGCATCAAGTTGTATGTGCGTAAAACTGCATGTTTGTGTGCACTCATATGTTACATCAATTAAATTCCCATGTGAACCTAGATATATGAAGATTACCCTCGGAGGTCTTAACAGCTGCATATAATGTGTGCCCAAAATGGTGTGATTGTTTTAAAACCTATAATAAATATCCATGAATTCTAAATAATCAAGAGATTCACTGGACACAACCCTGTTGATATTAGGTAACAAAATTTACGCTCAGATCATCAGCACAATTACTCATAAACTCTTCACATGCTTTGGTATTCCTGTCAACTTCAGGCATCCCTACATTCCACCTCTCCTTTGACATTTCATTTGAGGAAAATCTCAGAACCCAGTTCTCAAAAACAATCTGCCATGGCGCTTTCTTTTTCATTTTCAGTCTATTGGGTCTGAGGAAAGAAAATTGAATGCAGATAGGCGCTTTGCAACAACATTTAGAATCCAAATTACAATTTTTCACCAGAAAAATTAGAAATTTCATAGAAATGAAATCAAAAACAGTGACCCAAATAGAAGCTAAACTAAAATGAAAATGTAACAAAACGGAGAACAAAGAAAATGGAAAAAAATATGTAATAGCAATCCAAGTCAAAGGTACCATAAACTCTTTCAGAGATCTCAAGGAGCCCATCCGGCGGCTTCCGGTGGAACAATTTGCGAAGCAATGACATGCCAGCGGTGGAAACGACTCCTCAAATTCTAAAACCCAGAACGAAACGCCAAATACAGAAACACGAAACCCGGACCCGTTTTGAGATATCAGTTCTTTGTTCCAGAAATCAGCCTTTATTGTTGTCTGTCAATTTCGTAATCCGCTTTCCAACTACTGACAATTCCACTCTCGCTCGCTTGCCAGCTGAGCTGAGGACTGCTGGTGGTTTGGGTTCTTCTTCGTCTTAAAGCAGAGGGCTCACATCCATCACCATCAACTACCGACTTGCAGTGGCGCCTAAGCTATACGTGGAGGTCACAAACCAAACTGAGGAGACAAATAGGCTTTGCCGTTTTGATTCATAAGGAGGATGTTTTTGTAATTGGCTTCTTCGTGTTCATTCCCTAATGCTCAAATTTTTATTTATTATTGTATAAATTTTAAATATTTTTTAAAATTTATTTATTTTTAAAATTTTACATCAAATAAAAACGATTCAATATGCAAAAACGAACCTAAGATCCTTACGTAAGATCCTTTTATTATTGATGGGACTTTCTACACTCTCTTCTTTTAAAAACATTTTGTATTTGGAATCATGTTAAGAACTTTATAGCATTGTCCATAGTAATATATATTGCACACTACCAATTTTGTCACTAGTTCCCTTAAATGTACACATTGAATGTTCCCATTGAATGGCCAAATACCTTTTGTTAAGAGGGTAAGAAGAGAAGACCCAAATTGCTATTAAACAAAGTTTAAATTATATAAAAATTTCCTTTCCTTGTGTGATTGTACTTCACCTTGCATACACATTATGAAGACATGGGTTGAGCATCTATAAAGAAACTAAATATACTTTCAGATTATCAAGATGAAGTTGCAAAAAGGAAATTGTAAAATTTACATATGCCCAGCCAGCTTTATATACAAGTGCTGGCTAACGAATAAAACAATTTCTATTAAAAAAAAACTATTACAAATATTTTTACTAAAACTACCAATGGTTATAAGAATTATATCACAGGCACTAGTTCTTCATCTTCCATGCTCTGTTCTTGAATTACTGATTTTTCTTTCACTGAGTTTAACACCCCAACATTACCAGCATTTCTAGTAATATCAACATTAGTGATTGGCTCATTAAGTTTAACACCCACCCCCCCTCAAGAGCAAAGCTCTTGCTGCTTGATCATCCAAAGTACAATCCGGATATTCAACTTGATGAGCAAAGATATTAATCAAACCCAGCTTCTTGATCATTCTAATATGGTTGTCTACGCCAAGTGCCTTAGTAAAAATGTCAGCAAACTGATTTTTAGGTGCAACATGAAAAGTTTTGATCGTACCATCTAGAACTTTGTTTCTAACAATATGACAATCCGCTTCTATATGTTTTGATCGTTCATGAAATACTGGATTTGCAGCTATATGCAAAGCTATCTGGTTGTCACAGTAAAGTAGAACTGATTTTTCATGCTTAACTTGTAAATCTCTTAGTAAAAATAAAATCCAAGTAATTTCACAGGTAGTGCTTGCCATAGATCTATATTTAGCTTTAACTGAAGATCTTGATACCATTGATTGCTTCTTTGATCTCCAAGAAATCAAAGCATCTCCAAGAAAAACACAATATCCAGTAAGAAACTTCCTTGTATCTGGACATCCAGCCCAATCAGCATCACAATATGCCTTCAACTGTAAATCTAAACCACTAAGAAATAAAATTCCTTGTCCAAGTGTCCCCTTGATGTATTGCAGAATTCTTGTTGCAGCTTGCATATGAGGAACTCTCGTTTTGGCCAAAAACTGACTTAGCCTATTCACAGCATATGTAATATCTGGTCTGCTGAGTGTTAAGTACATCAATTTTCCTATGAGTCTTCTATACTTGCCTGAATTTGATAGAAGTTCACCATTGTCCTTTGACAATTTTAATTGTTGCTCCATTGGAGACTTAGCAGGTTTACAACCCATCATACCTGTTTCCTTTAAAATGTCTAAAGCAAACTTTCTTTGATTTAAGCTTATTCCCTTTTTTCCTCTAGCAATTTCAAGTCCTAAGAAGAACTTAAGTGATCTAAGATCTTTAATTCCAAATTTAGCATCCAGAACAGACTTTAAATTTGCTACACAAATGGGATCATTTCCTGTTATGATCATGTCATCCACATAAACCAATAAAACTGTGAATAAAGAACCTTTGGCATGAACAAAAAGAGAATTATCAGCAGTCAATTGAACAAAACCAAGTTGCTGAATAACAAATGACAATTTCGTATACCATTGTCTTGAAGCTTGTCTCAGACCATAAAGAGATTTAAGCAACCTACAGACAACAGTATTAGATGATTGTGAAGAAGAAGAAGCAATTGAAGACCCCCCCCCCCTTACTGTGAAAACTAGGAGGCAATGACATATATACTTCTTCATGTAAATCCCCATGTAAAAAAGCATTGTGTATATCTAATTGGTGAAGAGGCCAAAACCTGGCAGCTACTAAAGCAAGAAGTACTCAAACAGTTACTGTCTTAGCAACTGGAGAAAATGTTTCAAGAAAATCAATGCCTTCCTGTTGTGTATACCCTTTAGCCACAAGTTTAGCCTTGTACCTTTCCACTGTTCCATCAGAATTCAGTTTAATCTTATATACCCACTTACAGCCAATAGGAATTTTTAGGAGGTAATGTGGTAAGTTCCCAAGTTTCATTCTGTTCAAGAGCCTAAATTTCCTTGTCCATTGCTGATCTCCATAAAGGATTTGTAACAGCTTGAAAGAAAAATTACGGCTCTTGAGGTAAAGAATTAACTGCCAGTAGATATGAATGATAGGGAGATTCTAAATCGGAATAAGTGAGTCCATCAACCACATCATAAGTTGCACCAGAAACATGAGTTGCAGCACAAGCATAATCCTGCAAATATGTTGGTTTAGTAGATAGTCGAGATGATCTTCTGATAGGTGCCGATGGTTATTCATGAGCTGATGTAGAAATAGGTATTAAAGTGATAGGAATAGGAACTGTAGGCACAAGCAAAGAAGGAACTGCAGTAGATACCTCAAAATCCTGAACTGGAGAGAATTAGGAGCAAAATTTAAACAAGGAATAGATTCATCTTGGATAGGAATAGGAGTGACAAAAAATTCATTTCCTGAGCTGGAAGATGCAAGATTATTAATTTCAGTAACTGAATCAAAAGGATCTGAAATTGAAGCTTTACCTTCAATGTAAGGAAATATGTTTTCATGAAAAACTACATCTCTGGATATGAAAATTGAATTTGTAGACAAGTCTAAGACTTTGTAACCTTTTAAGCCAAAAGGATAGCCTAGAAAGATACGTCTCCTTGCTCTTGCTACAAATTTAGATCTGTTATGTGCTAATGTAGAAGCATAACAAAGGCAACCAAAAATTCTTAGATGATCATAAGAAGGAGGACTGCCATAAAGAACCTCATAAGGAGTTTTGTGTGATAGAGGTGTACAGGGAATCCTATTGATCAGATATACAGCAACACAATGTCTCCAAAGATGTAAAGGTAAATGTGAATGGAACATAAGTGACCTAGCTACATTTAAGATATGTTAATGTTTCCTTTCTACAATTGCATTTTGTTGAGGAGTCTCAACACAGCTTAAATGATGCAAAATGCCCCTTTTAGCAAAAAAATCACTCATGATGAATTCAGTTCCATTATCAGTTCGTATTATCTTCACTCTTCTAGAAAATTGAGTTTCAACCATGGTACAAAATTGTTCTAATATAGATTGAGTTTGTGATTTGTGCTTTAACAAGTAAACCCATGTACATCTAGAATGATCATCCACTATAGTGAGAAAGTATTTGCAAGAATAAATAGTAGATACAGAAAATGGACCCCACAAATCACAATGAATCAAGTCAAAACAATTCTGGGAAGTATGTAAACTTTTATTGAAAGGCAATCTTTTTTGTTTGGCAAGAGGACAAACATCACAAAAGAAATCTTCACTTGAATTACAAATTTGTACATTATATGACTTGAGTAAAGACAACTTGGTATTGGAAGGATGTCCCAACCTCAAATGCCATATATGTGGCAGAATTTTATTAACAGAAGAAACAGATGAAATAAAAGAAGAAACAAAATTGCTATCTTCCAGCAGGTATAAGCCATTGCACTCTTTACCCCGACGACCAAGTGTGTTCCAGTGAGCAAGGCCCTGGATGAAACACAAATTACCAAAGAACATAAGGCAACAAGAACCAGATTTGGTAAGTTGACTAACTGATATAAGATTGAAGTTAAAGGATGGAACACAAAAAACATCATATAAGATGAGATTTTTATTGATTTTGACAGTCCTAATATGTGTGACTAAAGCTGACTCACCATTTGGCAAATTTACATAAGTATTTATTGTGGCTACTACAGTGGTGAAACAAGACACAGAATGTACCATGTGGTCAGTAGCACCTGTGTCTATGACCCAATCAGTGGTCTTGAAACAGGTTCGATTAACTAGTTTGGCTGAAAAAATGGAATGTGTTAAATTTGGATTTAAGATAGGATTAGAAACAACACCTGACATAGTTTCAAGGTAATTATTAGCTTGGAAATGTGGTTTAGTATCCGTCACTCCCTCAATAGAAAAACATCAGCAGATGAACACACATCAACAGCTCCAGAAGCCAAATTTTGCAATCCATTACCAGTACTCATGTTGGCTGCATGATAATTCCTACCAGAATTATTTCCAGTATTGAGGAAACTTAGCAATTGCTCACATTGAACTTTAGAAATAGGACATTGAACTGACACATTTTCAGTTGCTGCTCCTGGATTGCAAGTAACTTGATTAACACTTGATCTTCCTTTTGATTTATATCCCGGTGGATAACCATGTAACTTGTAACATTTATCAATTGTATGTCCAAGCATGTTGCAGTGAGTGCATAATAGTCTCTCCCTTTTGTTATTTCCTTTGTTCCAAGAATTTCCAAAATTACTTCCCTTTGAATTGACATACATTGCTACTGAGTCAGACTTGGCAGTGTAACATCCTCCATGTTTTACATTCTTGTGAGACTCTTCTTGAAGAACCAGGGCATAAATCTTGCTAATTGAGGGAAAAGGCTCCTGCATCAAAATTTGAGTTCTTATAGTCTCAAAATTCTCATTCAAACCCATCAAAAATCTCATAGCATAAGTCTTGTCATGAGAAGCATTTAAGGTTTTGATTGCTCCACAAGTACACTCTGGTAATGGCTCCAGATTTAGCAATTGATCCCACAATTTCTTGAATCTTGTGAAGTATTCTGTAATTGTCATTTGATTTTGAGATATACTAGAGATCTCTTTCTGAAGATTGTAGAGTTTGAGACCACTACCTTGTGAGAAAAGTTTCTGCAATTCAAGCCACATCTCTCTGGCAGTTTGACAATACATCATGTTGCTAGATACATCAACGTACATGGAATTGATCATCCATGAAATCACCATCGTGTTATAGCTTAACCAATCTTCATAGAAGGGAGATTCTGAATCTGGCTCAACAATTTTGCCATTAATGAAACCTATCTTCTTCTTAGCAGTGAGAGCTAAGATCATAGCCCTGGACCAAGAATGATAATTCTTCATTCCAAGTAATGGTTGTGTAACCAAGATGTTGCCTGGATTTTCATTCGAATTGAGAAAATATGGATTTGTAAGATTTGAATAACTGGTTTCAACATTTGGATTACTCGTTTCAGGAGATGCCATGAATGACCTTCGAGAATTCAGTTGAAGAAAAAAAAAAATAGAAATAAGGAAGAAGAGAAAAATCAAGAAATGGAAGAACAGCTCGCTGCTCTGATACCATATAAAGAAACTGAATATACTTTCAGATTATCAAAATGAAGTTGCAAAAAGGAAATTGTAAAATTTACATATGCCCAGCCAGCTTTATATACAAGTGCTGGCTGACGAATAAAACAATTTCTGTTAAAA
This sequence comes from Malania oleifera, assembly GCF_029873635.1. Lineage (NCBI taxonomy): Eukaryota > Viridiplantae > Streptophyta > Magnoliopsida > Santalales > Ximeniaceae > Malania > Malania oleifera. The sequence continues at coordinate 110,982,071 of NC_080422.1, forward strand.
AAAAACTGTTACAGATATTTTTACTAAAGCTACCAATGGTTATAAGAATTATATCACAGGCAGTAGTTCTTCATCTTCCATGCTCTGTTCTTGAATTACTGATTTTTCTTTCACTGAGCTTAACACCCCAACATTGCCAACATTTCTAGTAATATCAACATCAGTGATTGGCTCATTAAGTTTAACAGCATCTTATATTTTTTTCTACTAAGGAATGTTCTTATTGTCCCCATCTGATATGTACATACATTTTTTCTATCACAAGGGTGGTCCCTTTGTCTCTTTACAAGTTTCATTTTGGGTACCATGTGGCCTGTACGTACTGTGCACTTCTCTGTTTATTCCTACTAGGAAACCAATGTCAATGCAATGGTTTCTTTTTTACTTCCATCAATGCTGGAACTGTGTTCAAACAAGAATCTGGGTTTCCTCAAGTTTCTGTAGAACATGATCCATGTTTGGCCTCTCGCGTTCATATGGGGTCATGCAAAGAATTGCTAATGATAATATACTTCGAAATTCCACAGGAATGTATGCGCCATTTAGGCGTGGATCCACCAGGCTATTCAGGCTTCCTCCTCTTGAAACTGCATCCCTTGCCTGTATAAGTGAACTGAAGCAATTCAGGCTTTGTTTGTTTGGGTAGAAATGCATTTTTCTTAGACGAAGACCTCACAGAAAAGGAAAGAAAGGAAGAGAGAAGGAAAACAAATGGTTTGAGCAAAGCAAACCTCTTCAATTAAAGATTTTGTTTGGGAGGAACTCAGGTTGAAAGCCCTTCCAGTCAGGAGCTGAAATAGCACAACCCCAAAATTGAAGACATCATTTGCCATGGCTCGTGACTTATCGTTCGACTTGTACATTGATGACAAAATGGAATCGAACAGCTTGGCTTGAAGTTTCTCACTCAATAATATGGTTTTTAACTGAAGAAATTAGGAAATGAATTAGAACTTTACCATATACTGAGTAAAAGAAAATATGAAGTTTTACCTCGATGTCCCCATGAACAATCTTCTCCAATGGATGGTTGTGTAAAAACCTTATGGCTTGGGCAATGCCAATCGATATCTGTAGCCTCTGATCCCATGTTAAAGTTGTAGTCCCCTGCCCTCCTGTCAGACATGGCTAAGTGAACTATTGGAAAATTGCCATCAAGTAAAGAAGTTCATCTGTCAACTAAAGAAGTTTACTTACCAAATAGCCAATTAGCTAAATCCCCATTGATGCAATACTCATAAACAAGGCATTGATCTCCTCTGTCACAGTATCCCAAAATGCTTACCAGATTTGGGTGCCTTATCTTTGCTTTTTTGTAAATCTGATCAGTGAAATCCTGAAGCTTTATCCCCTCACTCATTTTCAAAATTGCTGCTTTCATTCCACTGGGCATTGTTCCAACATACATTCTCCCTAGAACAAAAAATCAGTTCAACACAATCCCCTTGTATAATCAATTAATTCTTTAACAATCAAAATAGTTAGCAGCATACCGAGCGTCCCCTCTCCGATTAAATTCGAATCACAAAAATAGTTTGTGGCTTTTGCCATTTCATCTTGCGAGAAAATATAAAGATCAGAGCTGTTGAAGGGGATCCTAGATTCTTCCTCCAATGTTTTCTTGAGGACTTTAACTGCAACACCATTAAAATACAACATTCATGTAAAGCGACACCAGTTTTGTTGAACTTTGCTGATTATCGAGCTGCTAATCATCCACATAATGAAAATGAAATTCTCTCACCTGAGAAATTCTCAATCTCTTTCTCACTCGCATGTTTTAATCTTTTCCTCGTAACCTTGTAAAGAATTGGAGCCAAGACCACCAGAACTGCTACCGTGATAATTATTGCAAGGATCTTCTTCCAAGTCAAGGAGGACCCTTCAAAACATTCACCACCCATTGTTTTAATTTCTTGAGAAGAAAAATTTGGGGGAAGAAGAAGAAGAAGAATCATGCTCAATTTTGTTGTTTCTTCTTTCTTTTACCTTTCTTATCCATTTGTGTAGACCATGGAAACTCTAAAACACAAAAACCAGAAACTTTCGTTTAGTTCCACGAAATTGTAAAGAGGAAAAAACTACACAAACACATATTATGCAAAGCATAAGCATAAAGATTGATTGGAATTAGTCTTACTTATTTCATCCCATAAACAAGAAAATGTGCCATGAACCCAATTTGCAGAATCAGTGTCTGAGCTTGCAAGACTAATGAGCAGGGCCTCAGCACACCCCTCTCCCAAAGCTTGCAAAGCCTGCCTATACGAAACCACGCTGCCAAAACACGCAACATCGCTGTAATTATCTACTGATAAGCCACTACAATTTGATCGAAAGGCATTGTATATTTCGACCCCGAGGGAGTTTATCACTGACTTGACGGAGTGTCTCGAGCACCGCAGATCGGTGCCCGAAGAAGAGATGAAGTCTTGGAGTGTGCACTTTGAGAGAATATTAGTACTCTTGTTGTGAAGCTTTTGGAAAGTGGTAATACAAGCTTCAGCTTGAGAAGGATCAAGGAAGATTGACTGAGAGTGGTTAGCTCTAACTGTCATTGCTTGGAAGAGGGATTGAAGCGCCTGGCCGCAGCACGAACGGGTGGATGGAGCTGAGGCTGAGCTCGTGGCGGTGTCAAAGCAATCGCCGTGGGGCTCGTAAGGGAACCGGGTGAAGTCCAAGGTGCAAGTACCTGAAAACAAATGAAGATACAAGAGAAATGGTCATTGTGGAAGCCTGCAGGCTTAGTGTTTCTTGTGTTAAGCATTGCAAAGCTTACTTGAGTTCGTGTTCTGAGAATTGGAAAGAACAAAGAAGAAGAAGAAGCAGGGGAAGAAGAAGTGGTGAGGAGTTGCCATTGGTGATGCTCTGAGAATCTGCAGTGTTTTGTGTTTGCTTTTGTAAAGCAATCAAAACAAAAACAAAACAGAAACAAAAAATAAAACAAAAACAGAAACATGGAAGAATCCTACGCGTAGAGAGAATTGACATGAAGAATTCCGCGTAGCAGAGTGGGACTTGGTGAAAAGTCAAACGAATGGTGTTCTACTGAGAGGAAATTTCTTGCTCCCAAATGCCTCGCAACTCTTCGTGGATAGTGACAAATGAATTAAGTCCGAGTAATGGTTTACAAATCAAAAGAGTTGCACAATTTTTCTTCTTGAAAGTTGAAAGTAAGGAAATCACACCTAATTTAACTTATATAAATATATTTTTGTGTGTGTGTGTTCTTATTTCTTGCACTAAAAATTTGTTATATTTGTTTTGGGTATTTGTATAGTCTTTCTAAATGAAAAATAACATGTTTGAGTCTCAAGTCCCACTAAGTTTTTTCAAAAACCTAAATGTCATGTAATTTAATTAATATAATTTGATTAATATATATGCATAAATTATATATCTTGATCTTGAATGTCGTCTACAAACAGATAATAGAATTTTCGACCCGTAAACTAGGCATGTTTGTATGGGTATGGAGGTTGGTTGTCTTTGACATTTGAGACCATGTAAATTTTACACTATTGCATTTAGTTAAATAAATAAATGAGTGGGCATAATTTTTTTTATTTAATTTACCATAAAATTATTTAAAATATTAATTTTGTAATTTAACTAATTTTATTTATTTATTTATGAATACTTGTGTTAGGTATAAGTAATTATAAATTATTTATTGAATATAATATATATATATATATATATATATAATATTTTTTTATCTATTTAACTCATATTTTTACTGGGACATTGGAAAAATAAAAAGAAAAATGAGAAGTATTCCAGTTTTTCATGTTTGGTTATTATGGAAAGTAAGAAAGAAAATAAAAAATATATAAAATCAATTAACAAAATTTTAATTTTACTCATCCTTAACATTTGATTTTTCTTATTTTTAACTAAAATAAAATAATTTTTCATTTTGAGTGGTATTTGATATAGAGAGAAAATATAGTAGAAAATAAATTTTCTTTCTTATTTTCCTTTTCTTCCCTTTCTTTTAGTAAATCCTTGATCCAAACTGAACCTTAAGAGAAAAGAAAAAAATGGTAAACATAAAAGAGAGGGAATTTTCTAATATGTTTGCAGTAGTAATTTTTTTTTTAATCGAAGTAAAGAATTTACCTAGAGAAACTATATATTTAGAGTTATTAGTTTCTACCATTAATATCTAATTTTTTATTAAAATGACAAAAGACATTTACCTTCAAATGACAAAAAGATACTAACCCACTATAAGATTTTAAAATTTTTAAGAATCTATCATGAGATTTCAAGAATTTCACAAGTCTTTCCTATGGTTTGACAAAATATATTGATTTCTCCTTATATTTTATAAAAAGACAAGAATTTCGAACGGTATAAGCGTCCCAAAAATCAAATGTTAGGGCAAATATGTGATAGTTATGAATGAAATCAGTGAAATTTTTTAAATCTCCGAGGAGATCAGTATGTTTTTGCCGATCTCACAAAAGATCAATCTATTTTGTCCTTAGAAAACAATCTATTCAACATAAGGATAAGACAGTATCTACATATATTTTGTTCTTTTTAAGTCCTCAAGAGAGTCCTACTTTTGTGCACTAATGTTATAATTTTTAATTTTTATAAATTCAAACAATTCAGGAAAATTTAAAAAAAGAAGAAGAAGAAAATAGGCATGAAAATGGATATTGCAAAATAATTTTTGTGGTTATCAATCTTCGCCGTGTTCTTCCAAGTTTGGACTAAACAAATTCCTTACCATTCAAGGTCCACTGCCCCCAAAAATGGGGTTACCTTATTGATTCCCAAATCAATCTGAACCGTCAAAACGCAAATCAACGGTGGTGATGATTGACCGGATTGTTTTTTGATTGAGTCTTCACGGACACGCCACATGGGTTGTTTTGGCATGGCAAGTGCAAAGCAATTTCTTGTCTATTTTAGTAAAGTAAACACATAATTAAATAATGTATTTTAAACTCCAAGGAAGTTTCAAATTTCTAATACTAAATTCTAGATTTTTAATTTTATATTTTAGAAATTTTAAGTTAAATTCTTATTGGTTGAAATTATTTATCGTCCAATTTAAGTGGTTAGTTATTATTAAAATATGTTTTTAATAAGTTCATTTTCCCGAAATGGCTCTTGCATTAATTTTTATTTTTATTTTTATTTTTTATTATTAATATTATATTATAGACAGGCTTATTATAACAATAACAACAACTAAATCAAACCTTAAGTCTCACTAGGTGAGGTCGTCTATATGAACTATTTTCTACCAATTTATGCGATCATGAACTATTTTCTTTCAACTGATTCAGAGATATTAAATCCTTACTCACTATCTCTTTCCAAATTATTTTAGGTCTACTCATACTCCTTCTACTACCCCCCATAGAAACTCACTCTTCCTTACTGGCGCAGTATGTGGTCTATGGTGCACGTGTACATACCATTTGAGTCGTCTCTCTCTTATTTCATCTTTTATAAGAGTTACATCTAACTTACCGCAAATATGTTCATTACTTAATTTATCTTTCACTGTTATATGTAACTAATTTCAAATTTAATTGTACGTTTGAAAGTGGAATGAAATTGGGTAGAACATAATTGAATTTTTCACTTGATTTCATTGTATTCCTCATTCAAATTTCATTCCATTTTATTTCTATTCCTTTTCATTCGATTTGAAAAGTTTTGTTTCATTTAAGAAATTAATTTCTTGATTTTGCCTAAAAATTAAAAATGGCGGAGGATTTTTAAATTGGACCTTGGGCCCTTTGTTTTAAAAAATGAAAAATTGGGCATGAGGTTTAAAAATAAATGGATTTCAAAATTTGGGCCCAAGGACATATGTTTTAAAAAAATCATTTTTGTTTTAAAATTGGGCCCAAGGCCCAACATGGGATTTAAAAAAAAAAATTGAGCCCAAGGGTTTCTGTTAAACAGTGGACTGGGTTGATGGATCTAGGTCCGAGTGGACCTTGGTCCTGGATAAAGTCAACAGGTTGGTCAATAGGTGTAACAACCTGCTTAATTTCCATACATTTTTTTTTATAATACAATTCAGTATAATCAATCCAGCATATCATAATCAACTTAAACCCGTGGGTACCAGGGATATAATCAAAACACAAAATGGAAGCTTAAACAGCAAGAAACATAAAATCATAATAACTCATAATACCCTATACAATATCATCCATCACAATACCAGAGTTAGTACATCCATTACATTTATATATACATCTCAAAAAGAAAGTTCTAGGGACATTTCCCACAAAATCCAACTGTCCCCACCAAAACTTACCCTTCAGAGAAGGTAGATCAATAGTACTATCTCAGCGGAGCTTTATCCGCTCTCCTATCAGGGGCTTCTGAAAATTTCATGTAATTCGGGGTGAGACATCTCTCAGTAAGGGAAATAAACTATTACTAGTGTGTGACAACAAGAGTATTTCTGTGTTTTATATAAAATCATACATAAACATATCAGTATAACTGTCTATATCATATATGGGAAACATATATACTCATTTCATGACTGAACATACAGGATTTTCATAAACGTAATTCATCTCATATAATATAATACAAAAACAACCCTGGTAGGTTAGCTGACTGTTGTCATGTATTACCCCCACATGATTGAGTTGTGTGGCCTGAAGGCGGGACCTGACAATGGTTGGCCGACCACTGCCAAGTCAATAGTACACAGTCTGTAAGTCCAATGGGTCTGCCAGACCTGGTCCATACACCAGGGGCGCTCACACTTCTTAAAACCACATCGACCATCCAACCTCACATTACTCTATACAGTAGTGTTAACACAAATATCATGATAAATCATGAACACATAGCATCGGTACCGTGCAAGTGTTAGCTTAGACCAAGTCAACCAGGTTCTAATAATATATAACATATAATCAAATTGTGATACATGGATATTTCATACTATAATTGCCAAATCAATATCATCGCATCATTTTGCATATTTATACATATATCATGAAAATCATCGGCCTGCACGCCGATATTTCATATTTTACCATAGCTCAACTCGTATGCCGGCAAATCATATCCATAGCACGGCCTGTACGCCGGCAAATCATATCCATATTATTATCATATGCCTAGAAAATAGTATTTCATTATAAATTCTACTCATCATCTCCATATTATTATCATATGCCTAGAAAATAGTATTTCATTATAAATTCTACTCATGCCACACGAAATAGGTTTTTCGTATATTTAACATACCATCATTTTCAGCAGTATTTTCCAAATATATATATATATATATATATATATATATATATATTTTCCTAAAATCAGATGTTGTAATAATATATACACATTCCATAAAATAACTAGCTTAGTTTATCCCCTTACTTGATTCCTGAAAAAAGCCCCCTAAGAAAACAGTCCTGCACCCACAAAGTTCCCCGATCAACACCCTAAAAACGACATTTCTCAGAACTAAACTTCTGTATTTCTATGCGTACTACACTTTTTATAACTGCCAAATAACCAAATACTGAGTAGAAAGTCTTACCCTGAATCTGTGATGAATTCTAAACTCGTCCCACCAACGATTCATTCCGGTAGACTTGCAGAGAACTTTCTCAGGAGCATCGTGGTGGCTTCAAATCGTCGAATCGTCATAAAATCAGCCTGAGATCTTAGAGAGAAGTGTTTGGAACCGAAGGAAGAGAGAGAAGAGATTTTTGCAGCCAAAATCCACCAAAAATGGCGTTTAGAACAACTTATACACTGGCCCTCGTCGATGAGGTCATGAAGACAACTCATCGCCGAACTCTCTCCTCGTCGACGAAATTCAGAATCACCCCAAACCTCTTTCAGTATTTTCTCGTCGACGAATCGCACCCTTGTTGACGAGCCCAATATGCAACGTCGTCGATGAACGCGAAGACTTGCTTTTTTCCCCCTTTTAATTTCTTTTTCTCCCTTCCTTTTATTATTTAAATATTATAATTCCTCTGGGTCACTACAATAGGTATAGGTTAGCGGGTGTGGGTCAACTCATGGGTCCAATCAAAGGGTTAGGTGAATGAGTTGGTCAACGGGTTGAATCCAAACCCACGATCGAATCCGACTGATTTAAAAGTGTTTTTTGTTTCTGTTTTGAAGTAATATTGAACAAATAATACAGGAAAATATAGGAATAAGCAGAAAAACCTGCCTCTGTCTTCCACTCCTTTAGCCTTTTAATAGAATATTAACCCCTCCCTTTTGTTGTATAACGCTCTTGTATTTTAATTGCTAAGCTCCGTGAATGGCTCTTCTGATTGCTCCCTTGATTCTTTCTAACTATCTTGCTCTTTGATATTATCTCTCTAAGTGTATACTGTTGATTGTTTTTTTTTTTTGCTCTGCCTATCTTGCTCTCCATGATCCTCAATTTATAGGCTCACGGGGACATTAAATTTTAACCCCTAACCAATTCTTATTAACTGCAACTCCCACCTGTCAATTTAATTTTATCCCCCTTTTTTGTTCCTTGTGCAGGCTAGCAGAGTTCCAAGGCATCTGCATTGATTTTAATTTTTGTTGTATTTTCTACAAATGTATTCATGTAATTCAAAATTCCTTTGTATTTTTATACTTTTTTTTTTCTATTATAATTATTGTAATACCAATATAATAAAATTTATCTTTTGTAAAATTGGCCCCAAGACAAAATGAGGTGTCTACATAATGGTGTGTAATAGTTTTTTCATCCGTCATGTACTGAATGATTATGGTTTCTTGTTTTTTTTTTTTTTTTTTCACATTTAGTTGGGTTTTTATACACTAGTATAGGTAAGAGGTTGAGGCATAAAATTTGGGGCTTAACATCAGGTTATATTTTTTGCTAATTTATAAAAAAAAAATGAAATTTTGCATACTCTAAAAACGACGTAAGTTTTAATTGATATAGAAATAGTTAAAAGTAGGAGTGAATATGCAGGGCTTAAAGCAATGTCGATTTAATTTTAGTTATGTAATTATAACATATTATAATGTAAGCAATATAATGATTAAAATCCTTTTATAAGGGTTGTTAGCCTTGATGGCTACACTATCATGGCTTATTGTGTTTTGATGATATTAACCTACTCGTTGTTCCTAGTGTCTTCCATTTTTGCAGATTATGCTTAGTACAGGTACAAATGACACATTCACGAAGTACTGGATTGAAGGCAAAAGATTAGACCGAGTTGACGATCGAAGTAGGAAAGATTAAAAGGTCATGTACTCGGATGAACCCAAACACAACCGATGGAAGCTTCATCATTGAATTATTTGTAATAAGGGTTGTGTGGTGCAGGAACTTATTATAACTCTTGCGTTTTGTTTCTGCATAATTTCTGAGCAAGAGTTAAGCCAATGCATGCATACTAGGACACTTGAGTTTATAGGATTGCACTAAAAGTCACAAACTCAATTCATAGTTTTCAAAATTAAAATCAAAGAGTTTGTTAAAAGAATCCTAAACTCAAACATGTTTTTCAAAGGGACAAGTTTTCAACATATTGTTTTATAAACCTTTTCATACTTAGTCTCAATTGTGTCAAAACATTGCTAATGTCCTAAAACCTTAAGAAAGTCAAGCATATTTTATAAAGAACATACTTAGCATATAAGATATCGAATAGAGCTTCAAAAGTGTTTCCATTATTCAAGATATCTTATATTTAAATGGAAATTCACTTGGACAAATTTTAATCTTCATTAGACTTTATATCTTTTAAGTACTTTTGTCCAAGAATGTGAAGTGTTTAAAAGGTTTTTTGGTTGGGTTTAAAACCTAAGTTATGCACCTATCAAATTTCCTGAACACCTTTTGGTATTTGGGGCATAACTTTTGCTAGAAAAGTTCAAAAAGAACGATCTTGGTGTCCTTGAAAATTTAAGAAAAAATCTCACAACTTTCATGTTAATGACTTTTTCTGATTCAGAACACTTGTCGACGAATATGAGAATTGTCGATGAGTAAAACCAATAGCCAATGTGAGTTTCTTGACCAGGTGACTAGTTGATGAGTGCAGGAGACTTGTCGACGAGCGGTCTCGTGCCCAACACCATAACGGCTAAAAAGTGACTAGTTTCTCATGGAAATTGCTCCCAACGGCTAGTAGGGTTTTTGGCTATAAAAACAAGTCCATAGGCTTCTTTAACATGGTTTTGATTATTTTATTACAAGAATTTAGTGAAATATATCTTTGAATCCAAAATCATGCAAGCACTTCTGTAACGACTTAATTTTCATGTCATATTTTTATTTATCATTATTTTTTTAAAATTAATTAAAATTACTCAAATACCCCTGTAATATCTGCCATAATGTCTCAGGCCCCGAGGGAGCACTGAGAAAAACTCTAACCATATCACATACCTACGCAGTGGTAAACATAAAACTGTACAAACAATATTTACAATACCAGAATCCTAAAAATCCCAAAATATACATCACAAAATTCCCCAGTAACATCACCAAAAACCCTGAGTCCTACCTAAAAATCCAAATCTCTGGAAACACTTACCCCACAGACAGGGTAATGCAAAGAACCTCTCTATCTGCGAGCCTGATCTTCTTGCCTAGTTGGGTCACCTGAAAAATGTTAAGTCACTAGAATGAGACAATGCTCAGTAAGACGAAATATGCTATTACCAGTGTGTGGCAGATGAGTTTACATAATTGTAAAATCTGATTTAGAAATACTACAAATAACTGAGTCTGAGAAAACACGTATAAATAATACACAATATTGCTCATACCTATGTTGCTTAGCATAAACTTTTTTTCTGAATATTTTATTCATAATACTTCTAATAATTATAGGTATGTCTACGGTTTCTGTAAATCTATATATATAATAATTGAGAAAACTTCCCTGAATGGATAACTGAAAGTCATGATTTAACCTTTTATAACAGAGTTGTGTGGCCCGCAGGTAGGACCTATCACTGGTTGGCCGACCAGGAGAAGTCAACTGAACTCCGAAAGTCAGATCAGCCTCCTCAACCCTAACTAACGAGAAGCCTGTCCACAACATAGGCACGATCGACTACTAAAATCCACATACTATCTGAGTTATATAGTTGCACTCTGAACTGAAAATAGTTACGGTATCGTGCTCTGAAACTGATCTGGTCTATCAGGGTTTGATACTATATATATGTAACTGATATTTCTATATTACTGTTTTACCATGATTTTGAAATAACTGAAATAACCATAACATGAAATAATTGATCTGAATATGTTGTGTAATCTGAATATCTGTATATCTGAATACTGAATATCTGAAGTGTTTGGTTCTAAAATCTATAAATCATGGTATATTGAAAATATTGTTTTATTTGTTTTTTTGAATATATTCCATAAAAATGTGATTATGCAAGATCTGAAAATATATATCTATCTGTGGATATTTTTACATACATATTTATACTATACATCATGATATTCTAAAATTCGTATAAATTTTGTATAACAATATTTTCTACTAATATGTTGTAAGTCATGATGTCTGAAAGTTATAAAAATATTGTATTGATCTGATACTAACTCATGCCACACAACTAAATAAAGAGCCTTTGTACTGAAATTTATACTTTCCTGAAACACATAACCCTACTGATAATATTACTAATTTAACTGGCATGACATATTTCCCTTGCCTAACTATCTGAGCATAAAATACTATTTACAATCTCACGCATGCGGTGTTCATGATTTCAACATCCTGAGATAAACACACGTATAATTTCCCAATCAAACAACTGAATTCACTTAGATAATTATCACATACATATTCTTCCATATATGCATAATTTTTAAACTATAAATCATTTATCATTTTACCTGGGTTCCTGAAATATCAGCCACTGGGGTCCTCAACCCATGCCTGCAGGAACTCAAAACACCCTATTCCAAAAAATATAATACTCTGATTTTACTTCACAAAACTCCAATATATTCTCATATAATACAAAATCTAGACTCAAATAAACTTGGTAATACTGACAACATTTTGCTCCGACTATATTGTAGAGAATCTCCCCAGGATCTTTGTGGTAGCTTCTGATCGTCGAACCGGAGAGAAACCGAGCCGGAATCGTAGAGAGAAGGCAGAGAAAACGTATTTTAGAGAGGGAGAAAATTCTACCTGAAATTCTTACAGAAAAAATGATTTTCAGCCTTATATAGAAAGTTTGTTCACGTAGACTCGTTGACGAGACACGTCACCTCGTCAACAAGTTAATGAAGGGAGCTCGTCGATGAATACCTTCTCCTCGTCGACGAGTTTCAGATTCTGGAAACAGTCCTCTTGGTAGTTTCTCATCGACTAGACACATGTCCATGTCGACGACCCCAAGAAGGATGCTCGTTGACGAGAACCCTACATTCATCGATGAGACCCTATAAGTCCCCTTTAAAATTTTCCTTTTCTTCCTCCTTTCTTTATTATTTAATTTCTATAAATTTTTCGGGTCTCTACAACTTTGCACTTGCATTGTAGTTCATTCATCATAAGTGCTCAATCCTCTCTCGCTCATTAATTGTGTTTGATTCAATCCTTGAGAGAGTAGTGTGAGGAATTGTTTATAATTCATATTTGCCCATTGTGAGGAGCATTCTTTTGTATTTACATCATCTAGTGAAAGGTTCTTTGTGAATCGAATTGGTGAAGGCTTTTTGTGAGCGGTAGGGATTTGTTCCCGAGTGCAGGATTGTGTACCCGAGTTGTAAGGATTGCTCTGTCGAGGAAATAGTGTTTATAGTGGATTGTGGAATCCTTGACTTGGTGCTAAGGTGTGGACGTAGGCTTGGTGCCGAACCACGTTAAATCCCGGTGTTGATCTTCTCACCCTATACTCTTTACTTCAAGTCTTGTGCAGGATTTACTTTTGCTTATATTGTGATATAATTACTTGAAATCTGGCCAAGAGTTTTATTTTGTAGAGAAATTTAATATACGCGAAACAAGTCATTTACCCCCCTAACTCTATATTGTATATCCGCTGTGGGGCATATCGTATATACTCGCGGACTACGACCGTTTAACATGGGTGTTAAGAGACTTTGGTTAAAAACCAAAAATCCTTTTATTCCTCATTAAATCTTCTATAAATCTAAGTGTACATATTTTTGTGTTTCATGATTTAATAGGGGATTTTTTTAAAAAAATTTAAAATAAGGAAAGGGTTGGACATGAAATTTTAGAATTTGTTGAGGGTCATTCTTGAAAATTGAAAAAAAAAAATTCCATATAAAAAGAACTTGAGGAAGGAGAATTCCCATTCTATTATTAATAGATAGGCTCTAGACCCCAAGTGTATTTTAAAAATAATAAAGGGGAGAAAAAATCTCACCTAGAGGAGTTATATTGAAATAAAAAATGTGTTTCAATTTCAAATTACATGATTTCTTCCTCAAAGGTCTAAAATATTATTGTTGTTTTCAAAAAAAATAAAAGGATTATAAAAAATAAATTTACTTCAGAAAGTCAATTTTATAATATGTTGCACAAGAATAATATAATTGTTACCTCTTAAAATTTTCAAACTAGCTGAAGTTTAGGAGAAAAATTTTGTATAAAAGTTTCTTGATTATTAGGTTTTGAAATAGATACTTTTTAATCAATAGTTGTTAATATATTTATTATTTGTCGTACAATTTTTTAATATTAAAAAATTATACTTTTCAAAATTATTTTAGAATAAAACATTGACAACATTTTTTTTTCTTTCCTTTTTTTTTTTTTTTTTTATTTATTCTTTTATAACGTCATTTTTGTCACAAGCAATCGAGATGATGATCTCTTGAACTCATCTAATCTAAGTTATTGAATTGACCTAGCTTTTGTAGCTTTTGAAAAATATAGTTTTTCTTAAAGATGAATTGATATAAGGCATAAATATTTTTAAGTTATTAAATTTTTTGTCCAAATTTTACTAGTATTATTATTAGTAAATTTGTTATTTTTTATATAATCTATTTAACACTAAACAAACTACAAAATTTTAAATACTGATAGTATAAAATATTTGTAATATTTTTTTCTGTTGTATTGACACAATGTAGTTTGTTGTGAGATTAAATTAGTTTAAGTTTTTGTAAGTACTTGGTGTTGTTTCTGGGAGGGTTTTATTTTATTTTTCTGTTATCTCTCTTTTACTTATCTTGTAACTACGGTTTTCCTCCGCCAAAAGTGAATGTTTATTAATAAATAATTGAAAGTACCGTTCTCTTTTAGTAAAAAAAATAAAAAAATAAAAAAAAAATAAAAAATAAAAAAATAAAATAAAAATAAAAAAAGCTAACATGATAAGCAAGCAAGGTGTGGACTATGTGGGTCCAAACCCTACTACCTACTTAACACGTGTTGGTAGTCATTTTTTGCCCAAACATTTGTGACTTATCTAAATAAAAAAAGTTGAGTTAAAATAAAGAAAAACATTTATATAGGGCAATCAATTGACTACTTAATGGTAAAAAGCCTATCCTTATTCTCCCAATATGTGAAAAACTTTTGGCACCATCTTGAGAGTAGTCAATTGGTCATAAGGGACGGTTGATTAGTTCAATTAATTTTTAAATTTTACATCTTTTTTATCTAGTTGATTGATGAGCTCGGGTGCATCAGTTGTCCTAGTCATTGTCATGTGTCAAGCCAAGAATCAGGTTACTGTTGGTTGATAGTTGGTGGTTATGATGGTTAGAATTTCGAATTTAAAATTCAAAATTCCCAAATCCTATTTTCCTTCACCATCCATGGTCTTATCTTTTGTTTGCACATGGGGCTAGGGTGAGACTACAGAAAAGGAAATTGGCTTTCAAGGATGATAAAAAGACTTTTTTTTTTTTTTTTTTGGAATATTGGAAGAGATATCATTTTTTTTTCAACTATTTCCTTTCTTTGGGGGTGTGCATAATTTTGAGTTTATCTCCTACTAGAAATATAATCCCTCACATTTTCAAGTCAATCCTATTGCCCTCCCTTTTAAAAATTTTTATTTTCAAGTTTTCATTTTGTTCAAGTTTTCAAGTTTTCATATTGTGTAATCTTCATCTGACATAATGTTTATTTGTGTTTTTTTTTTTTTTATGCATTTGAGTGTTCTAGTGCCTTTGAAGTAGTTTGCATGCATTTGCAAAACAACACTTGGTTTAGTATTATATATTTCAAAAATACACTTTTTGATAAAATGAATCTCATTGACATTCCTTCTTTTTTTTCTTTCTCACGTATGCACGTTGATTTTTAGAATTAGAATGTCATTTAAGATAGAAGTTATTGTAATATGTGGTTCATATGTTGAATGAAATGAATATACAAAGAGAAAACATGGTAGAAAACATGAATGTTGACTTGCAGACCGAAAACATAACTTGCTGCTCCACCTGGGACAATAAGTTAGGACCGCCTCCCGTTTAGCCACTGGAGGCATTAAGTAAGTCCAAACAATGTTTGAACTTATCTGTAGTAACATAATTTGTCAAGATATCGCTGCATTCTCAGAGGTGTGAACTTTCTCAAGCATAAGTTCACCTGAAGAAACCAACTCCCGAATCCTGTGGAACCTCACATCTATATGCTTGGTTCTCGCATGATACACTTGATTCTTCGTCAAATAAATGACACTCTAATTGTCACAACGCAGCTGACCTCCACTTTGTTGTATACCCAGCTCCTTGACTAAACATGTAAACCAAAATGCTTCCTTAATAGCTTCTGTTGTGTGTAATTTCAGCTGATTGCTAATTTTATTTTCAGATTTTAATTAATTCCAAACTAGCCACAATAACACCTAAACATAAACCTGTTTATTTTGATGCGTGTATGTGTGCTAAATCTGATCAAGAAAAAATATATGTTCACCAAACAATATTCAGCAAAACATAAACATGCCAGTCACACAGTCACAATCCACAAGAACACATTTACGTGGTTCGGCCCAAAAATTGGCCTACATCCACGGCAGAAACTCACCTCTGAGATACTATATTAAATCTGGTGGGAATAAATATACATACACAGATTTATCCTTTCTTGGCATTCCAATTTCTTTTAGAAATCAGTCCAAGAATAATCCAAGAAATCCCTTCTTCGCCCCTGCGAAGAACCCTAGATTTCTCCTTATATTCCTTCCTAAATTTCCCTACAAGAAATTCCTCCCAAGAAACTAGATCTGTGCATTACCTCCTTTACCTGTTCGTGAACCTCCGCTGGAGGTTGGAGATACCCAGTGCCGCACCTCCTCCTGCCGGTTCCTTCTTTCGTGTGGCCTCACTCTCCTGCCCCACTACTGAAGCCTCTCGGTTCTGCAGGTGCTCTCTCGGCTGGGAGGTCTCCTGTTGCTAGGAAGAACTCACGGCTGGCTGTGGAAGAAGATGGAGCGGCGTCTCTCTCTCGGTTCTGGAGCTGCAAACACAAGAGGAAGAAAACCTCTTCTGCCCCTTCCGTGGTATCAGAGCTGCGAAAACAGAAACTGAAGCCCCCTTCTTTCAGCCTCTCTTGTATTTATTATATTTTCAATAGTAAACGGAAATTACATCCATGCCCCCATAAATAATAAAAAAAATACAGCAGTAGCCATTGGATCTAAAACGAAATGAACAGCTGGATTTGTTTCAAGCCTTGACACTCCAACAATTCTCTACCTTGGCAAGCTTGTAACCCTTGCACCTCTTTAGCATCTCCTATGGCGGTTCCTGCAAAAACAGACACTAGAAACTTCCAAGCTTAACCAAGTTCGAACAATGTTCAAACTTGGATTTAGGTACTACTTTAGTCATCATATCCGAAGGATTATCTTCCGTTGGAATTTTTCTTACTTCTATTTCTCCACTAGAAATAATATCTCTCACAAAATGTAGCCTAACATCTATATGTTTGGACCTATTATGATAAACATGATTCCTAGCCAAATGAATAGTGCTTTGATTGTCACAATAAATTGTAACGGCTCCACTATACATTCCTAACTCTAGGCATAGTCCTTTTATCCATATAGCCTCCTTAAAGGCTTCAGTCATGGCAATATATTCAGCCTCCATGGTAGACAAGGCTACCACCGACTGCATGTGAGATTTCCAACTAATAGCACTACCTAAAAAATAAAAGACCATACTAGACAAAGATTTCCTAGTATCTAGATTTCCAGCATAGTCAGAATCTACATATCCTTTTAACCCTATTTCACAATGCATATCCTTTTTACCAAATATTAATCCTTGCTGTTTTGTTCCAAGCAAGTATTGAAAAATTTGTTTCAAAGCATGCCAATGTGGTTTTCCAGGTTTGCTCATAAATCTACTCACTTGACTTATAGCATAAGATAGATCAGGTCTAGAACATACCATAGCATACATTACACTACCAACCATACTAGCATAAGGTATTCTATTCATAAACAGTGACTCATCTTCAGTTTCAGGAGACTGTTTGCTAGACAACTTAACATGCTGTGCAATAGGAATAGAAGTAGATTTAACATGACTCATTCCAAATATTTTTAACACTTTTGAAATATAAGACTTTTGGGACAAATAGAGAAGCTTTTTATTCCTTTCTCTAGTTATTTCCATACCAAGTATTCTTTTACCAGGTCCTAAGTCTTTCATTTCAAATTCAGATTTGAGCATGCACTTAACTTGATTTAACATATCCATGTCTTGACAAGCAACCAACATGTCATCAATATATAATAGCAAATATATATGACATTTATCACATGGTTTAAAATAAACACAACCATCATAATTGCTTCTACAGAAATCATTTTGAAGCATGTAAGAATCAAATCGTTTATACCATTGTCTAGGTGATTGTTTCAACCCATATAAAGATTTCTTTAATAAACATACATGATTTTTATTCACTTCCGTATCAAAGCTCTCAGGAGGTTGCATATAAATTATTTCTTCCAAAGTACCATGCAAGAAAGCAGTTTTAACATCAAGTTGTTCCAAATGCAAGTCATGTACAGCAACAAAGGATAATAGAATTCTAATAGAACTATGCCTCACAACAGGGGAAAATATTTCATTATAGTCTACCCCTTCCCTTTGAGTAAATCCCTTAGCCACTAACCTAGCTTTATACCTAGGTGGTTCAACTCCAGGGATTCCCTTTTTCCTCTTAAAGATCCACTTGGATCCTATGAGTTTTTGTTTTTCTGGTCTAGGTACCATCACCCATGTCTCATTCTTGTTTAGAGACTCCATTTCTTCTTGCATTGCAAGGATCCATTTTTTAGCCTCTTTACTATCCATGGCCTCTCTAAAAGTCCTAGGCTCCACCTCAATTTCTGTTTCAGCAACAGAAAGAGCAAACGCTGTCATATCAGCTTCCCCATACCTTTGAGGAGGTCTTATGACCCTCCTTTCCCTATCCCGTGCTAGAAGGTAAGTTTTACTTAATTCAGAGGTTTCTATTTCTGAGTTTTGCTCCTCAAAAACTGCAGCATCTGTTTCTAAATGGCTATGTGAAGTGGCGAGTTGCTCCACCTCAAGCTGCGGGTCACTGGTATCAGAGTGTCTAACACTTTCATCTGAATTTTTTGGTTTTTCCCCCATTGTAGTTTCATTAAAAACTACATCCCTACTAATAATACATTTTTGTTTTCCAGGTTCAACAACCCAGAGCTTATAGCCTTTAACCCCCTCTGGGTATCCCACAAAAAAACATTTAATAGCCCTAGGCTCTAATTTATCAGTTCTAATGTGGGCATAGGCTATGCACCCAAAAACTTTTAAATCCTGATAATTAGCAGGCTTACCCGACCAAATTTCTTGAGGGGTTTTATAATGTAAGGCTGTGGAAGGACACCTATTAATAAGGTATACAACAGTGGTCACCGCCTCTGCCCAAAAGATTTTGGGCAGACCTGAAGTGGCTAACATGCATCTTACCCTTTCCAAAATAGTCCTATTCATCCTTTCAGCTAATCCATTCTGTTGGGTAGTATCCCTAACAGTCTTATGTCTAGCTATGCCCTCAGCTTTACAAAATTCAGAAAATTCATTCGACAAGTACTCTAATCCATTATCTGTTCTCAGTGTTTTAACTTTTCTGCCAACTTGATTTTCTACTAAGGTTTTCCATTCTTTAAACTTTTCAAAAGTTCACTTTTATGTTTTAGAATATAAACCCATACTTTCCTAGAAAATTCATCTACAATTGACAGAAAATACCTAGAACCACCATGAGAACTAACCATAGCAGGCCCCCACAAGTCTGAATGTATGTAATCAAGAGTCTGTTTCGTGGTGTGAGTGGACTTCTTAAAACTAACCCTAGTAGACTTTCCCAAGACACACTCCTCACAGAATGACAATTCCTCGAGTTTCCTATCTCCAAGAAGCCCCTGTTTCTCTAGCTCCTTTAGGCCCAGTTGGCTAACATGTCCTAGCCTCCTATGCCACAAGGAAACTTGATTTTCTACCCTGTGATTTAGGTGAAGCTTCACCAATCACTGTCTTTCCTACCAAAGTGTACAACCCATTCTTTAGCACCCCTTTCATCACTACCAGTGAACCTCTACAAACTCTTAGGCTACCTCCTTCAGACTTAAACGTGTACCCTGTCTTATCTAAGCTACCAAGAGAAATCAAATTTCTCTTCAGCTCAGGTATGTACCTCACATCTCTTAACACTCTTTCCATCCCATCATGCATTAGAAGTCTCACAGTCCCAATACCCTGTATTTTACATGACTTATTGTTTCCTAGGATAACATGACCTCCTTCTAAGCATGTAAAGGACTCAAACCAGTTTTTCAATGGACACATGTGGAAGGTACATCCTGAGTCTAGTATCCATTCTTTTCCCGAATCTCTATCCGAGACATTCAACACTTCCGCACTATCATACCCATCTAAAACTACAGCTACCTTACCCTTTGATTCAGAGGTGGTGACATTTGCACCATTTTTCCTCTCAGGGCAGTCTCTCCTAAAATGTCCTTCCTTGTGACATGTAAAACATTTTAGTGCCTTACTCTTAGACTTTGATCTAGACCTCTTGTCGTTTCCTTTTTTGTTCCTCTTTTCAGACCTACCTCTCACATTTAACCCTTCCCTTGACCCTGAATTAGACTCAAACTTAGTATGCAATTCCCTAGAGTGCAAAACGGCTTGCACATCTTCTAAAGTCAGCCTCTCTCTCCCATACATCATAGTTTCTTTAATATGGTCATATGTGGAATCAAGAGAACTCAATAAAAGAATTGCCTGGTCTTCTTCATCTATACTAATATCAATATTAGCAAGATCCAAAAGAATTTTATTAAATTCATCTAAATGTTCATCAATCGATGTTCCAGGGGTCATTCTAAAGGTGTAGAGTCTAGTCTTCTTATGGAGTCTATTTGCTAGGGATTTTGTCATGTACAAACTCTCTAGTTTTGACCACACTCCAGCAGCCGTATCCTCATTGGCAACTTCCCTAAGCACTTTGTCTCCTAAGGACAAGATAATGGCACTATGCGCCTTTTGAAGAATTTCGGGCTTCATTTTGTCGGTGGAGGGAAAATCTTGTTTCCCCTCTTGTGAAGTGGATGCTCCCTTCTTTTCTCCAAGAAGAGCCTCCTCAAGCCCCTGCTGTACCAAGATAGCACACATCTTAATCCTCCACAAACCAAAGTCATTCTTGCCGATGAATTTTTCTATTTCAAACCTAGCGGTCCCCATCACATAGCCAGGCTCTGATACCACTTGTTGTGTGTAATTTCAGCTAATTGCTAATTCTATTTTCAGATTTTAATTAATTCTAAACCAGCCACAATAACACCTAAACATAAACCTGTTTATTTTGATGCGTATATGTGTACTAAATCTGATCAAGAAAAAATATATGTTCACCAAACAATATTCAGCAAAACATAAACATGCCAGTCACACAGTCACAATCCACAAGAACACATTTACGTGGTTCGGCCCAAAAATTGGCCTACATCCACGGCAGAAACTCACCTCTGAGATACTATATTAAATCTGGTGGGAATAAATATACATACACAGATTTATCCCTTCTTGGCTTTCCAATTTCTTTTAGAAATCAGCCCAAGAATAATCCAAGAAATCCCTTCTTCGCTCCTACGAAGAACCCTAGATTTCTCCTTATATTCCTTCCTAAATTTCCCTACAAGAAATTCCTCCCAAGAAACTAGATCTGTGCATTACCTCCTTTACCTGTTCGTGAACCTCCGCTGGAGGTTGGAGATACCCAGTGCCGCACCTCCTCCTGCCGGTTCCTTCTTTCGTGCGGCCTCACTCTCCTGCCCCACTGCTGAAGCCTCTCGGTTCTGCAGGTGCTCTCTCGGCTGGGAGGTCTCCTGCTGCTAGGAAGAACTCACAGCTGGTTGTGGAAGAAGATGGAGCGGCGTCTCTCTCTCGGTTCTGGAGCTGCAAACACAAGAGGAAGAAAACCTCTTCTGCCCCTTCCGTGGTATCAGAGCTGCGAAAACAGAAACTGAAGCCCCCTTCTTTCAGCCTCTCTTGTATTTTATTATATTTACAATAGTAAACGACAATTACATCCATGCCCCCATAAATAATAAAAAAACACAGCAGTAGCCATTGGATCTAAAACGAAATGAACGGCTGGATTTGTTTCAAGCCTTGACACTCCAACAGCTTCGGTGACTGTTATATACTTTGACTCAATTGTTGATAATGCAACTAGAGATTGTACCATGGACCTCCAATAAATAGGTCCTCCCACAAGGGTGAACACATACTCTATTGTAGACCTCTTGTCATCCAGATCCCCTACATAATCTATATCTACAAATCCAACAATTGACGGATCACTCTACTGTCTTCCGAACATGATGCCATTGTGAGAAGTACCCTGCAAGTATTTGAAAATTCATTTGATGGCATCCCAATGTTGTCTACCCGGATTTGAAAGAAACTTACTTACCACACTGATAGCTTGTGCCAGGTTTGATTTTGTGCATGCCATAGCATACATTAAACACCCCACTGCACTAGCATAGGGGACCTTTGATATGTCACGAATATCATCATCCAACTTTGGGCATTGAGCGGCAGACAATTTAAAATGATTTGCTAACTGTGTACATACCGATTTTGCATTAACCATGCTAAACCTTTCCAACACCCTCTTAACATAACCGCCTTGAGATAACCACAATCTCCTTGCAGCTCTGCCCCTGTGAATCTCCATCCCGAGAATTTTCTTGGCTGCACCTAAATCTTTAATGTAAAACTCTTTATTCAATAGAGTCTTCAACGGATTTACCTCAGTTATATATTTCATAGAAATTAGCATGTCATCAACATAAAATAACTAAAAAAATAAGAGAACCATCATCAAGACTCTTAACATACACACAACAATCATACGCACGCCTCTTGTAGTCTATCCGGATCATATAGGCATCAAAACATTTGTACCATTACCTCGAAGACTGCTTCAACCCACAGAGTGACTTATTCAGTTTACAAACCAAATGCTCCTGTCCAGGTTGACTAAACTCTTCTAGTTGTACCATATAAATCAACTCCTCCAAAATCACCATGGAGAAAAGATGTGTTTACTTCCATTTACTCCAAATGCATATCGTAATGCACCACCAATCCCAACACTACCCTAATGGAAGTGTGTTTGACCACAGGGGAAAAGATTTCATCATAATCAACTCCTTTCTTTTGCGAGTAACCCTTTACTACTAACCGAGCCTTGAACTTTGCACCTTCCTTTTTTGATATTGCTTCTTTCTTCCTCTACACCCACTTGCATCTTATCATCCTCTTCCCTCTTGGAAGCTCCACCAACTCCCACGTCTGGTTCTTATGAAATTCATTTCCTCCACCATAGCACCCATCCATATACTTTCCTCCTAGATGAGCACTGCCTCTTGAAAAGTAGTAGGATCCTTGCAATTGGTAATAAGAGCATAAGATACCAAATCATCAAATTTGTACCTGAGCGATGGCCTGATAGTGCGTCTATGTCTGTGCATAGTGATATCGTGATCTTGCTGGTTTTTCGAGCTAGAATTCCCTGTATTTTGAACACTGTCATCACTTCCCTAAGTCTCTAACTCTCCCTGTACCACATACTCATCTCTGCTTCAATTTTCTGGCACCTGTTTCTCTTCATCTTCCTCTTGAGTATGTTTCACCATGGCTTTCTCATCGAAAACCACGTCTCTACTGATCACTACCTTGTTTGCCATTAGATCCCAAAGCTTGAACCCTTTCACACCTTTCTGATACCATAGAAAAATATAACGTCTAGACTTTGTTAAATTCAACTATAACAACCAAAAAATTGAAAAAAAAAAATCTCCTCTTTCTTTTCGATGTTAAATTTTTTTTGATGATTTGAAAAACATTAAAGTAGAAAGTTTTCATGAGATTAACTCATATGCACAGGTCTTTCAAAAGCCTTATCAAATGCGTTTTAAGTAATTCATATTTTCTAGAATAAAAAATAAAGAGGAAGGTTGTCCTCTGCAAACAATTGGCCACCCTTTAGGGGACGATTGACCAGTCTTACCTGAGAGCAAGGTAAGGTCAATCGACCTCTGGAGGGTGTGGCCAATTGGCCTTACCTGCGAGTAAGACATGGTTGACTAACCTTTGGTGGACATGGTTGATTAGGCTTACTCGAGAGTAAGGCATGGTTGATTGGCCTATGGAAGGTAGTTAACTTGTTCCTCTTGTCTCTATTTTTTCATAAAATTTGACATATTTTATTTTAAAAAATATTTTTTTCTTAAGGGAGACACACACACAAGGTAAGAACAGTTCTATTAATAAAATACTCATCTTTATTTTGAGTGCTAAAAATTAGATCTATTCTATTTTCGTATACAAGTATATATTAGCTAGAGGAAAATGCAAATGTACTAATTATTATGATTCGTTATAGAATATATATATCCAAAAAGTAAAAGTTGCCGAGATGAGAATGCTTAAATGGATGTGTGGTACAACATTGAAAGATAAATTAAGGAATGAACATATTCGTGATAAGTTAGATGTAGCTCCTATAGAAGATAAGGGAGGGACGACTCAAATGGTATGGACACTTGCAACGTAGGCCTTATAGTGCACCTGCGAGGAAGAGTGACTTAGTTACAGTGGGGGGCAATAGAAGGGGTAAGGGTAGAGTTAAAATAACTTGGGAGGAGATAGTGAGTAAGGATTTAATATTCTTGAATCTATCAAAAGAAATGGTCCATGATCGCATAAATTGGCGAAAAAAGATTCATATAACCGACCCCACTGAGTGGGACTAAAGCTTGGTTTTATTGTTGTTGTTGTTGTTTGTTTGATTTTTTTTTTTTTTTTTAAAGAAGGGTGGTACCTCTATTTATTTATTGATAACCCCTCACTTTTGTTGTTGTTGTTGTTTGTTGCTATAGTATATATATATAATTTAAAGCATATAATAGTTTATGTTTTCTATGATATAGTTGGTCCATGTATTATATGTGCATTTCTCAGGTGTTGGGTTTTTTATCAAGGCTACGATACTTGCTGTAGGCTTAATATCACTATGCTAAAGTACTCTATATGTGGGTGTTTGTATACACTGAAACTTCTCGGGCAACATATGTTCTAAAACATTAAGAAAAACTAAGAAATATTATGCAAACTCATACCTATTTGTAAAGTAAAGAAGATTGAAAAGAATAATAAAAAAAAAAGCATTAATTTAGAGCGAAACTTGCATATTTATAAATTTAGATAAAATATAATATAAAAATTAAATTCGATACTTAAAATCTATACTCTAAAATACATACTTTATATTTTTCGTATTAACTGAATCACACGTCACAATGAAAATAACTTGACTAAACATTAATAAATTAATAAGTGCTTACAAGAAAAAGTTTTTCCAAGGCATAAAAAAATACTTCTTGCATTGTAAGACCAATCCACCATGGAGCTTCTTGAAACTGGCAAGCATGGGGAATGCCACATTCCGCAATTGAAAAATAGAACAAACATTAAAAAAAATAATAATAATAATAATAATACTTAAAACTACAGTTCCAAGCTGCATTAAAATCATTTTTAAATTGTTTTTTTCTATAAAAAAAAATATTAGTTCAAAGTCAATTTCAACGTTCAAAATTATGATTGCCAAATTTTCAAAGTCTTGAATTTACTTTGGTCTTATCTTTTTAGTCTTTGGTATGCTTGACTTCATAAAATGGCAAAAAGAATTATTCTTCTTAAGAAATTTATTCAAGTGCACCTACGTCATTGCAAGATCATGCATAAGTAATTTCACCTATGTTATATGGTCATAAAGTATAAGCATAGCTAGTAGAAAGATTTTTAATTTTGTGTGACGGGTTCGAGACTCTTATAGTATTGCATATATTTATATATATATTTAATTAAATCTTTGGTTCGAAGAATCACATTCTTAGAACTCTTTAACTCCATTTGGAACTCAAAAAATATTAAGAAAAGAAAGAAAATATCAATAAATTTATGTTTTTTATTTTGATTATCAATGAAAGTAAGAAAAAAAAATGAAAAATATGTCAAATTCATGACAAAATTTTGATTTTATAAATCATTAATATTTAGTTTTTTTTAATTTTTAATTATATAAAAATAAACTTTTACTTTAATAGAATTTAATTTAAAAGGAAAATATAGTGAAAAATGAATTACCTCTTTATTTTTCTTTTCTTTCCTTTTTTCAAGTGAAAATTTAATCCAAACAAACCCTAATGATGCATTTGGATCAAGGATTACTCTTTAAAAGAGGAAAGGAAAGGAAAATAAGGAGGAGACTCAATTTTTATTGTATTTTCCTTTTATATTAAATTTTATTAAAAATTAAATTTATTTTATATCATTTAAATTGAAAAAAAGTAAATATTAATAATGTGTCAAATCAAAATTTTGTTCGTGAATTTGATATATATATATATATATATAAATTTTTTTCTTACTTTTTTTAATAACCAAACATGAAAATATGGATTTCTTGATATTTTTCTTCCTTTTTTTAAAAAAAATATTTTTCGAATTTCAAACAAGCATTTGAGAAAAATTTTGGATCAACAAAAATAAAGTAATAATTTTTTGTCTCAAGATCTTGTACCTTTTAAAATTCCTATCAAAGTTATTAAGATCCCAAAACAAGTGTCCAAATAAGATAAAAAAAATTAAACATCTATTAATTGTTTATTTATGACTGAGTTATGATAAGTCAGTTTTCAACCTACATGCATGTACATAAGTTTTTAGATAGAAGAAATTATTACTTGATACTATGCTCAACCAAAGTTTTGGTTAATTATACCCTTTTGAATCTTGATGTCCATGCACATAAGCTATGAAAAATTTACTTAGGTGTGTGAATACTCTCAAATTGACACATAAATTAAATTTTCAGAAATTAATTTATCCATTCAAATTTATACATAAACTAAATTTTCAAAAGTCAATTGTCTTTTTGCCAATCAACTTCTAAAAAATCGATTATGCTTAAGTATAATTTTATTACTATTGGCTTAAATTGATGAGTGACACAATACAAAAAGATAAATTAATAAATAAACATATTTATAATAACTTAGATGTAATTCCTTAAAAAGATAAAATAAAGAAAAGAATACTAAGATAATTTACTCAGAAGAACGATAGGAATATACATAAAATAACTTGAAATGAGATAGTAAGTAAATATTTAATAACTCTAAATTTATCAAAAAAAAAAATCTATAATTACACAAATTGGTGAAAAAAATTCATATAATGAAGTTCGGGACTTAATACTAATTCGTTATTATTATTGTTGTTGATGATTAATCGTCGCATATTATTATTAACGTAGCTTAGGTGCGCGAGGTCGCCAGTGAAATGTTAACAGCCGTCTTCTTGCGGTCTACCAACAACATTTGGTTCTCTGATGATGTTTGAGCTCGATCCATGCTTGATTATTTTCCCAATTCCAATACCATTGCTAATCTCACATCCAAACGGAAGTCAAAACAACAGGGAAAGGGAAAAACAGAGTTGCTTACTCTGTTTGTTGCAGTGGGATTGAATCTTGATTCTTGAGAACCTTATATGTTGAAATAACATTTAGAAGGCTTGAATTCGGATAACGATTGTGGAAATCTTTGATGGGTGCTTGTAATCTCGATTCTGACTGAATGAAATGATGAGAAAGTGACAGTTGTTGAGAATTCTACTTTCGAGTTTGTTTATATTGAAAAAAGTGAGTAAATGATGGGTGTTTATATATATGGTTGGGCCCAAGATCCAATGGGTTTAAACTTTTGGATTAAATTGGTGCTCACCCATGCGTATCAAGTATACTTATGGACTCCTCCGGTACTAACAAGTGGTATTAGAGCCGACTCTAGGTGTAAGAGTGTGTAACCGAGGCTAAAAAGGATCATCTAAGCTACCAAGAGAGATCAAAATAGAGTCAAGACGTGGAGATAGGATTGGTTTGAAGGCAAAGATGCAGTGGTAAAGACCACTTGAGCAAACTGTTGAAGAATTAGTTGCTAAGCTAGAATGGAAACAGAGAAAAATGGAAACACCTTAAAGAGGATGAGCTGCAGCCGCGCACCAAATTCATTCCATTAAAAACACAATTATCACGTGCTAAAATAATCCATTAAATACCACGTGCTCATTATCTCATTAGAATGCAATAACTCATTTCCTTCTATATTTATTCTATGTATCTATAAATAAGAACATTTGTGCTGTTTGAAGTGTGCAAGTGAAGTCAGTGAGCGAGGTGTAACACCCCATACCCTAAAACCCCTGTCTGACGCGTTATACCTGAAAAAATCTCTTATAATCCATGATCCATGATACACGCAGCGGAAAACATAAACATAATCTCTATATGATATAAAAACGATAATCAATAATACTAGAGTTTAATACCCCTATATAACATCTATACTATCCATCCAACACCTACATTATCATATATACACAAATCTCCAAAACATTTTAGTATGTTCACAACCATTTCGTTCTCAACAGACTTAAAACATAAAGACATAAAACATAAATATTTATATTCCCCAAAGTATATAAAAAATATACCCTTTCTTTTTATACCATCCTCAAAAATCTAAAAACCCTCGAGCTCTTTAAGCTCGACGTCGAGGATGTCCTGAAAAAGAAATAATCATATTCGAGTGAGACACATCTCAGTAAGAGAAGAAACAATATATTAAACACAGCGTGTGGCTAACATGAGGTATATAAATATCATTTTAATAACATTTGTAAAGCATTTTCATAAACATTGAAATCATTCTCTGAATCTAAACAATCACATACAAAGGTTTAACCTATGAGATTACCCAAGGATAAGAGTGATTACCCGCCCATACAAGTAGCACTTCTTTACTCTGATACATTTGGCAACCAAAAGTTCACAATTAAAGAATACCAGGGCACTCACCTTACTCAGTAAGCCCTCAAGTATTAGACTGATCACGTACTCATACCATTCAACAATAGCTTACCGGCAAAGGCCCTAAGGATAGGGAAATCTACCTACACATACAAGTAGGTTCCCTCTGCCATAGTGCGTTATGCAACTATTGCCACATCTGAAGTTACTAGTGCACTCGCCTTTCTCAGCAAGCTCTCAGGTGAAGAATAGGCCCCCGCTCAAATCATAGCATGTTCTTCGTAGATAAATACTTCTAATATCATAATACATCATTCTTTCTGTCTTTATTTAATCATACACATCCATTCATGTTCATAACTTAACATTGCATTGCATTTCACTTTAAGTGACTCTTTCCCATTTTTATCGTTCACATTTTACATTTCATTTCATTGCATTATAACGTTTTCATTTCATTCCTTCATATTACAGCTGATCTTTAGCCATCATTTGTTAGTCCACATAGAAATGCGCTAGAATCTGTTACAGTTAGTCCACATGAAATACGCTAAAATCTGCTAACATGGCTGTCTTTTAGCTGTCTTACATTTATATGGTTGCATTTAGCATACACAAACAACATTGTCCATATCATATTGTATTCTCAATACTTACTTACTTAGCCTGAATCTCATATATTTTACATATATTTGCATAAAGTCTCATGCCATATAATTTAATAGTAAAATTCATGTACATTGCTTACAAAATAAGCCAACCCATAATTAACATTTATATACTAAAAATACATTTCATTTTTTACTTAATTCCTCAGAAAATTCCTTTCACTTTCATTCGTTTACTTTCACATGTACATAACTATATAAACAATCCTAAGCTCAGAAAACATAAATTTCATGGTTGGGGCGCAATTAATAATTTTAATTAATTAATTAATTTTATTTATTATTTTATTTATTATTTTTTCCTAATTATTTTAATCATTTTAATTTTTCGAGTCTTTACATTCTCCCCTCCTTAAGAAATTTCGTCCTCAAAATTTTACTAACTAATCTTCCTTTCATATTACTTAAATTCGTTTGCTAACTACCATCATAAGAACTCAACATACATATCATCATATTAATCATTCAATTATTCTTCATTAAATTAAATCAAATACAAATCCAAAATCTCCATATAAGGACCAATCTCACGGCTAGGAAACATCATCGTCGATGGATTTGTCGTGGTTTTCTGAAACTGTCGATTGAATTAGAAAATCATAGAAGTCCGCCAAGGGATTTCTGCCTCCAAGCTATAAGACAAAATCCTATACTTCCCTATACCATACCTATTTCTCAACGCCTAACCTATCCATCTTCTATTTTTCATTCTAACTCATTCCTATGCACCGGTATATATTATCCCTAAATACTCAAAATCCCAAAATCATTGCTCTGATACCACAATGTAACGCCCCGAACCCTTAAACCTGGGTCCGGCGCATTATACCTGAAAAAATCTCTGATAATCCATGATCCATGATATACGCAACGGAAAACATAAACATAATCTCCATATGATATAAAAACCATAATCAATAATACAAGAGTTTGCTACCCCTATCTAACATCCATACTATCCATCCAACACCTGCATTACCATACATACACAAATCTCTAAAACATTTCAGTATGTTCACAACCATTCCGTTCTCAACAGACTTAAAACATAAAGACATAAAACATAAATATTTACATTCCCCAAAGTATATAAAAAAATATACCCTTTCTCTTTATACAATCCTCAAAAGGCTAAAAACCCTCGAGCTCTCTAAGCCCGACCTTGAGGATGTCCTGAAAAAGAAATAATCATATTTGGATGAGACACATCTCCGTAAGGGAAGAAAAAATACATTAAACACAGCGTGTGGCTAACATGAGGTATATAAATATCATTTTAATAACATTTGTAAAGCATTTTCATAAATATTGAAATCATTTTCTAAATCTAAACAATCACATACAAATATTTAACCCACGAGATTACCTAAGGATAGGGGTGATTACCCGTCTATACATTTTACTTAACCATTTTACATATATTTGCATAGAGTCTCATGTTACACAATTTAACAGTAAAATTTATATACATTGCTTACAAAATAAGTTAACCCATAATTAACATTTATATACTAAAAATGCATTTCATTTCTCACTTAATTCCTCAGAAAATTCCTTTCACTTTCATTCGTTTACTTTCACATGTACATAGCTATATAAACAATCCTAAGCTCAAAAAACATAAATTTCATGGTTGACATTTTAAACCCACATAAAAGCATATATATATGCTTTCATTTGTTTACTTTCACATGTACATAACTATATAAACAATCCTAAGCTCAAAAAACATAAATTTCATGATTGGCATTTTAAACCCACATAAAAGCATATATATATATATATATATATGTGTGTATGTAAATAACACATAATTCTTTTTAATTCATTAAAAACCTGATTTAATATATAAATTTCCCCCTTACCTGAATTCTCGAACTACACGGACAGAAATAACATATAGATGCCTGCGGCGCTCACCCGAACCCTGATTCAAAAACCATAGTTCCATTAAATTATTCCTAAATAAAATACTATTTAAATATTTCCTAGGGCCATAATTTTCAAATTAATAGTTGTACCCGCTAATATAACCAATTTGTCAAATTTCCCAAATCCACTCTCGCTTTGGAGTGGGGTTTAGAAAACCACAATTGGAAGTTTTCCTACGTCAAAATGACGACAATTGCGACTAGGACCACGTGGTGGTACTCGATCATCAATTTAACCGCATATTTACAAAGAAATTAGGAAAATGGGGAAAAGATACAATTCCCTAGGAGTAGTGTCTAAGCCGTTCCCACGACAAATCTGTTTCAGTAGAAATGTTGGTGGTAGAGTTGGGAATCCAACGGCACCTTCCGTTTTCCAATCCGCCGCAAACTTGTCGAGAAATTGAGAGAGAGAGAGAGAGAGAGAGAGAGAGAGAGAGAGAGAGAGAGAGAGAGAGAGACGAAGACGAAGAAGCAACTGGGGTGCAGGAAAAAAAATTCAAGTGGGGTTGGCATGCGTCTCTACAGAAAGCAAACTTCTTCATGAAGCTTTGCTTCAGGAAGTTAATCTTTACATATATATATATATATATATATATATATATATCTTCAATTAGTTTTGTTTTATTTCTTTCATACTACTTCTTTCTATTTATTTATTTAATACATCAATTAATAATGTTAAACTAATTAGTTGATTAATAATTTTAATTAATAAATTAATTTTATTTATTATTTTTCCCTAATTATTTTAATCATTTTAATTTTTTGGATCTTTACACGAGGAGTGTGAGAGTGCTGAAGGTGTGAGAGAGAGAAAAGTGTGAGAAGAGTTGAGTTGAGTGTGTGTCTCCTCTTATTTTTCTCCTAGGTTTTAGTATATTTGGTGTGCTCTGTGGACGTAGGTCAGATTAGACCAAACCATGTAAATCTGGTGTTTTTATTTTGTGTGCTTGTTTTGCTTATGTGTGATTATTGTTCTTGAATCCCTAACAAGTAATATCAAAGCCATGTTGGAGCAAAGTCGTCAGATCAGAGCAGATCGGAGGTCCGAAGAGCTATATTGTGCTAATTATGTGTTTAAGGAAAATTCTGTTTTGGAAAGTGAGACTTAAGCGATTCATTGTGACCCCCAACTTCCTTGGGAATTCACCTTGGGTAATTTAGCACAATCATCACTGGGCGCTACTGCCATGTCGGCAGATGCACAGCACTAGGCCCCACTGCCACATCAGCGCCACATCATCATTAGGCCCCACTGCCACATCAGCGTCATATCATCACCGGGTTCCACCTGTCACGTCAGCAGTTAGTTAACAGCGTTAATTAACATCTTTAGTAACAACATCAGAATATTCTATTAAGTAGGAGTAGATTCCATTAAGTTTAATGGAAAGTTGACTGATTTTGACTAAAAGGTTTGATTAAGTTTTCAGAGTCATTTCAAGTCTGTTTTTTGAATGACTTGAACCATTTCTAAAGTTTTCAGCTATTCCAAATCCAAAAGTGTTGTGCATTTGAGTTGATTCCATCTCTAGATCAATGAATTGAGATGTCGAACAAAAATAGCTCAAAGATTGAGATGTTTAACGGCACCAACTTCAGTTTCTAGAAGATGTAGATCGAGAACTACTTGTTTGGCAAGGAGTTGCATTTAGCATTGAAGGGAAAGCTAGATTCCATGAAGGAGGATGAGTGGGGAGTTGCTTAATCGAAAAGCTATTGGAGCTATCAGGATGACGCTGGCAAAGTCTATTGCCTTTAATATCAAGCACATGACAATCACCAAGTCTCTTATGGATATGCTCTTCAACATGTATGAGTAGCCATTAGCCGCCAATAAGGTACACTTAATGAAGAAGTTATTTACCATGAACATGTCTGAAGGTGAAAGTTTTAGTACACATCTAAATAATTTCAACGAGTTGTCGGATCAACTCGTCTCAGTTGAAATCAAGTTTGATAGTGAGATCCATGCCTTACTGATTCTTAGTCATTTGTTTGAAAGTTGGAAATGTATTGTTACTAGGATCAGTAGGTCCGTACGAAAATAAAAGCTGAATTTTGATGATGTCATCAACATGATTTTGACGGAAGAGATCAGAATGTTAAACACTGCTTCCACTTCAAGTTCAGCAATGAATATGGAAATTTTAGGGAGAGATTCATGGAAAGGAAGCGGGCATGGCCGATCAAACAATCTCAGCAGATCTAGGTCCAAGCGATCCAAATCTAGAAATCCCAAAGATTCCCAGAGCACAAAGAACATTGAGTGCTAGAACTGTGGAAAACTCGGTCATTTCAAAAACTAGTGCAAAGGTCCAAGAAAAGAATATAAGGCGAAGACAGAAGCAAATGTTGCTTTAGAAGAAGGTGACATGTTGATATGCTTTTTGATAAATAAGAAGGAGTCTTAGGTCTTAGACTCTGGAGCCTCATTTCATGCCACTTGCAGTAAAGATTTCCTAAAGGAGTATATACCAGGTGACTTCGATAAGGTATATCTTAGCAATGATCAACCTTGCAACATAAATGGCAAGGGAATTGTGAAGATCAAGATGAACGAGTCAGTATGGAAGCTGAAGGATGTCAAATATATTCCAGACCTGAGAAAGAACTTGATCTCAGTTGGTCAACTGACAGATAAGGGATACATCACAACATTCATTGGTAATGAATGAAAGATTTCAAAGGGTGCACTGTCGATTGCACTAGGTAAGAAAAGTGGAACGATTTATGTGACTTTTAATGCATGTATGTTTATTTTAGTTGCTATAGGAAATGTCGATAGTAACATTTGGCATCAACAACTTGGTCATATCAGTGAAAAGGGACTCAGGGTGTGACGCCCCGATTTTCGTAATAATTTTTTTAAAATAAACAATAATAAATAAATTATCAGTCATCACCAACAACATTTATAAATCGGCCACGTCAACAACCCTAATACCAGTCATATGACCCGACCCGCATTGATTACCAGGTAAAAAGTTATTTCATTTATACAACCTAACAGCGGAAAATGGTATATACATAACAGTAAGAATACAATACCCAAAGTATCAACATTCATATATATATATATCACTATAACAGACTAAAAAACAACTCAACTTTAGGAGAATTACACCTCTCATAGTCCAAAAACTCACCCTTTGTGTCAAGGTCCCAGCTCCTTATGATCACGGAGCTCTATCACCTGGACTATCCCTGTTCTCGGAAAAATTTAATTTGGGTAAGATACATTTTAGTAAGAAGGAATAAATTATTTACAGTGTGTGGCCATATGAGTTCAGTTATAACACAGTTTACTTTTCAAATTAACATTTCATCTAAGAAAAATACACTGATAAATATATTCTCATAATCATATAGAAATACAACACAAGATTTTATAAGCTTTAAAATCATTTCTCAAATTCAATCATTCTAACACATATTTACCCGCGAAGTTCCTGAGAATAGGGAAGATTACCCGTCCATACAGGTAGCTTCCCTCTGCCCTCAGTAAGCCCTCAGGCGGAGAGTTTCATTTCGCCTCAATTATTTATATTATTAACTCACATGGATCCATTTCTCAATTTTATCATTCTCTATTTTTCAATTAACATTATTTCTTTCATTTCTCATTTTAGCCAATTTTATCATTCTTTTACTTTCCATTTTCATTTCACTATCCAGCTCATGAGTATCTTTGGTACCTAATACCAACATCGCTTCTATAACTCATGGCTACCCTGAGGATCTTTCTTTTCACGTCATGCTTCCCCCTATGGTCAAGGTTGTGCGACCCGAAGGCTGGATCTAACCGCGATTGGTCGACCCGATTAGATCAAAATATCATATCACATATTGTGTCTGTAGTACGACAGGCCGGCTTATAACCCTGATCCGGACTCAGGGGGCCCAACAACCCTACAAAATGGCTCAGTCGACAGTCACGTCGCACGCTCCAAGAGTCCGTGTGGTTGCACTACACTACTAGCAACAGTACCGTGCTCAACATCAAAACCATCCATCAGGATTTACTACCATATACCCACAATCATTATTTGGTATTGACATTTCAACAATCACATTTCAATTTCATATTACAGTATTCAGCATTTCCATTTTCATATTTCAGTATATATGTTTCAAAATTCACGTTCTCATTTTCACATTTCAATATTTCCATCAATAAACATCATTAATCTCATACAAGTATATCTCAATTCATCTCAATATAAATGTTCTCATCATTTTTTGTGCACATTTCATCATCTCATAATAATATATATCGTGTTTCACGTATTTCAATGTTTCCCAAAATACTCATATCAATAATTCGTAAAATCTCATTTTTCATGCAAAACATTTCTACTCACATATAAATATCATATTTCATTACTTTCCACTAATCACATCAATAACTCTCGTTTCAATATTTTCTCAGAACTTACTCATCGTTATATTTCATATTTTTCATCTAAAAATCAAAATATATTAATTCCACACTCCAAAATATCACAATTTAATATTACTCAAATGCCACACAATATATCTAATATTTATATCATAATAATTTTTAGACAAAATATCATACGTTCATTTTTACATATTAATTCAATCAGTAATTCTAAAAATACTATTATTATTTATTCCACTTACCTGACTTATTGAGAGTCTCATTACCACCCAAATCCTACGCCCTTGGCTTCCAAAACTCAAATCCTGCAATTTTGCATTTTTTCCAAATTAATTAACTCATTTTCCCAAAATAATATCCATCTAACACACCCTAGGCTCCATATACCTCAAATTAACATTTAAACTAATATTTAACACCCCCCACTTAATTTTCTGAACCAAACCTGCGGGTCTCGAGATTACACCCACGGAGTTCACCTGGACCCTAAATTCCAAAACCCTACTTCAACCCCAGATGCTCAGTATTCTAGTATTTCTAAATTAACACCAATTAAATAATAATAAGCCACTTAATAACCCCCTTATCCTGAATTTAGGGTTTTGCCTACGACGACTCCACGAGAATTCTGCTCTGCTAGACTTGCAGAGAATTATCCCTAGATTCTCGTGGTGGTATCCGATCGTCGATTGGGCTTATAATTTGCAAGAAATTGAGAGAGAGAAAAAAAAAGAAAAATTAGCTTACCCCAGGACATACGCGTACGTCGCTCCTACCATGAATCTGTTCCGGTAGAAATGACGTCAGCGGAGAATGGAGCCCAACGGTATCTTCTGATTTTCAATTAGGCAAGAATCTTTCACGAAATTGAGGAGAGAAGGAGAGAGAATGAGAGGAGAGAGAGAAAACTTGCAGAGCTGCAAGTTAAAAGAAAAGAAAAGAAAATAAAGAAAGAAGAAGGAGAAGAAGATGGGGGCGGCTGCAGGAGAAGAATAAAACTTTTTAAAACAAAGTTTCATCCTGAAGCTTCTTTGAAGCTTCAGGATGTTAGATTTATATATATATATATATAATAATATATATAATAATATATTTAATTAATAAAAATAAAAATAAATTTTAATTATTATTATTTTTTCTTTTCTTTTTTTTAAAATCTAATTAATTAATTAATTATTTATTTATTTTATTTTATTTTATTTTATTTTGGGAATCACTCCACTAATCTTCTATAATCTTTTTTGGGGTTATTACACAGAATGATGCACTCAAAGGGAAAGTTGAGTGATCTACGGTCAGTAGAGATTGAAATGTGCGAGGATTGTATACTCGAGAAACATAAGAGAGTTAGTTTCCAAACATTCACCGATATCCCAAAGAAGGAGAGACTTGAACTAGTCCACTCAGATGTATCGGGACCGACGACCGTCTCATCCCTAGGTGGAAGGAATTACTTTGTGACCTTTATTGACGATCATTCTCGGAAGGTATGAGTTTACTTCCTGAAATACAAATCTGATGTCTTTGATGCTTTTAAGATTTGGAAAGCAATGGTTGAAAATGAGACTGTTTTGAAAATCAAGAAGCAAAGAACCGATAACGGTGGTGAGTATGATGACACTGGGTTCAAGAAATTATGCTATGAGCATGGAATCAGAATTGAAAGAACTGTGTCAGGTATGCCTCAGCACAACGGCGTAGTCGAGCGGATGAACCTATCATTGACTGAAAGAGCCAGAAACATGCGTATGCAGTCAAGCTTACCAAAGCAATTTTAGGCAGAAGCAGTCAATACAGTAGCATACTTGATTAATAGGAGTCCATTAGTACCATTGGACAATAACCTACCAGAAGAGGTATGGTGCGGAAAAGAGATGAGACTTTCACATTTGGAAGTTTTTGGTCATGTAGCATATGTGCATGTTAATGATCATGTCAGAAACAAGTTTAATCTAAAGTCCCAAAAATGCACCTTCATCGATTACGGTAAAGATGAGTAAAGGTATCGCATTTGGGATGATGAAAACAAGAAGGTGATTAGAAGCAGAGATGTGATCTTTAATGAAAAGGCGATGTACAAAGATAGACACACAACAATACCAATAGAACCCGCAGAACCAGTTCAAAATGAAACAACTTATGTAGACTTGGATGATGTCCTAGAAGGTGTCAGGACACAATAGCGAAACACCAAAAATCTTCAAGCAGAGGAGACACAACAGTAAAATGCCAAGATTCCTCAGGCAAAGGAACCTGTGGAGTATATTGTCGCACCACCGTCTCCTACTCCAGCTCTAGAGTTTAGGAGATCTTCTCGGCAACATGTACCAAATAAGAGGTATATGAATTATTTATTTCTTACAGATGGAGGAGAACCCAAATGCTATGATGAAGCATGTTAGGCAGGAGATTCGAGCAAGTGGGAGCTTGCAATGAAGGATGAGATGAAGTCCCTCAACTCCAATAAAACATAGAAACTAGTTACGTTGCCCAAAGGTAAGAAGGCTCTTCACAACAAGTGGGTGTATAGGATCAAAGAGAAGCATGACGGATTCAGGAGATACAAAACTCGATTGGTAGTCAAAGGCTTCGAGCAAAAGGAAGGAATTGACTACACTGACATTTTTGCACCGGTTATGAAGTTAACAACCATCAGATCAGTCTTGAACATTATTGCCTCAGAGGATCTACATCTCGAGTAGTTGGATGCGAAGACAGCATTTCTTCATGGTGATCTTGATAAGGAGATTTACATACACCAACCAAAAGGATTCTTAGTAAAAGGTAAAGAGGATCTTGTGTGCAAATTGAAAAAAAGTTTGTATGGTCTCAAACAAGCTCCCAGGCAATGGTATAGAAAATTTGACAATTTTACGCATAAAATTTTTTTTCAGAAGTACAATGTCGACCACTATTGTTACTTCAAGAGGTATCATTTTAGCTATATCATACTATTACTATATGTCTATGACATGTTAGTTGTAGGACCAGATGTAGGAGAAATCAGGAAATTGAAGTAGCAAATGTCAGAGGGGTTTGATATGAAGGACTTGAGTTCAGTCAAGCAGATACTTAGGATGCAGATCTCTAAAGATAAGCAACAGGGAACGTTGTGGTTATCTCAGTTGGAGTATATTAGCCGTGTTTTACAGAGATTCAACATGAGCAGCGCCAAAGTAGTAAATATGTCATTAGCTGGTCACTTTCATCTCTCCAGGGATGAAGCTCCCCAAATAGATGAAAAGAAGGACTTCATGATTAAGGTACCTTACGCCTCGGCCATTGAAAGTCTTATGTATGTCATGGTTGGTACCATAATAGACATTAGTCAAGTAGTGGGAGCTATCAGCAGGTTTATGTCAAATTGAGGGAAGACTCACTAGGAAGCAATGAAGTGGATTTTGAGATATCTACGTAGCATTATTGATAAGTGCCTATGTTTCGGCAAAGGAGATTTAAAAATTTGAGGATATGTTTATGCCAATTTTGCAGATGAAATTGATCATTGCAGAAGCACCACCATATACGTGTTCATTGTTGGCACAAGAGCTGTTAATTGAATGTCACGGATACAGAAGATTGCTGTTTTATCCATTACAGAAGCTGAGTATGTAGCAGTGATAGAAGCCAGTAAAAAATGATTTGGTTTCAAGGCTTGTTAGGACCAGAGGAGCCTATGGGTGGGCTTGATACACATAAGTGAACACCAACTTGATCCAAAAGTTTAAGTCTATTGGGTTTTGAGCCTAACCATGTATATAAGCACCCATCATCCACTCTAATTTTTCAATGTGGGACAAGCTTACAAGTGGAATTCTCAACAATCTCCCCCTTACTTGTGAGTTCCAACAGCTCCCCCTTGAACGAAAATCATCTCCCTTATGGGAGTAAGCTCAATTTCACAACAGTTGCTGAAGTGGGCCTTATCACTGGCGCCTTACATGCCTCAGATTGCATTCCACGTGTCTCTGAACTAATCCTACCTTCCACGTCTTGACCTTATTCGGATCCATCTCAGAGCGTAGATGATCCTTATTGGCCACGGTCACACACTTTATCCTTTAACTGTTAGCACGTCAGGAGAATTAGTTTCACGTCTCGATTTTTACGATGTCGCTAACCCAGAGTTATGAACCATCGACTCTGATACCACTTGTTAGGACCGAAAGAGCTTATGAGTGGGCTTGATTCACATGAGTAAACATCAACTTGATCCAAAAGTTTAAATCTATTGAGTTTTGAGTCTAACCATGTATATAAGCACCCATTATCTACTCTAATTTTTCAATATGGGATAAGTTCATAAGTGGAATTCTCAATATTAGTTTTATAAGAGAAAAGATGACTTCCGTTTAAAAGAGAGTTATTGAAACTCACGAGTAGTGGAACATCAAAGTGAATAAATAATGGGTAGCCAAAATTGAATGGGCTTACCTTTTAGATTGCATGTATATCAAACACGCACGCGTGCTGTGCTACAACAGTCCCGTGTTTGAAAAAGTAAGATCAGGTTGGCTCGGGTTTTGGCTCGGCAAGAGCGGCGTGCAGAAGCAGCTTCACACCTCTTTCAAAGCCAGGGACCGGGCCGAGTTCGCCGAGTTGCAGGCGTGTATTGTTCAGAACGAATCCGTCGGGAAGAAGCAGTACATGCTCCAGTCCATTGATGATCCCAATCACCTCGTTGTTTTCTCAAGCAGTACATGCTCCAAAAGCAGTACATGCTCCAGTCCATTGATGATCGATGATCCAAATCACCTCGTTGTTTTCTCAAGCAGTAAGTGCTCCAGTCCATTGATGATCCCAATTACCTCGTTGTTTTCTCTGATCCAACGGAGGCCAAGTGCTCAGCGCTGCAAGGAAATTGAATTCTCAGAATTGAATTGAATCCTCAGGATTGAATTCACGGAGTGTTTTCTGATTTTATCCCTTTTTTTAAAAAACATATTAAAGAATATCTTTTCTGAAAAAACATTTTTTGGAATAACTTGACGTAATCTTGTCACGTGTCATTTCTATAAAAAAATATATTATTTAATATATTTTTTAAAAAATAATAAATTAAGAAATAAATTCTTATACGTAATAAATAGATTTATTATTATAATAATAAATGATAAATTTATTTCTTGATTTATTATTTTTTTTAAAAATGTATTAAAAGAATTTATTGCACAATAAATTTAAAATTTGAATTTTATGTAAATTACCAATTTTAATTGTAACTGAAATTAATATATATATATATATATATTTTGACACAAAAAAAAATACTTTAATATTTATTTTAAAAAAACATTTACGTCTCTCCCCTTTTTATATTTAGTATTTTAAGAAATAATAATAAAAAGTTATGAAGATTTATTCAAATTTTAAAATACAAAATCATTTATAAAATATATATATATATATATATATTACACTATTTTAAAATTTTCTAAAATATTCAAATAATTATCTGTAATTCTTACCTTGTATGCATTGCTTTGGTTCTTTAAAAAAAATCCCAAAAATTGATAATTTAATTGAATTAAAATATCTCCTAATTTTTTTTATTTTTTATTACGCATAATTTTAATATGTATGGGTCTTTTGGAACATCTCAAGTGACGCCAAACCACCTAATTAATCTCAATAATTAAAATTTAAAGTATGGTATCATTTTTATTTTTTTATATTCATTTTTGTACAATAAAGAAGCAATTTATCACAAAAAAATCTGGTATTGAGTAAATATTAAAGTAATTTTTTTTGTTGTGTCAATATATATATATATATATATTAATTTCAAGTACAATTAAAATTGGTAATTTAAATAAAATTCAAATTTTCAATTTATTATGCAATAAATTATTTTAATATATTTTTAAAAAAAATGATAAATCGGGGAATTCTAACAAAATAAGAGTTAGAAATTTTAAAAATAGTAAAAAATATTTGTTACCTTTTCTATATGAATTTTAAAAAATAAAGAACGTCATTTTTAATTGTTTAAAAAATAAAAAAAATAAAAATAGAAGTATTTCTACAAGAAAATAGTGTAAAATTTTTTATACTATTAATTTATTTTAGAAAAAATTTCTAAAAAATGAAAAATTAGCTATTTTTAAAATATTTTTTTAAACTAAAAATAAATATTAAAAATATTTTCCATAACTAAATAGACCATTAATTTTTTTAAAGTCTTCATGATATTTATTTTTACATTTAACTGGTGATTAGAAAGCCATATATGATGACAATTTTTATATTTTGAGGAATATAAAATTTTAAAAAATGTGACACTCTTATCTTTATGCTCACATGTGACAATGCTTACAAAATATGAAAATTTTAATTTCTTACAACTCATGAGAATCTTATGTAGAAATTTAATTTTTTTTTATAAACCAAATAGAGAAATGGGTATCTTGTATGCATTTTCTATATTTAAATCTAGTGAACAAAACAATACTTTTAAGTTAAAAAAAAATTCAAAAATATATTAAATAGAAAAAATAGATATAATTAAATAGGAATTTTTTTTTTTCAAAAATATATTGTTCCAAAAGTAATAAGAGAAAGAATTAAATTTTGTATTATTTCTCGATTTATTACGCAGGAGATTTATTTCTCGATTTATCATTTTTAAAAAATATATATATTAAAAGAATTTATTTCCCTATTTATTATGCAGGAAAATTTATTTCCTGATTTATCATTTTTTTAAAAAAATATACATATTAAATAACATTTTTTTGGAAAAAAAATTTCCAAAATGACACGTGGCTTATAGTGAGATTACGTTAGGGTTATTCCGAGAATTATTTTTCCGAGAGAAGTATTATTAAATATATATTTTTTTAAAAAGGACAAATGGGAAAAAAAACTCTGAATTCACGCATAATATAATTATGCACCGATTCACAAGACACGTGTAGCCATTGCATGCATCACGCTGGCCACGCATAGTACACCGGCCCATCTTCGCTCCTGCATTGCCACGTGGCTCCCATGCACACCAAATTTAACACCTGTTGCTATATATAACATACACCCTCAGATAACTCGTCAGCAGTCAACACGCCATGGATGAGACCCTTTTAAGGGTTCGGTCCATCTTATTTCTGATCGCAAGCAACATTTGTTCACAACACTTAGGAAAAAAAGCCAGAGTGCCATGCCTTGAAGAACTGCCGTACTGTCGCCTGTGGGGATTGCTCTGTTTTGGTTTTGGTTTTGGTTTGGTGGTTGTGCGCACCAAAATGAGTTGCAGATGGGTTGCAGAGCCTGCGGGCTACGGCATTGCCATGGTCATATCCACTACTTCTCTTTCCCTTTCTCAGGTAACCCTTGTCTTAGTTTTGATTTGGGTCTGTCATCTCATCTCTGTTTGTGTTAATTTTTAGGCATATATGTACATTTTGTGGCCACTTTTTTATTTTGTCATTGTCTTTTGGCAACCCAAATAGTTTTAGGCTATAAAGAAAAGAGGGGAATTCCAATTTTTTTATTCCATATTCCTTCCTGTTCCTTACGAGATCTTCATCCTCAATAATAATTTGTTAAGCAACAATATTGGATTGAGCAGTTTATTATATCATTACTGGGTTCTTCGTGGTGCTTTGGTGACGTGTTTTTGGTTTCATTGTTTTTTTTTTCAGTACCCATATCGGAGGACAACTCAAATACGCCCCTCCCAGCTTCATCCCTCAAGTATATCTCTTTGTCTGACTTCCCTTCTTGTTTGTGTGGGCTTTGAATGCTCTGTTGCTTGATGGACCAGGATATTCATTTCTAATATTTATTTATGGGTTAGATCATAAAGAACCTGTACTGTTGGATTAGTTTTGGAAAATAGTGTTTATTTTTTGTTTCATTTTTCCAAAAAATTATAAGAATAGTTAGCTAATTTATTTTTTTTTTTTTCACAATATTTCTATGAAATAGATGAACAACACTATTTACTTGTGACAATAGTTTTTTTTTTTAAATTTATATAGAAAAGTTGGAAAATATTTTTTCATTATTATTATTTTTTTAATATTTTTTCTCTTACTTTGCATATGAAAGTATGAAGTTCAGATCTTAAAAGTAATTTGTGTAGATTATGTATAAAATTTCTTCTACATCCACAGAAACCCAAATTCGAGCTACGAAATCTATGATTTCAAATATTACCTTATATAAAATTAGAAAAATTAGAAAATAAGTTGTCTTTTTTGTGACTAGTTTAAAATCTAAAAATAAAAAATAAAAAATAAAAAATATTTTGTACATTTAAATAAACTCTTTATTTTGTACCTTTTTTATACAAATCTAAAAAAATTAGTTGAAATTTTTGTAATTCTTTGGAAAACTAAA
Organism: Malania oleifera; assembly: GCF_029873635.1. NCBI lineage: Eukaryota > Viridiplantae > Streptophyta > Magnoliopsida > Santalales > Ximeniaceae > Malania > Malania oleifera. The sequence continues at coordinate 111,025,818 of NC_080422.1, forward strand.
AATTGGAAAATGGAAACTGTTTCCAAAACTAGACAGACTCTTAGTTTTGATAAATTATACATGAGACATCTCCCTGCACATGTTTGTGTGTCTGTTTCCTAAATTATACACTTGTTGAAAATGGATTCTCCTCTTTACATATTTGATATTAATGAATGTAAGATCAAAGTGCCACATCTCTAACATTTAAAATACAGGCACGCCGATATGCGAAGGGAAGGCCCCCTGTATAAATTAATAATTGATCTTTGATCTATTATGAAACTCAACATATAATATGAGAGCACATAATGGGGAAAAAACTATTTTATTTAAAGTTGATAAAAATTAGATTATAAAATAACATATAATCATTTATAATTTCATTTTCGTTTGTTAAATTTACATATACCTAATGTTTGCACATGAATTCACACACATAAATGGTCTCACGTATGGGCATGATATTCAAGTAAAATTCATTAAAGAGTTTTTCCTTTTTTTCAAATTTTAGAGGCATCTCATTTTGTTTATTCTGATCCCATAGGTTTGTATCATCTGAAGAAGGAAAGCCTTCTCCAAAGAGGAAACAAGCAAGAACAACATTTAGTTCCTGTCAAAAGGACTAAAATTGTAAAAGCCGTGGCATTTCCTCTCACAGCATCTTCGATTGATGGCATGGAGTATAGAAAGCGCTTAGCTAAAAGCTATGGTTTTGCACAAATTGCAGAACCGATTCCTAAAACTGTTACATTAAAGGATGTTGCTGATACACTACCAAAGAAGGTACTTTCTAGAGGGTTTTTTCCACACAATGAGGTTTTTTCCTTGCCCATAGACTCTGAAGTTACTAACTGGGAAACTTCTGCCCTTCAAGTCATAATTATGCACCAAAATCATGTGCTATGTGTTGGGAAGTGATCCACGAGCAACAATCGCACAAGAAAATTATGCAACACAAATACGAGACCAGATTTACGTGGTTCGATCCACTGTGACCTACGTCCACGGGAGAGCACAAAATCCATTATAACCGTTGGGAGAAATTATACAAGGAGAAGGAGGAGGCTACAAGGATTCACTCTGCCTCACACACAGCGCACCACACCTCTCTGCAATCTCACAATACAGCTTTCAGCTCTCTCACAATGCAACTCTCTGCATGCACACACACACAGCTCTCTGTTGCACACAATACAACACCACTCAACTCACTATCTGCCACACTCAATTACACATATATATATATATATATATATATATATATATATATATATATATATATATATATATATATATATATATACACACATATGGGAGGGGGAGGAAGTCAAATAAGGCTGCTGCAAATCAACATGGTAAGCAGATTGTTGGTGGCCGTCCATCTCCAGCTTCAACAATTGCGGCTGGGTGGTGCGGCTGCCGACACCCATACGAGCTGCATCCCAACAATCTCCACCTTGGCGAGTATCAACTCCCAAATCCAAAGCTCCATCTTGATGCGAATTCGATCAAGGCAAGTCTTCGTAACTTGGTTCAAACTTCTAAACCATGCAAAGAGTATCGCCTTCTTCATCAGCAAACCCAACTAGTATGCTTGTTTCTGATGACGTACAACTATCATTATCTGATGTCAAACCACCAACCACTATGGTCCCCATCAACAGATACAGCTCACGAGACTCCTTCCCAATAAATATCATTGAGTCACGTCGGGTCACCTCCATAGCTCCACCTGCGACAAAGATTTGGCAATCCTTAGAATCCAACGGGCTAAGGGAGATCAAATTTGTTTGCATCCTTGGAACGAAGTTAACGTCATCCAAAATATGGACCGCTCCAACAGGCGTCTTCAGCTTCACAAATCCAATCCCTCTGACATTACATGAAAATCCATCACCGAGTGATACCGTACCGTGAACTTCTTTGAAAGAATGAAATAATTCTTTCTTAAAGCAGACATGAACTGAACTCCCAGAGTCCAAAACCCATCCATCATCGTTTGGACTGCCATGAGCATTCATGTTCTTTCTCATCAATTTTCGGCATTCTCTCTTCATATGGTCGTGCTTCTTACAGTATCGACACTGCACATTTCTTCGACTGATTTGTCGATGTGAGCTGCTGATCACCATTACAAGGGCCTCATTATTACCATGTCATGTGGCATGCTCCGATACATTGACACCATCTCGTGTCTTCTCTTCTTCTTCGTATCTTTTTCGATCTTCACAATCCCTCTAGAAGTGCCCCTTTTTATCACACCAGTAACATACGACCTCGCTCATATCTCGTCCTATTGATTTTGAACACCATTGCTTACCTCCGAGCTTTCGATCTTTGCTTCTTCCTTGTCTCTCACTATTAGCTACCAAAGCTTGCTCACGAAACGCCATAATCGGCTTTCTTAATGTCTCAGAATCTTGAAGTGATGTCATCACATCATCCAACTTCAAGGTATCCTTCCCTACGAGCAATGCAGTTACCAGACCATCAAATGAAGCTAGTAAAAGTGACAACAGTAGAAGCGCCTTATCCTCTTCATCAATCTTTACGCCAAGGCTCAGCAATGGGTTAAAATCTTGTTGTAATCATTTATGTGATAAAAAAGACTGCTTCCCTCGTTCATTCGAAGTTGATAAAGTTTCTTCTTCAGAAACAGTTTATTGGTGAGGGACTTTGACATATACCTTTGCTCCAGTTTCTTCCAGAGCTCCATCGGTGAGGTTTCGTCTAATACCGAATATTTAACTTCATTTTCCAGACACAATCGGATTGTGCTGACCGTCTTTACCTCTAATTTGGTCCAATCATCATCTTTGAAATCATATGGCTTCTTCCTGATCAACGGCTTGATCAAGCCTTGATGAACCAAAATATCCTTCACCGTGCTCTGCCATAAACAAAAGTTGTTGCTCCCATCAAACTTCTCCACCTCAAACTTTGAAGTGCCAATTCCTGCCATTTTGCTCCGAATCTTAATAAACAGACATTGCCAATGGCTTTGAAACGGCCGAAAACCTCATAAATGGTTCATGCCGCTCGAAAAATCGACCCGAAATGGCTTTGAAAAGCTCAGTCAAACTGGTCAACAAAAGTCAACTCTTTGTTAACTGTAACGGAATATTCCCTCTCTTAACGAAATATTCCTAACGGCATTAACGGCCACTGACGCCGTCTACTGCCGTGGCGCCGCGGTCCCCACCTACTGACATGTCCTGGGACCTACCTCCTGACGTGGCACTGTACGAACTGCTAATGCGTCCCTGTCCTCGCTGACGTGGTTGCTGACTGTGCAACTGACTCAGCGCTGACGTGGCACGATGATAGGCTTGACACTTGCTGATGCGGCGCTGACTCAGTGCTTACGTGGCCACTGACATCAGCGTCTTCAACCTCCACATGTGCGCTAGACTTTCATCGGCGCGTGGGTGCGCGTGACGCCCTTTCTAGATCAGCCGCCAGCGCTTGAGAGCACGTGGGAGCACGTGGCAACGCGGTCTTTCCGCCGATGGCACGTGTAAGCTCTTGCGGCTTCGTCCGAGCTCTATTTGAACTTCGATTACCGCCGTTGGCTTCGTCTCAACGAGAGGAATCTTTTGGTGGTCTCAAAACCGAGTTTCGAGCTACTGGACAGAGGCTCAAACCTAGGAATTTTGCTTCAATCTGGTGATTTTGCTCCAATCTCGCTTTGATACCATTTGTTGGGAAGTGATCCACGAGTAACAATCGCACAAGCAAATTACGCAACACAAATACGAAACCAGATTTACGTGGTTCGGTCCACTGTGACTTACGTCCATGGGGAGAGCACAAAGTCCACTATAACTGTCGGGAGAAATTATACAAGGAGAAGGAGAAGGCTACTGCCCTCAACTCCTCTCTCACTCTCACTACAAGGATTCACTCTACCTCACACACAGCACACCACACCTCTTTGCAATCTCACATTACAGCTCTCAGCTCTCTCACAATGCAACTCTCTGCATGCACACACACACAGCTCTCTGCTGCACACAATACAGCACCACTCAACTCCCTATCTGCCACACTCAATTACACACATATATACACATATGGGAGGGGAAGGAAGTCAAACAAAGCTGCTGCAAATCAACATGGTAGGCAGATTGTTGGTGGCCGTCCATCTCCAGCTTCAACAATTGCGGCTGGGTGGTGCAGCTGTGACACCCATACGAGCCACATCCTAACACTATGGTCGCCAGACTTTAAGATCATGACATATAGCATGTGGAAATCAGATTTCGAAATTGTTTCCTTGTAAAGAATATTACTAACCCATCACAGTTTGTACATAAATATAGCAAAAAGCTAGTCACTTTTTGCATATCTTGAGCATTTTGATAGTTATTATCCATAATAACACTGCCTAGCTAAGTGGCATTCCGCTGTTGGTTAGAATATCCACATAACTAGCCTGCTAGAGAAGCACTGTATCTCTTCTTAGGTACTGAAATTACGAGGAATACTCTATGTGATTCATTGGAAAAAAGGATGAAGAGGATAGCATGATGCTAAACTCATTTATACTGAGGATGGGAACATTGATATTGAGAATAACGTACAGCTTCAGAACGGATGGATTAATGCTGGATGTCATTTTGAATTTTGTAGAACTCTGAAAATGAGTTTAAATGTAAAATGTACAGTGATCCCAAAATGTTGTTAGAGACTAGAAATTTAGAGTTCAAATCATGCAAATGGAATGCATGCTACATGTGTTGTGTAAAGACAAAAAGTGACATGGTGAGTGCATAAAAGAACATTCACTAGTGGAGCATTGATCGCTCACATAATGACTACAAAATCCAAAAATACATTTTTTTAACCAGCAAAATAGATCAGGGAGAGAATCTTTCAAGTGATTAACAAAACAAAAATTCTAGTAAAAGATTATTATTTATAAAAGAATATTAAATTGTGAACAAGTAAACCTCCCCACCAAAATCTTCTTGTTGAAAAAGGAGTCATGCCACTCTCTCAAACAATTTATTCACATTTTTGACGATTAGAAATTACACTAACAGTTTGACATTATATTAGCATTGGCATTTTGTCCACCTCAACATATTTGTACCAAGTTTAAAATTTTCTGATTTAACAACATCATCAATGCAAATATTTGCTGATGTTTTTTCATATGCTTTATATTGGAAAAATTTTATTGAAAATTCATAATGTTACCATGTTTGACTGCAAAATAATTTTTTGGGCTCTTTGTTTTTGGTGACTGTTGGTGGAGGTTAGCACATGAGCATGGAAAATTAAATGCTATTGATGCATATTTAGGAGTACTTCTGATGTTTTTTAAAATTTTTTATGCTTTGTTGTAAGTTATTGGAGATTGATGATGCCAAAGCATGGAAGGCTGTTCTAAAATCTGTTGCATTTTATGCATTGGGGCTCTTCATGACTTCAAAGGCCCCATGGTATCTGCTTCCACTGGCTTGGGCATGGACAGGGACTGCAGCTGCAGGGGTTAGTTTTTGTATTTAGTGATCTTGTTTTGTGGTAATACTGCTTGTTAATTCTTACTACACCTTCTTTGGCTTTTTTTCTTCTATTTTTTTTATAGAAATAATTTCATTGATAGAATTTAGAAGGAATTACAAACGTTGAACAATAAACCAAACTTTCGTTTTTTTTTTTTTTTTGTTTCCTTCTAATAAATTTTATGTACATCCCAACTATCCATTTCTCTTAAAATACTGACTTCTTGTTCCTCTTCTTCCCATTTTGAAGTTCTTTTCTATAGGTCATGAATGTGGTCATAAATCATTTTTCAGAAACAAGTTGGTGGAAGACATTGTTGGAACTCTGGCCTTTTTGCCATTGATATATCCATATGAGGCATGGCGTTTTGAACATGAACGGCATCATGCAAAAACAAACATGTCTGTATGATAATCTCTTTTAAGTTCATTTATTTTTGTTGAAATAAATCCTTTTTGTTGATTCCAATTTTACCTCTCTGCCTGCACCCTGCATATACTAGAACATGGAGGAGTACTCAAAGGAGACAAACAAACCCTTGCCCATTTTAAGAGATATTCAAAGCAAGAAGAAAAAGAACAAAAAAAGGGGGAAAAAAAATGGAAAGGGAATGAAAATCAAAACAAAACCATCTCTGAATAAGAAAATCCCTCTTTAAGTCCTTCCCATCATAATTGGTAGGACTATGTAGAAATTTAACAATCTCTGAATAAGAAAGCCCCTCTTTAAGCCCCTCTTTGCTTTCTTTTAGCACCATCCAGGTGAACTTCATCCCCTCTGGGATCTCCCAATTACAATCCCATCTTATCCAATAACTTTTGGGCAATTGAGCTTCCCAAATAATAAATTTGTTAAAGAGGGGAATTGTATTATTTTATTCTCACTTCTTATTCATCCCAAGTATTTGACCGGAATATTCTTTTGGATGGTCAGCAGACTAATACCTCAAGTAATTGCAAGTAATTCAGCTGGATGTCACAATTTCAACTGTATTTTGCTAAGCGTATTTTCTTGATTTTCTTGTTCAGTAAAAGTAAACTAGCGTCATAATTACATGAAGTTGGGAAAATTTTAATTATATGGCTTAATATCTAATGAATCTTTTTATCGATGGACCCATTTATATGAAAGTCAAAAAAAGTATATCCTTGTGTATCTAGCTTTGCATGTCTTTGCTTGGGTATAGCTCTTTTAGAAGATGAGATGGTCTTCACTGTTCCCAAACTATTTCTATTTGTAAATAGAGAATTTAAACTTCATTGAACTCAATTACTGCTATTTTTCTTAGCAATCAAATTGGAAATATTTAGCCTAATTTTGAATGGAATTTGGAAGCTGTGTTTTAATTAGAGCATAATATTTTTGGTTATTGGTAGTACAGATTCATGTATGTTTTGTCATTAGCATTTTTTCCTGTGGAGATAAATGTTATGTGTGGAGAGGAGAACTGTAGTTTGCTAGAATGGTAAGATTTGAATTTTTATAATGGAATATTATATTCTTCTAACACATGTAACACTAAGTGAACACAAAGAAACATGCTGATATTGAGGGTTTCTATAACATGGTCAATTTAAATGTTGAATGAGTGTGTATGTTGAATACACTGTTTATTGATGACACAAGTCCTACATGCCTAAGTACATATATCAGTTTCTTGTTGTATTAATCAAGGAATATTTAATTACATCTGTTTGATCTGTCCTACGCCCTAATTGAATTTCAAATGAAAAGTGTGGTGCTTTGTTTGATTTGATGAAGCTGTGTTAGGTTTTAGCTGTTTATAGCTAGATTAAATGTGTTAACGTTATTGTGTTACAAAGAGTAAGGTTTTTGCTTGACACACATTGTGAGAAATTGGTAGTTGGTGACTATAAGCTCGTACTATAGTTTTGAGCAAATTTTTTTTTTTTTTTTTTCAGTATTCTATGCACATCAGATACTGGGTCAGGTCAAAGGGTTTTTTATAAAGAGCTTATCTACTTATTCTAGTTTCCACACCTGAAATTTTGGTCGTCATCATAACCTGTAGAAGTTCACTTCTTTCATTCATGTTAAATTTAGGTTGTTTGAAAAATACGGGCTGGCACCCAATTCCTAAAGAATATCTTGAATCATCTCCACTTGTGCGGAAGGCGATGATATATGGATATGGTTTACTCCGGCCTTGGATGACTATAGCGCATTGGTAATGCTGATAAACTAAGCATTTTATACAATTAAGAGACAATGCATCTTACTTATTTATCCTTCAATAATATTCAATTATTGCTTTTGGGTTGAACAATATTTAGTTGCATCTTACATCATTTGGTGAATTCTGAACCTCATTTAGCATTATAACATATAGGTTGCAGTGGCACTTTGATGTGAACCAGTTCAGACCAAATGAAATGAAGAGGGTGAAGATAAGCTTGGCTTGTGTTTATGCATTTATCGCCGTTGGATGGCCATTGCTTATCTACGAGACAGGGTTCACTGGTTGGATCAACTTCTGGTTAATGCCATGGCTGGTTTATCATTTTTGGGTATTGCTGCTTTCCACTCCGCTCTAGTTATGCTACTTTCAGAAAATATATTATTGAAGTGGTCATAAATATTTCTCCTTTTGAATAACTCGTGATATTTGTGGTAGTCATGCTTAGTAGGGGTGGATAATGAATACCATCTTGGAAAGCGCAAAGAAAATTTTGTGAACTTTGAAAGTATCCATCTTATATGTGGCTTTGACATCTTGTATAATGCAGATTTTAACTACCTCGCTCCATTTGTGTTGAGAACTTTGGTTTACTAGATATTTGATTTTCTAACTTTCCTTGATGACTAAACATAAAAAAGTGGATTCTTTCATATTTTCCTTTCCATTCTTTTCCCTAATATTATCCAAGTTCCTGAGAGGGCATTGATGTATTCTTTATGACTTACTCGCCAGTATTTCCCTGTGTTGTATTGATGATAGTCGGCAAGTACTCTCTTCCTAAAATGTAGAAAAGCCATAATTGAAAGTGTCCATTATATTTCAGGTTGGCTATAATAAACTATACTATTTGTTGCACTTGCACTGGTTTCTTCCAATCTTCGATTTTGTTTTCCCAAATTTCTCTTGGACCTTCACTCTGCCACACCTCACAATTACTAGCTCATACAGTTTGATTCTTGATTTATGAAATGGTTGATAATCGTTGAATCCAAAATTCTACATATCTTGTCAAGGACTCAAATGGATTTGTTGCTTCTCTTTGAAGTTGGATGACTTGATTCAAGTTGGAATTATGACAATTATCTGTCTCTGCATAAAAATTTTGGTTTTTCCTCCGAATTTGTAGATGAGTGTTGTTACAATGATCCACCACACAGCTCCTCACATATCTTTCAAACCTTGTGATGAGTGGAATGCAGCTGAGGCTCAGCTTAGTGGAACAATTCATTGCGACTACCCTTCTTGGTAATTGAATTTTCAGCTTTAATTATCCTATCTGTTGTCTATGCTACATTCCTTGAATAGCTAAAAAGATGGAATACATTTTTTCAAGCTGATCTGATAAATAGCATTATTAACATTATGGACAGGTTTTTAATGGTAGACAATGATTAGTACTGAGATTACAGTTTGAAAATTTGGATAACATGTAAAAAATTGGGAACAAAGTAAAAATTTTATTTCCAATGATTGGTTCTCATTCAAGTGGTTGACGGTACCAATGGCCCATAATGCTTTAGATAGAAATGCAATGGAACAGCCTTAGAGTTCTATGTTTGATTGATTTTGTAGTTTGTGTTACAAATCGGTAGGCAGTCGCTTGTGTTGAGAATTCCACTTGTGAGTTTGTCCCACATTGAAAAATTTGAGTGAATGATGGGTGCTTATATACATGGTTGGGCTTATGGTCCAATAGGTTTAAGCTTTGGGTCAAGTTGGTGCTTACTCATGTGTATCAAGTCCATCTATGGGCTCCTCCAGTCCTAACAAGTGGTATCAGAGCCTACAGTTCGTAACAGTGAGGAGAAGATTGTTGAGAATTCCACTTGTAAGTTTGTCCCACATTGAAAAATTTGAATGGATGATGAGTGATTATATACATGTTGAGTCCAAGACCCAATAGGTTTAAGCTTTGGAGTCAAGTTGGTGCTCACTCATGTGTATCAAGCCCGCCCACCCACCCATGGGCTCCTCCGGTCCTAAGTTCTCATTTAAAACTAGAGCCAATGGTGCATGCAAATATGCTCAAATTATTTTGAGTTTGAAGTTTTATGCCAATCTATTGGTTTTATTTCTCAAAAAGAATTTATCCTCAATACAAGTTCATATTGAAGATAGAATGTGTTTAGGGTTGTTTTGGGAGCCATAAGTAGTCTTTTTTTTGGACAGTGGTTGACAATTATTAACTGCTAAAGTTTTCATTTTCTTCCCTTGGACAGGGTAGAGTTTTTCATTCATGATATCAATTTCCATGTACCACACCATATCTCCCCAAGGATACCATTCTACAATCTGCGTGCTGCGCATCAGTTGCTTCGAGATCACTGGGGAAAGGTAAAAATGCTATCCAATATGTGCCTTATAGAATGGAATGATCACTATTGCCACCGCTCCCATTCCTCGAAGTGTTTGGCGCACTGGAAAACCGGAAAAGAAAAAAAGTGTTACTAGAAACAGAAAACATCATGAAAGATTTCTGCAGCAAATTTTTCTGAATCGCTATTAAAATACATTCAGCAAGTTGTGAAGAATGGAATCATTCATGTCAAAAGAGGTGGGATTATGATTTTTAATGTTCTGTTTTTGGCCAGTATCTTAATGAGACTACTTGGAGTTGGCGTTTGATGAAGACCGTAATGACAACGTGCCACGTTTATAGCAAGGAGAAGAATTACAGTACCTTCGATGAACTTGCCCCTCAAGATTCTCGTTCCATCACTTTCCTGAGAAAAGTTATGCCTGAATGAGCTCGGTTTGTGGTGTGCCTTGATCGTGAAATTCACCAGCTTGGTTCACTCATATATCCTATGTACTTTTTTTTGGGGGCATAATGCCAAAATGTATGCCCAATCTCTCATGCATTCTCACATCTATTGTCAAGAGCCCATTATGTGGTGCACCCAAGGAATCCGATTCACCAAGCTGCTTCCATGTTCAAAACTTGAACTGATATAGGCCGACACTTTTGCACACTTGGTTAATGATCTCAAAACACATCTCACCTATCACAGTGTTGAACCTTGCACACTCTAAAAATAGGCATCACTTATTGTAGAGCTACTTAAGAGATAGGTAAAGGTAAATTCTTTGAAGCCAAACCATGAACCAAGTACACTGCAACTCCATGAAGCGTAATTTTTCAGAGGTTAAACCCCCCAAATAGTAAAAGTACACTTTGATGAAATACTTAGAAGCTTGCTTTTACATAACTTATCAGCATGGTATGTAATACAGATGCACCACCAGTCTGGTGTAACATGGCATCAATCTCATCACCGTCTTCCATTTCCAGCTGAAGCAAAGCACCAAATTCAGTTACAACATGTATGCACCCATAGAGAGAGAGAGAGAGAGAGAGAGAGAGAGAGAAATACCTCATCGGGTGTGCTCGGAGACAACGACCATCAAACAAGAAGGCACTTGCATTAAAATCCATAGATTGTCGATCGCAATATGCATTCTTAAGCTTCTTTAATTGTGTGACAAGAAGCTAACATGATAAGCAAGCCAGACATGGACCTGGATATATGTGGGTCCAAGCCCCATTACCTACTTAACACGTGTTAGTAGTCATTTTTTGCCTAAATATTTTGTAATTAATCTAAATAATAAAAAAATTAAGTTAAAATAAAGAAAAAAAATTATATTGGGCATTCAATTGACTAATTTTTATTTTTTTTAACGAAAATCTCAATTTTATTGATAACTCTCACTTATGGCGGAGGAAATACGTGGTTACAATCATGCCACAAGGGAATTACAAAACCAAAACAAGTCTAGCAACATCCGTACCAAAAATCATCTAATACAAACTAAATAAGTCAAAAAATAAACAAAACAAACAAACACAAATAAAAACAAATTACCTGTAAACTGATATTAAATGTTGGGAATTAACAATAATTTCCTGAAACCTTTGAGAAACAAAATAGAGAAAGAATACACGCCAAAAAAATAAAAAATCAATCACACGCACAAGATAGTATTTACGTGGTTGCCTACGTCCACGGGGTTGCAGGGATTTCACAATTATCAGGAAGAAAAATACAGAGAGTGCGGCGGTGCAATGCTCGCTCTCTCACTCTCTCGCGAAGTACGATCGCTTACCCTAATCACCCAAAAACAATCATATTATCTGTTGCGCACAGGGTTTCGAATGGGCTATAAAATGGGCTCAATCCTTTGCTCCATGGACTAAGCCTTGAGATAGAAATCTCTCATTAAAGAAGGGTTGGGTCATCATCCATATTTAACACAACTAAGCTCCACAAAAACCCAACAAATCTCCCACTTGGAGACTAGTTTAATCACCAATATCGACTGCAATCCTCCAAATGAACAATCTCTTATCCCTGCAACTCATCCTCCTGTCCTCAAGCTAGAAAACCAACCGAAGCTACACACAACTTCAGCTTCTCAACAGTAACACCCTTAGTCAACATGTCTGTCGGGTTCTTAGATCCATAGATCTTCTCAAGTATTACCAGCTTATCTTCAATAAGGTAACGGATAAAGTGATATTTTGTCTGTATATGTTTCGAATTTAAATGAAAAGCCGAATTTTTGGCAAAAAAATTGCACTCTAACTGTCACTGTGTAGAATGTCCATCTTCTGATTCTTACCTAATTCATTTAAGAAACCATGTAGCCAAGTAAGGGACATTTCGGAAGTGCAACGGTCTTTATTCATGAAGTTTGGTTGGCATTTATTAACGCAGAATTCTTTATAGGCTAGATTTTTTAAAGCTAAATATGTGAAAGGAGGACATATTGCTCTTTGCAGATTGCATGGATCGGATTCTTCCTTTTGGAGGAAAGTTCTGCGGGGTATGCCTGATCTGTTAAGTAAATCTAAGTGGAAGGTTAGAGAAGGAGATGTAAAATTGTGGTATGATAAGTTTCTAGATTCGGGACCTTTGTTTGCAAATTGTCCAAATGGTGCACAATCTCATATCAAATTAAAAGATTTTGTTATCAACAATGTGTGGGATGTGAAAAATTTGCAGAGGATTCTGGGGTTTAGTAAAGCGGATGAAGTGATGGAAAAGGTGGGAAATCTTAGAAATTCTTCGGACATTTTGTTATGGCTCCCGGGAAAGGATGGCTGCTTTAATACAAAATTCGCATGGGATGTTATCAGAGTTAGAACTCCAAAATTTGATTGGGCTAAGTGGGTTTGGAACAAATGGTTACTGAAGAAAATTTCTATTTGTATATGGAAGGCTGCTTTTGAGTGCCTAAGTGTTGATGAAAAGGTGAGAAAGGTGGGGGTTTCTCTGGTTTCGGCGTGTAATTGTTGTGAGATGAGGCAATCAGAAGATTTGGAGCTTGTGTTAAATAAGGAAGACCTTGCTTCTGACGTTTGGAGGAAGGTTTCGGTGGAGGTAGGTGTTCCTTTCCTTAGGCAACAAAGTTGGAAAGAAAGAGTCCAAATGTGGTTTAATAGGGCTTCTAGGTTCTCTCAACTGGGTTCATTGATGGGTTTGATTCCTTGTTTAGTAGTTTGGAGGTTGTGGAGAAGGAGATGTGTGGCTAGAATGGGAGGAAAATTAGAGAGTAGTACTGATGTGTGGCTCTCCATTAAGTATTGGGTAGGGGTTTTGAGTAGGAACATGACAGAAATGGTTCAGTTAAAGGATGCTGATTTTCGGGTTTTACAGAATCTGGAAGTACAAATTGTGAATAAAATAATTAAAACTATGCAAAGTGTAAGATGGCTAAAACTGAGGCAAGGGAGGTTGAAACTAAATTTGGATGGAAGCAGCTTGGGGAACCCAGGTTCTTTTGTATTTGGTTTTTCAAAATATTTTGGTTCTTGTTCAAATAATGAAGCTGAATTGAGAGCTGTGTTGGAGTGAATAAAGATTTGCAAACAGTTGGGTCATACCTGTATCGATATTGAATGTGATTCGAATAGTGTAGTTAATTAGATTAGAGTTAGGAAGTGCTCATTGTGGTATTTGTGGGATTTTTGGGAGCAGCTTATTGGTTTATTGGAGGGAGTGGATTTTTTGATAAATCATTCGTATAGAGAAGGGAACAAAGTAGCAGATGCCTTGGCTCGACAAGGTGCTATGGGGAGGAATAGTTTGTTTACAAATAGTAGTCAACTCCCTAGAGTTAGCAATGGTTTGTATAAATTGGAGAAGATGGGTATGGCTTATATGAGGTATGTTTAGCTGATTTCCTTTTGGTTTTTGCTTATGTTTTTTACTACTTATCTTTTGTTTTGTTTTGTTGTGTGAGGTTTGTTTTGTAGGTCCTGATTTGTTTCGTTTTGTTTGGACTTGTAACCCGGTTTTGGCTGGATGTTGGTGTTGTTCTTTGGGAGATTTTTAACGTTTGTCTTTTGTTATCTCTCATTGATTGTCTTGCAGCCACAGTATTCCTCCGCCAAAAGTGAGGGGTTATCAATAAATAAATGGAGGTACCGCCCTTCTTTAGAAAAAAAAAAAAATCATCTCCTTTCCAGCTTCAGTTGCTGCAACATACTCGGCTTCTATAGTAGACAAAGTAACAATCCTTTGTAAATTTGAAGCCCAAGATATAGCTGTGCCACCCAGAGTAAATACAAACCCAGTAGTACTCTTTCTACAGTCATTATCACTAGCAAAATCAACGTCTACATAATCTTGCAGTTTCAAACTTGCACCTATGAAGTAAAGACATGTATCTGATGAACCCCTCATATATCTTAGAATCCACTTGACTACCTCCCAATGCTACTTTCTTGGCCTACTCATGAATATGCTCACAACACCCATTGCATGTGCAATGTTTGGCCTTGTACACACCATAGCATACATCAAGCTGCCAATAGCTGAGGCCTAGGGCACCTTGCTCATATGGTCCCTTTCTTCTTCTGTCTTCGGTGACTGTTCCTTGCTTATTTTGAAATGACTACCCAGGGTTATGCTCACTGGTTTAGCTTCATTCATATTGAACCTGCTGAGAATTTTCTTCACATACTGTGAAAGCTTCAATGTACCATTAGCCTTGTCTCTAATGATTCTCATTCCAAGGATTTGCTTTGCAGCTCCCAAATCCTTCATTGCAAACTGTTTTAACAATTACTTTTTCAGATTATTAATATCCTTAATGCTAGACCCTGCAATGAGCATATCATCTACATATAACAGTAAAATGATGTAAAAAATTGTCAAAGAACTTAACATAATAACAGTGATCAGTTTCACATCTCTTGAACCCAATTTTATGCATAAAACTATCAAATTTATTATACCACTGTCTTGGAACTTGTTTTAGACCATACAAGCTCTTTCTCAGTTTGCAGACTAAATTCTCTTGTCCCTAGACAATGGACCCTTCTGGCTGAATCATGTAGATGTCTTCCTCTAAGTCACCATGAGGGAATGCCGTTTTCATATCTAACTGCTCAAGATGTAGATTTTCTGCAGCCACCATTCCTAGTATCAATCTAATTGTCGACATCTTCACAATTGGAGAAAATATTTCTGTGAAGTCAATGCCCTCTTTTTGCTGGAACCCTTTGACAACTAATCTGGCTTTGTAACGCTTGCTACCATCATGTTCATTCTTTATTCTGTATACCCACTTATTGTGTAAAGTCTTCTCCCCTACTGGGAATTCAGTCAGTTCCCATGTCTAATTCCTAACAACTGTCTTGGAGCTTGTTTTAGACTATACAAGTTCTTTCTCAATTTGTAGACTAAATTCTCTTGTCCCTGGACAATGAACCCTTTTGACTAAATCATGTAACTTCCTCCAAGTCACCATGAAGAAATTCTGTTTTCACATCTAACTGCTCAAGATGTAGATTTTTTGCAGCCACCATTCCTAGTACTAGTCTAATTGTCGACATCTTCACAACTGGAGTGTAATAACCCAAAAAAAAAAAATGAATAATAATAATAATAGTTAGTATTAAAAAAGAAAGTGTTTCTCTATTAAGATCCTTGATTCCATGCTTGATGCCTAAGAAAGACCTTGTCTAAGCGAGTGCTCAGAGACCATTGCGGCTCAGTCGCTCCCTGGAGGTCGGCCTGGTCAAAATGGAATTTCATAGGATAAACAAGGTAGACACTGTTTATATACGTAAATAAGTACATAAAATAATGTTTTGACTGACATAATTTGTAGAAATATATGATAAAATAATAATAATATAAGTATCATATGCGGGGCCCACAAGACTGTGTGGGGCCCACATGAGTCCCGAAGCCGTATGGAGGTTTACACGAATCTCAAAGTTATGTAGGATGCATAAAATCGTATAAGAGTTATTCGAGTTACGTAGGATTCATTCAGGTCTCGAAGTTGTGTGGGGCCCACAAGACCATGTGGGGCCCACATGAGTTTTCAAAATTTAAATTTAATTCTTGTTCAAAAATAAATAATAAAATAAATAAATACTTAAAATAGTTTATAAGTAATAACAATGATAATAATAATGACAATAATGATTAAGAAAAATAATAAAATAATAAAATAATTAATTAACTAATTGATTAATTAATTAGGTAAGTAGTTAATTAAAAATTTATTTAATGGGAATGGTGGCAAGCACTCCCACATGGCCTCCATCCCCATCCCATACTCAACCCATACCTTGCCCATCCCTTGCCCATTCTTTAATTTTAAAAAAATTATAATTTCACCCATCTGCTCACACTTTTATAAATTCTATTTCTTCCCCAAAATTTTCCTATAAATAGGGAGCTCTCAACCTTCATTTTTCACAACAATTTTCTAAGGAAGAGAAGGATTAGTGAGTGAAAGAATTTGTGGTGGAGAGAGAATTTTGAGTAAGTTCTCACTCACCCACTCTTTCCGATCTCATATCTTAAAGATAGTTATTGTGTTCGTAGCACACGGTAAAAGAAGAAGGTAAGTAAATTTTGATTATGTTAGTTTCTTTTTATTTTAAATTCATACCCGAGTTTATTTTGTACGTAAATTTTAATTATGTTACTTAGTTCCACAAAATTTCTATGAGTTTATTTTTACGCATATTTAATTATACCAGTTCTATCTTTAATATACTTGCATCTATATTTGGGTTAAGAAATGTTCTAATCCCCTCGGGTAAATTTTCAGCATTTATTTCTATTCAAAAATAAAATTATATATATTTTTAACACAAAAATTGTGTGGCATGAGTTTATTTTTACGTTACATTTTTATGAAAATATGAGTAAAGATGAGATTTTCACGATATTATTTTAAATTGCATAAATTATAATAAGATGATTTTAAAACCCCTTATGGCAACGAAAGTTCAAAGTTACAGATGCTCGGTACCGCAGCTTAAAGTTTATACGGATCAGAGTGCACCCACACTGTTTACAGAGTGGTTATTTATGTTAGTGGATTTCTCCTGAGTGCACACCTGGTTCCGGACCAGGACTTAATAAGGAAAATCTCACTTAAAGTTTACGTACGTTGATTTAGTTTGGTCGGCCAGCCAACTAAGTCCAGTCTTCGGACCGCACAACCCAGTCATGGGGGTAAACATGACTTACGGCAAACAGGCCTAAGGGTGGGTTTTTACAATATATGTTTATATATATTTAATTACGTGTACAAAGTTACTGATGATTTGAAGGAAAAGTGTAAGTTTACGTGAAAAGGATCATTTTGGTGCTTATATGACGATCTAAGGAAAACGTATAAGGAAAAGTATATGTATGTTTATCATTAAATATTTTTACAGTTTTAAAATTAAAAGTTTAATTTAGCAGTTATAGTATATGATTTAAAAATTTACTGTTGAAATTGATGACAAAAGTTTTATGCAGAAATTTTTAAATTTATGTTTATTCTAAAAGCAGTCTTGAAGTTATAGTATTCATTATTGTTTTACGAAATTCTTTAAAAACTCATTTTTGCCACACACTAATAATAATCTTATTTACTTACTGAGCGTCGTCTCACCCCAATCATATTTTATTTCAGATAACTCTGAAGGACATGTCGGGAATCAGGCTTAGCAAGCATGCGGGTGGGGATTAGAAAAATAAAGATTGATTAGAAATATTAGTATGGTTTCAGATATTTATGTTTGTGTAATTTTCCTTCTTTTGAAATAAATGATTGTAATATGGATAATTAGCGCTCTGGTTTAATAAAAGTTGAGTTTATTTTTACTTCCGCTGTAAATCAATAGTAAAAAGTTAATATCCCAGGCCCCCCCGGGGTCGGGGTGTTACAATGAATAGTTGAGAGATGCAAAATAATAACAAATAAAATAATGTATTATGGCATTAGCAGTATTATGTTAGTAGAACATGTTACGTTTGGGCAAGACAAACTCTTCGCCCGAGAGCTAGTTGAGAAAGGTGAGTGCCCTGGTTGTATCAGGTGTAGCAGTAGGCTGCATAATGTACTATGGCAGAAGGAAACTACTTGTATGAGTGGGTAGATTTTCCTATTTTTGGGAGCATTCCCTGGTAAACTTTTGTATGAACTGTATGAGTACAAGATCAATTTATCACTCGAGGGCTTACTGAGTAAGGTGAGTGCCTTAGTATGCTTTAACTATGACCTTTGGGTTGCCTAGGTATCAGATCAGATGGATGCTACTTGTATGGGCGGATAATCACCCCTATCATTGGATAATTTCATGGGTTAAATCTTTTGTATGTGTTTGATTAGGATCACAGAATGATTTCAAAAATTGTGTTAACAATTTTCAAATGTTAAATATTATGTTATTATATACCTCATGTTAGTCACACGCTGTGTTTAATATATTGTTTCTTCCCTTACTGAAATGTGTCTCACCCAGATATAAATTTATTTTTTTCAAGATTTCCTCGAGATTGAGTTTTGAGAGCTCAAGGTTTTTATAGCATTATTGAGAAATAGAAAAATAAAATGGTATATTTCTATGTTAATTTTGGGATGTAAATATTTATGTTTTAAGGCTGTTGAGTAAGGAATGATTTTGAAAATACTGAAATGTTTTTGGAGTTATGTAGATTTATGGAAATGCAGGTGATGAATGAATAGTAAGGATGTAATATAGGGGTAGTAAACTCTGGTATTATTGATTATGATTATTATGTTATATGGAGATTATGTTTATGTTTTCCGCTGTGAATATCATGGATTGTGGATTATCAGGATTTTATTAGGTATAGCGCACCGAACCCGGGTTTAAGGGTTCGAGACATTACACTGTCCTTCACCGATTTCTTTTTTTCTTTTTTCTTTTTCCTTTTCCTTTATTTATTTCTCTTTTTATTTTATTTACTGGATTTGGGTTACTACATGAAGTGAGCTCGAAAGTAAGCGCATTTACTCAGATCGAGCCGGTTGAGCTAGATCACTCGGGATACGATTCGAATTACAACTCTCAAATAAAAGAAATTTATTTCAAACACTCGAGAGTGTTAAGGGGCAACTGATACACCCAAAATTGATAGGAACACTCATAAGATTAGAAAGTTATAAGTCCAATATTTGATGTCTCACGTAACAACTTTTAAGTTACCTACAGCACCCCTAAACTTAATGGTACGATTACAAGAGAGTTACTATTGATGTCTCACATAACTCCCACTAAACAACCAATAATCCCTGGTGACTGCAATTAATGGCCTACATAACCATCCATGAATTACTTGCAACTCATGAGTTGCTTGTAACCCCTTAGACATAAAGGTACCTTATGAATGTCACACTGAAGGAGGGTTTGCCTCTACTATTATAAAAAAGGATCATAAGAGGAGGTAAGCATCTTACTCATATTCACTCATTCTACTGTTGCAATTCAAAATCTCTCATTAGTCCCTTAGACATCGAAGTGATTCTCGGGGTATACCCCGGATCCTCCAAGCCATTTTTATTTCTTTCTTTTCAGGTGGTCATGATCAAGGAACGATTCGTGAAGATCGTTCAACTTTCAAGCAGCAACATTTATAAACAATCATCTCATACTTCTTATACTAGATTATTCACAAAGGGGAGACAAAACCAGATGAATGCTTAAATCTACCTCGAGAGACAAAGTTGAAATCATAAATGCATATTTTGTTCAACTAGAGGACGACAAAAAAAAGAAAAAAGAAAAAAAAAGCTCTTTGCACGCATAAATTCAAAATTTGAAATTATATAAATTTAAATAAAATAAAATATAAAAATTAAATTTAATACTTAAAATTCATACTTTAAAATACACGCTTTATACTTTTCGTATTAATAGAATCGCATGTCACAATGAAAATGACTTGACTAAACATTAATAAATTAACATTGTTGCCATTGTTGCCCTAAGTGCAAGAAAACTTTTTTCCGAGGCATGAAAAAATACTTGTTGTATTGTAAGACCAATCCACCTTAGTGCTTTTTGAAACCGATAAACATGGGGAATGCCACATTCTGGAATTGAAAATATAGAAGGAACATTAAAAAAATTAAAATTACAGTTATAAAGTCATTTTTAAATTGTTTTTTTTCTATAAAAACAATGTTAATTCAAAGTCAATTTCAACGATCAAAATTATGATTGCCCATGAAATACTGTACGTCCACGAGACAAATGCGTTTTCAAAGTCTTTGATTTACTTTGAAAACATAGTTAGTAAAAAGATTTTTAATTTTGTGTGACGGGCTCTTAATTATGTGAGATTCATATATGTATTGCATATATTTATATTTTTTTAAGTGAAATATTTAATCCAAACGCACCCTTATGATCCATTTGGATTAAGAATTTTACTTAGAAAAATAAAAGGAAAGGACAATAAAGTGGAAGTTCATTTTCTATTGTATTTTTCTTTTATATTAAATTTTATTGAAAATAAAAGTTTATTTTTATATGATTTAAAATTGAAAAAACTAAATATTTATAATGTGTAAAATCAAAATTTTGATCGTAAATTTGATATATTTTTTATTTTTTTTCTTACTTTTTTCGATAACCAAACATGAAAACGTAGATTTCTTGATATTTTCTTTTTTTTTTTCCTAATATTTTCATAATTCCAAATGAGACCTTAAAGAAAGCTAAAAATACAAGAATTCTCTGACTAAGAGTTTTCTTCCTTCAACCATTATTAACTTAAGCATAGAGAATTTTTTTGGATCAACAAAAACAAAGTAATGATTTTTTGTCTTAAGATCTTGGACCTTTTGAAATTCCTGTCAAAGTTATAAATATCCCCACAAAAAAAGTGTCCAATTAAGAAAGGATTTAACTCTTTGTTAAAATAGAAAAAAATTAAACTACATTTATTAATTTTTTATTTATGACTTATTAATGATAAGTCGGTTTTCAACGTACATGCATGTACATAAACTTTTAGTTAGAAGAAATTAACTAGCACGCCAAAGTGAACTTCAAGATGATCCATCAATATAGGGAAGACAATAATGCGTCTGATTTTCTTACTAGAGAATGAGAAATGGGAAGTAATGTCATTTACGAAGAATAACATCTTTTACCACGTTCTCTGAAAGGTATCCTTTGGATAGATAGGTTGTGTCTCACTACCCTTCGTCATTAGTTCATCATCTCGATTTTTGTTTAGTTGGTTTAGATTTTTTATTTTATTTTATTTTATTATGTTTGTCTTTTGTTAGGTCAGTTTAGATTTGTTTCTCATTTAGTTTTGTTTGGATTTGTAGTCTTATTTTGGTTGGTTGTTGGTGTTGTTTTTGAAAGACTTTTAATGTCTATTTTATCTATAATCTCCCATTACTTGTTTGTAATCACGGTATTCCTCTACCAAGAGTGAGGTTATATGAATAAATAATTGGAGGTGCCGCCCTTCTTTAGTTGAAATAAAAAATAAAAAAAAAAATCATGTGTAGTGGTTCCAAAATAAAAATAATAAAAATTTTAATTAATTAATTAATTAATTAAATATATATATATGTTTTTGTGTGTGTGTGTATGTGTTAAAGAGAAGCTTCAGGATCAAATTGATCTTGAGATCCAGACCCCCCCAAAATTCTTATGCTCTGTCTCTCTCTCCTCCATCCAACTCTCTCTCTCTCTCTCTCTCTCTCTCCTCAAATTTTTAGCGAAACATGCGTCGATTGAAGAACGGAAAATATCTTTGGATTTCAATTTCAGCCACCAACGTTTTAATCAGGGAGATTTCGTGGTTTGGGTATCGTAAGCACCATTCTTAGGATAAGGTAAGGGAAATAGATTATATCGGACATATTTTAAAATATGCCCGATTAAATTTGAATATACGAATTTAATTATATTTATGTGATTTACATATATGCTTGGGGTTTGAGGATATTTTGGAATTAGATTAAACTGCAGAGATTTGATTATATTTGTGTTTTTAAATATGTTAGAAATTAAATTTAAATATGGGAAGTGGATCATACTGGTGTTTTTTTTTTTAGAATTTATCGAGTATATATTTATAAGAATTTTTTTAAATAATTTATGAAATTTTAATTATTATATAAATTATATGACATGAGTTTAATTTATTTAAAACATAAATAAGCATGTTGAGATTTTTATGATTTCTATATTATGAAATATTAACTCAAATTGTGTGGCATGAGTATATACTCATTTTAGAAAATATTGTAAAAATTATGGCATTATGATATGAGTATAGACAATGACTATGTGTTGATCACAGATAGCTGTGTGCCGATCATAAATGGTTGTGCGCCGAGTTATGAAATAGTGGTAATATAAAGAGTTATGAAATGACAAATGTTATACAGAATTGTAATTATATCAAATTATATACAAATTTATGAAAATGTGATAATGTTACTGTTTGACTATATGGATTGTATTATATGGTAGTAGAACTTTGATGGACTGATTCAAATTGAGAGCAGAATACCGTTGTTGGCATGATGTGCTAGTGCAACCACATTGTACTACGAAGTGTTGGTAATGGAAGTCTATTTGGCCTATGAAGAGATGTTGACCACCCCTGGGTCCGGATCAAGCTGCAATAGGCAAATCGTATTACAGACGCATTAAATTTGACTTAGTCTGGTGATAGGTCAACCATAGCTAAGTCCGGCTTTCGGGCCGCACAACCTGATCATATGAGATTATTGCATGACGAGATGTATGAATGTCCCAGAAAAAGTTTTATATATGTATATATATAACAGATGACATCTAAATATAGAGTAATTTATTACGATAAGTATGCTATGATGAAAAGTATGTATTTTCCAAGTATGTATATGTAGATACGAGTACAACTTTAAATGTTTTATCAGTTAAAGTTAATTATTTAATGGATGTGTTTTTAGAATACTAGAACTCATGTTGCCACACACTGATAATAATCTATTCCGTCTTACTGAGATGTGTCTCACTCGTATAATTCCTAACATTTGAGGAAATCCTAAAAATCAAGCTTAGAGCGCTTTAGGGCAGGGCTGATTAGAGTTTGTTCAGGGTAAGTTTTCTTTTTGGGAGACATGGTTCTATAAATGGGTACACTTAGTGTCTTGAGGGATGTAATTATGGACTTTGTAAGAAAATATGTATGTATTTTAGGGAACAGTAGAACTCTGATATTGTATTTGGAGTTCGTATATTTGTATTATGCTGTGTTGTGTGTGAGAAGAATTATGGACAGGTGTACCTGCGGCTCACTTCGGGTGTCAAGTTGTTATATTTTGATATCGGAGCTATTATGAGAATATATATTTATGTATGTAAGGAACAGTTAGATACTCTGGTACGTCTATTAGAATCCATATGAATGTTTATGTTTTCCATGATATATAAGAGTACAGATCATTATGAAATACTTGTATGTCCCTGTTTAAGGTGGGTAAATATGTATGTTATCAGGATTTTTACAGATTATGTATGTATAGTAGCACTCTGGGGCCGTATAAAGGGCCGAAGTGTTACATAAGCAGTTAACACATTTTTCACCCTTACCTCAACTTTGGAGTAGAGCCCAAGAACCCCAAACCACGATTTCGCTCTGATTAATTTGCTAAGGGTTACTCCTAGGACCCCATGGTGGCGTCTAATAGTCGAATCGGTCTAAAATTGGAGAGAAATCGATGAGAGAAGGGAGAGGGTTTCCGTAGGTTCAGAGAGAGAGAGAGAGAGAGAGATATTATTTTTGTTTTTAAACCAAAACAAGTTGTAGGATTTCCTTTATTCAGCACTGCCAGCTGAAACTGTTGACGGTTTCCTAAACCGTTGATGATTTGAGATTTTAACCCTTCTATTTTTCACTTTTTTACCGTTACTAGGCCGCGGTTACACAAAACCGTCGACGATTTTCTGGCCTCCCACCAAACCGTCGACGGTTTGGTCTACACCAAACCATCTTCCATCTTTTCTTAGTTTTTCTTATTTTTAAAATTTTTCCAGGTCTCTACACCGATCATGTGGGGTTATTACATGACGAGATGTATGAATGTACCAGGGAAAGTTTTATGTATGTATATATATAACAGATGACATCTCAATATAGAGTAATTTATATATATATATATATATATATGTGTGTGTGTGTGTGTGTGTGTGTGTGTGTGTGTGTGTAGATACGAGTACAACTTTAAATGTTTTATCGGTTAAAGTTAATTATTTAATGGATGTGTTTCTAGAATACTAGAATTCATATTGTCACACACTAATAATAATTTATTCCATCTTACTGAAACGTGTCTCACTTTTATAATTCCTAACATTTGAGGAAATCCCAGAAATCAAGCTTAGAGCACTCCAGGGCAGGGCTAGGCTAATTAGAGTTTGTTCAGGGTAAGTTTTCTTTTTGGGAGACACGGTTCTGTAAATGGGTACACTTAGTATCTTGAAGGATGTAAGTATGGACTTGTAGGAAAATATGTATGTATTTCAGGAAACAGTAGAACTTTGGTATTGTATTTGGAGTTTGTATATTTGTATTCCATTGTGTTTTGTGTGGGAAGAATTATGGACAGGTGTACTTGTGGCTCACTTTGGGTGTCAGGTTGTTATATTTTGACATCGAAGCTATTATGGGAACATATGTGTTATATTTATAATGTTATTATATTTAGGGTCATTACACCATGCATGACTTGGTCTTAGTTTTGTGAAATCAAATTATTTTTACTAGATCACATGCTCAACCAGAGTTTTGGTTAATTATACTCTTTAGTTTCAATTTCCATGCACATAAGCTATGAAAGTTTACTTAGGCGTGTGAATGCGGCCAAATTGACAAATAAATTGACTTTTTAAAATTAATTTTTCATAAGTTAATTTACCCGTTCAAATTTATACATAAACTAATTTTTCACAAGTGTGTTGTCTTTTTTCCAACCAACTTCTAAAAAATCGATTCTACTTCAGTCCAATTTTATTATTATTTACTTAAATTGATGAATGACATAATGCTAAAAAATAAATTAATAAATGAACATATTCATAATGACTTAAGCATAATTCTTGTGAAAGAAAAGATAAAGAAGAGACGATTCAGATGATTTACTTATTTGCAACATATGCTATATAGTGCGATGGTGAAAAAGAGTGATTTAATTACTGTGAAGGGCATTATAACAAATAGTGATATATGTAAAATAACTTGAAATGCGATAGTAAAGAAATAGTGATATATGAAAAATAATTTGAAATGAGATGGTAAGTAAAAATTTAATAACTCTGAATTTATGAAAAAAAAAAAATCTGTAATTACGTAAATGGGTGAAAAATTATTCATATAATGGAAATGTTATAAAATAATACAGGAATAAATAAACGTGCATAATCAGAAAGTAATGAACACAAGCAAAATAAAATAAAAATAAATAATAAATAAAAGTGAGACCGGATTTACGCGGTTCGGTTTATACTTACTCTACGGACGGATGAGATCTAAAATCCACTATTTTAAGAGGAATTATAAAATATACCTGATTTTTGTGCAAATGTCTATCTTCTTATCTTACAAAATATTTCACTTTCTCTTTTCTCTTCAACTTGTTTCTTTTTTATTTTTTGCACGTTCAATATTATGCACTCTACACTCTATATCTGGCGCTCTACGCTCTTTGTTTTTCTCTCATCATCCCAATCATAATCCTATAATTTATATAGGAGTAAGTGAGTTTGCCCAATCATGATCCTATAATTTATATAGGAGTAAGTGAGTTTGTTTGATAACAATAATTGATTCACATGCATGAGGAATATGAGGGAGAACACATGGATGGTACTCGTGCATTATTGGTGTCGTCGATGAAGACTGATTGTTGCATATTCATATTTTTAAATAAAAAATAATATTTTTATAAAAAATTTTCTGTAGTGGAGACTCAACGGAACGAAAAAGAACGAAAAAAATAGGAATGGTGTCACATCACTACGAAATGCCACTTCATTTAGCCGGCAAGGTGGAAAAATCATTATCAACTGGAAAGGTCATCGCGTACAGAGAGCAACTGGGAATAACTTTTGAACATGACCATCAATAAATTGCAACGTTGATAGAAGAAGAGCCCAGAACTGCGGAAGTACCAAAACCCTATGAAAACCCATACCCACCCATCAATAATTGCCATCAAGCCCATGCTGCCAAGAACGCGAAATGGATGAGACCCTTTTAGGGTGTATCCAATCTTATTTATGATCACAAGCAGCATTTGTTCACAACACAAGGAAAAAGAGCGACGGTGCCGTGCCGTGAAGAACTACTGTACTGTGGCCTGCGGGGATTGCTCTGTTTTTGTTTTGGTTTGGTGATTGTGCGCCAAAATGGGTTGCAGATGTGTTGCAGATCCTGCGGGCTACGGCATTTCCATGGTCATATCCACTACGTCTCTTTCCCTTTCTCAGGTAAGATTTGGGTCTGTCATCTCATCTCCGTTTGTGTTAATTTTTAGGCATATGTACATTTTGGGGCCACTTTTTCTTTCATCATTTTTTTTTTGGTAACCCAAGTAGTTTTAGGCTATAAAAAAAGAAGAAGAGAGGAATTCCAATTTTTTTATTCCATATTCCTTCTTGTTCTTTCGGGATCTTCATCCTCAATAATAATGTATTGAGCAACAATACTGGATTGAGTAGTTTATTATTATCATTATTGGGTTCTTTATGGTGCTTTGGTGACGTGTTTTTGGTTTCATTATTTTCTTTCAGTACCCATATCAGAGGGCAACTCAAATACGCCCCTCCCGGCAGCGGCGGCTTCATTCCTCAAGTATATTTCTCTGTCTGTGCCTCTCATAGCTTCCCTTCTTGTTTGTGTGGGCTTTGAATGCTCTGTTGCTTGATGGACCAGGATATTTATTTCTGATATTTATTTATGGGTTAGATCATAAAGAGCCCCTACTGTTCCTTTAGTTTTGGAAAATAGTTTTTATTTTTTCGAAAAATTTTAAGAGAAGTTAGCTAATTTTGTATTTTTACAATATTTCTATGAAATAGATGACCTTATTTTTTAATTTTTCAAATTTTTATAAAAATTTGAAAAATATGTTTTCATTATTTTTTAGATTTTTTACTCTTACTTTGCATATGAGAGTATGGAGTTTGGATCTTAAACTTAATTTGCGTAAATTATGTATAAAATTTCTTGTACATCCACAAAAACTCGAATTCAAGCCACGAAATCCATGATTTCAAATATTACTTTATATAAAATTTTAAAAGTTTTAAAATTAGTTGTCTGTTTTGTGACTATTTTAAAATCTAAAAAAAGAAAAAATTGTACATTTAAATAAACTCTTTATTTTGTACCTTTTTGATACAAATTTCAAAAAATTAGTTGAACTTTTTGTAATTCTTTGGAAAACTAAAAACGGGAAAAAGGAAACTGTTTTCCAAAACTAGGCGGGCCTTAGTTTTTCTATCCCCGTGTTGGGAAATTATATAGGGGACTTGCCCTCCAAGTTGTCTATGTGCCTGTTTTTTGGATGTGAAACATGTGGTAAACATGTTTCACTTATTTAATAAATGTGGAACCCACCACTACATATTTTATATTAAAAAAAGGCTGGATACGCGGAGGGGCATGTCTTTTTATATAAGAAGAAAAATTATACAGGAGACCTTCTCCAATATATGTCCGCGTGCCAGTTTCCTAAATTATACTCTCATTAAAAATGGGTTCCCCTCTTTACATGTCTAACATTTAAAATACTGGCACACACCGCACACCGACATGTGGAGGGGAGGTCCCCTTTATAATTTCCCGTTGGGGAGAGGGACGAGTGGGCATGTATGTCCACTATTCCTTTGTTGTCATGTGGGTCCATGATGGTTTTTAACTATGTAATCGGCTAACTTTAATTTATTAATAGTTAATTAAGTATGCTAGAGTTAACCTATTTTCACTTTTATATTATTCTGTTAATTATTAATAACTATTTTTATAATATTAATTTTTTTTGGATAATAATGTTTTTAATGGCCTTACAATTTTTTAAACTCATGCCTTCAGTTGAAGTACTGTTACATTTTTTTACAGCATATATGAAGTATTATAACATCATGCTTAGTATAGATTATTAGGTAAAAACTTATGAGATTTTTCTTTTTTAACATGTAATAAATTGTACAAAATTTGTTTAAATTTGATAGTTTACACACGCGGACACATCCATCCACCATTAGTTAAGAAAATCTTTTTTTACATTCCATACGAAATAATATTGAATTCATTTCAAAAATACTTTGACCAATTGAAAACTCAAATTTAAGAAAAAACTGAATTTCTTTACTCTTTTTGTGATATTTTATTTTTTAGAAAATTTAATGAAATATTAACTTAATATTTTAATTTTATCCATGCAAAAAATTGTACAATTTATATCAAATCAAATCCATATACAATCAACACAAAGATTTTACTTTATTTTATTTTATTTATTTATTTTTTGTTTTGATTCCCAAACACATATGTGTATAATTGTATACAAGAGCTTATATGATAAAACTATTTATGCACAACTTCTTTTTAATAATTAAAAAAAAAAAAAAAAAAAAAGGAGTTAGTACGATATAGACACTATAAATTAATAATTATTATGAAACTCAACATATAATATGAGAGCACATAATAGGGAAAAAACCATTTTATATAAAGTTGATAAAAATTAGATTATAACATATAATCTAGATAAATCATTTATGATTTTATTTTCATGCAAATATTAACTGTTAAGTAGATATAATTATGGATTAGCTCATTAGCTTTAGATAATTAGTGGAGTTTTTTGAATCAAGTAAAAGTTAGTGGGGTTAGTTGCAACATGTGAAAACTTAGTGGGGTTTTTACATTGAGTCAAAGTTAGTGGACTGATTTGATATTTTGAAAATTATTACTTTATCCCTTTATTTATTGTAACTTGCTTATTTTAAATCAACCTTCAACAGCAACAGTTCATTTTTCTAATTTGAATAAGAATGAAGCAGTTAGGTTTTGATTTGATAGACATTTGGCGCATCTCTACGTTGATGATGAGGTAGTTTTCAATCAACATTCATAAAAATGCTCTCAATTTAAAATAGATATGTTAGATTACCACTTTATCTAAAAACTTAAGTTATTAAATTGTGGGTTAATAATGTATATCAAAGTTTAACACTTCCCCGCATCTGCAGTTCGACAACACGTAGAGAATTAAACAAATGATATATAACATTACAGAATAAATGTGAGCGATAAGACTAAAACTCAGGACCTCCTAGTAACTAGAGCTCTGATACCATATTAGATTATCGCTTTATCTAAAAGTTTAAGCTATTAGGTTGTGGACCAACAATGTAAATTAAGCTTTAACAAGATGTAAGTAATTAACCAAATAATTTTAATTTTAGAATTTTAAAATATCTGTTAACTCTCCATTATCACGGTAGTTCCTTGTTACCTCCCCAAAAATAGTAACTTTGCTGCTTTGGTGCACACGCACAGTTTGAGCCCATAATTAGTGTGAAGAATAAAAATAGTATGGTGAAACCCATGCTCTGACCGGAATTCCCAAGGATTTGAGTTTTTGAGTTGTTGATCTTTGATACTGCATTTGGATCGTTCTAGGAATCCTAGGTAGTGGGCATCAAGGTTTCAATTCCTTGAACATTCTCATTTATTTTTTAAAACAGCATAAGGATTAAGGATTCCAAAGCATATGATTCTCCTACTCAAGACTCCTAATGTGTTCTTTTGATAAGAGAAACTTGACTCATAGTGGAGAGGGAAAAGTGGGTAGGATAATGGAAGGAATAAATATTTAGTTATTAAAATAAACATTGAATTTATTTGCACAAACATAGCAATGTGTTACTAGCTTCTAATTGTTTTGTTCTTATGCAATTTAATGTTAAATAGAAATATTATACTTATCATCCAAGCATCACAATACTTATCCACCATATTGGACGTACTGTACTGTGCATTTTCCAATTAAATACTTACATGCAGTACCCATGTCGAGAGGGGGCACATACATGAGAATTAGTTCATGTGATCAAGGATGCCCCCATCACAACCCTGTAAAAGAAAGGGTTATGATTCATTTGTTAAATTTACGCATACCTGATGTTTGCACATGAATTCACACACATAGACTGTCTGAGTTATGAGCATGATATTCAAGTAAAGTTCACGATAAGGAGTTTTTCCTTTTTCAAATTTTAGGGGCATCTCATTATGTTTATTCTGATCCATAGGTATGCATCATCTGAAGAGGGAAAGCCTTCTCCAAAGAGGAAACAAGCAACAGCAGCATTTAGTTCCTGTCAAAAGGACTAAAATTGTAAAAGCTGTGGCAGTTCCTCCCACAGCATCTTCAATTGATGGCATCGAGTATAGAAAACACTTAGCTAAAAGCTATGGTTTTGCACAAATTGCAGAACCGATTCCTGAAACTGTTACATTAAAGGATATTGCTGATACACTACCAAAGAAGGTACTTTCTAGTGCATTTTTGCCTCACAATGAGGTTTTTTCCTTGTCCATAGACTCTGAAGTTACTAACTGGAAAACTTTGATCAAATAATGATGTTTGATTCTTTTATATTAAGCGAGATTACATATTGAATAGCAAACCTGTGGTGAAAATATGACCTCTTCCAACAATGTACAGCGGAATAAAATATTGTATAAAAGATCACACATACACTTGCAACAATATCAATGGTAAATACAGAATCATTCCACAACCATAGCAACATAAAGAGAACAAAAATAAAGGCAACGATACCAGGAATTACGTGGTTCGACAAAACCTACATCCACAGAAGCAATCGACAAGAGATTTCACTATGAAAATCAAAGATACACACTCAATGATCTTCTCTCCTTCTCTTACCCTCTCTTACTCTCTTACCTATCAAAATATGCCCAGAAGAACATATATAATAAGCTCTCAGAGGTTTCCCCCCGAATCCCCGACCGTCACACCGTTTACATTCAAAATTCAAATAACTTCGTAGCCCAGATGCACTCGTCGGCGAGAACAAGGGATTTGTTGACGAGTCAAAGAAGCCCACTCGTAGATGAGTCTATCCTCTCGTCGACGAGTCTTTAACTCTGAGATTTTCTGACTCTCGGTATCTACTTGTCGACGAGTATAGGGCACTCGTTGGCGAGTTATTGCTGCTGCACCAACATATGTTTTTCTCCCTTTGTTCATAAGCCCCCACGAAGTATAAGAGTCGCACCATAAACAAAATCTCCACCTTGGCAATTATATGCCCCTTAGGAGAACCCGAAAAACATATCTGACTGCTCCACCTTGAACTCGGAATGCTCGATTGGGACCGTCTCCCTTCTAGCACTTGGAGACATGCATCAAGTCCAAGCAACACCGTTTGAACTTGCCGTTGATAGCTTTAGCTTCTACCATCAACCCCGATATAGTTGTAGATGCAATACGCGAAGACTTCGGCCTAGATTTCCAATAAGACCTTCCTATAACAGTAAACATAAAAATTGCTGCAAGTCTTATATCACCAAAATTCCCTACATAGTCTTCAACAAAATTAACAACTAACGGTTCACTCTGTTGCCTGCTGAAACACTTCATTATACAATTATGAGGGACTTTTGACATATCCCGAACATTGCCCGTCCTTGGGTACCGTACGGTAGACATTCCATATTGATTCTCCATAGAACCCCTTTGAGACAGTAAACAAAGTCTCCTTGCGATTCCGTCCATAAAGCAACCTTGAGATAAATTCCGATCTCCCTATAGTCATGTCCACAAAATCACCCTGAGATAACACCAATCTCTCTGCAGTTTTGTTCATGCGAATCAGTAAACTAAGACCCATCTTGGCCGCACCCAATACATTCATTCAACAGAGTGTCCAACTGATTAGCCTCAATCAAAGCCTTTCTAGTCAATAACATGTTATTCACACACAATAGATACATCACTCCACTGCATCCTATCACCCTCTTCCATACTGGAAGTCTCACCAACTCACACATCTGAGTAGCGGTTTGATAGTACACATGGGCTCATCGTGATCCTGTTGGTCTCATGAGTTGAGAACTCCTTGCAATATGAACTATATCATCTCTGTCTTGAGTCTTTTGTTCCACCTACATCACATACCCATTCATACCATGATACTGTTGACCTGAGATAGAACTCCCTGCATTTCTACCCAGAGTCCCTAACTTCATCTGAATAACATGATTGCTACTACTGCAGTTTTCTGGCATTTGTTTCTCTTCCTTTACTTGAGTACGCTACCCCATGATTTTAACACCAAAAGTCATGTCCTCGATCACCCCTTTGTTTGCTATATGATAACTCAGTTTGCACCCACCTTTCTTATTCCCCAAAAAAGTGTACTGTCTAAACATAACACCAAGCATAGATCCTCCATTACTAGAATATTGCACCAGTGGACATCCACTCTTTTTTTTTTTAAAGAAGGGCGGCACCTCCATTTATTTATTGATAAACCCTCACTTTTGGCGGAGGAATACCGTGGTTACAAGACAATCAATGGGAGAAACAAAAGACAAAACTTTAAAAAAAAAACAACACCAACATCCAGCCAAAAACAGGGTTACAATTCCAAACAAAACAAAACAAAACAAAGACCTACAAAACAAACCCCACGCAATAAAACAAACAAAAGATAAATAACATAAAACATAAACCAAAACCAATAGGAAATCAGCTAAATATACCTTATATAAGTCGTACTCATGTTCTCCAGTTTATACAAATCATTGATAACTTTATGGAGTTGACTACTATTTGTAAACAAACTATTCCTCCCCATAGCACCTTGTCGAGTCAAGGCATCTGTCACTTTGTTTCCTTCTCTATACCAATGATTTATCGAAAAGTCTACTCCCTCCAATAAACCACCAATAGCTGCTCCCAAAAATCCTCACAATCGAGTAGTCTACCGCAAAAATTGCCCACAATGCACCTGCAACTTTCTCATCTAGCGATACATTTGGCGATCAGTCACACGAGAAACACGACATACTCACTGACTTCACCAAGAAGTACCCTGCAAGCCCTGCATATAACATGTCTTGCTCACAAAACTTCTTGACAAAACCAGCGTACTCAGCCCCAATGTTTGACTTAAGAATCTATCTCTCGGTCTGGTTCTCCACCTCAGCCACTGCATGAAGTACACCAAGACCGTTCATGATAAATCCACGAAATACATATGTCTATCCCTTGATGCTATCATCATTGGTTCCCAAATATCTGAATACATGTAGTCACCCATATGCTTTAACTGCATATGCCACAGGATACCTGACTCAGATTCAATAGTTGTAACTCCACCTACAACCGTAACACCCTGTAGTGCATAGATATTTCCTGCTACTTTATCTCCTTTCATCACTATCCAAGTTAACTTCACACACTTTCATTTTTCCACATTCAGACTCATAACAAATATCCATTACGGTCTAAAATTCTTAAAGAAATAACATTCTTCCTTAGATCCGATTTATGCTTTACATCACATATGGCTTTTACAACACCATCATACATTCTGATTTTGACATTTCCATTAACAAATAATTTGCGTGAAATATCATTTTCCATCAAAATACAACCAGTATAAACTGACTTATAGATGTCAAGCCATTTTCTAGGATAAAAGCATCCGGTATTTAAGATCCAAGAATCACCCGTGAGGCACTCCGTACCCGATGAAAACACGTAGCATATCTTTATCACTACATTCTAAGTCTTCCTCCACTACACTTGCAGATTTTGACGAACCCTTAAACATATATCGACATTCCAGTTTTCACTAAACTAATGCCGGAGAATTCTCATCCATGACGTGATACAACACGTCCTTAGCCAAACAAAGACGAATGATTGGTCCCAATTCATTCTAAGTCGTTGCATCCATGCTATCTAGTTGAAATTCTGCATAAACCTTTCACCATACCTTGTTGTACTAAGAGATCCTTCAATTCAGAGGCCATACAACACTCTTTGATACCAGTTGTTGTGAAAATAAGGCATCATCCAACAATGCACAGTGGAATAAAACATTGTATAAAAGATCACACATACACTTGCAACAATATCAATGGTAAATACAGAATCATTCCACAACCATAGCAACATAAAGAAAACAATTATAAATGCAACGACACTACAAATTACGTGGTTCGGTAAAGCCTACATCCATGGGAGCAATCGGCAAGAGATTTCACTATGAAAATCAAAGATACACACTCAATGATCTTCTCTCCTTCTCTTACCCTCTCTTACTCTCTTACCTATCAAAATATGGCCAGAAGAACATATATAACAAGCCCTCGGAGGCTTCCCCCCGAATCCCCGACAGTCACACCGTTTACATTCAAAATTTAAATAACTTCTCGTAGCCTAGGCGCACTCATCGACGAGAACATAGGATTCGTTGGCGAGTCAAAAAAGCCCACTCATCGATGAGTCTATCCTCTCGTCGACAAGTCTTTAACTCTGAGATTTTCTTGCTCTCGATATCTATTCGTCGACAAGCACAAGGCACTCGTCGACAAGTCATTGCTGCTGTACCAACATATGTTTTTATCCCTTTGTTCATAAGCCCCCACGAAGTATAAAAGCCACACCATAAACAACAAAACCTATTTTGATAGCAAAATAGTAGCATCACAGATGAGGAGATGTCAAAGGTCAAAAGGAATCACCCTTGCCAAATTTGCCCAAACCATGTGTCATGGTTGCAAGACTTTAAGACCGTGACATTTTCCCCCACTCCATCTTATCAATGTCCTTGTTGATGAACATACATGATCCAACTTCTAGTAACACTTACAAAACCCCAAAAATAGGAGGCTTCCGATCAAACCACAGTCCAAACATCTCATTCTTTGCAACTTCCAAACTTGTCTTTGATCCCCAAAAGACTGGATCCCAACCAAATCTGAAGACGCTCGTGGAACACAACACTAAACAGAAGGTCTTCGGCCTAAACTCATATCCAAAACCGAATGTAGCTTCCTTTGAACCACAATCTAGATCTCAGATTCTACTCAAGACTTCAAATATCCAGAGTCACAACTCAATTGGAAGCCAACAGCTGACCAACAACCACTAATTCTGAACATTTTAACATTCTCATAGAACTCAAAACTCATAAATCCTTGATATGGATGCGTATTACAACCTTGTCTCTCAAAAAACTAGACTCCTATTCAAGAGAAGAGAATTTGCCCACAAATTCACAAAGACAGACTGCTTCCAGAGCTAAAGTCATTCTCAATCCGAGACTCATCTTAATACAGCCCAAAGAAGAGCCAACACACAAAAATCCCATTCTGATGAAGATTCTCTCATTGATACATCTTGTATTGATACAATCTTCTGATGATCGATGCCACTTCCTTCTCGTAATAGGAGGGTGACATCATGAAACCCTTCTCTAACCGCAAATCAAACTGAAGATTTCTTTGTTTCTCAAACCCTATAAAGGTTCTAACATATGAATACAAGCTCAAGGTTCCATACTGTTGAAATCCCGAGTATCCTTGGGTATATTGAGTAAATTAGGAAAGTAGTAAATGTAGAAGATTGTATATTATTCTGTAGGGAGATTATTTACTTATTTAGAATCCTTGATTGTATTATATATTGTAAGATTGGGATGTACAAAATATTCAATTGAAGAAATACAGAATTTCCATTCTGTTTTCATGGTATCAGAGCTAGGGTTTCTAAACCTTAGTTAGCAATAGCCGACGGCGCCGTCAATAGCAGAGGGTCGTGCTCCTCTGAAACTCTCGACGGTGACTCTGTCGCCACCTCCATCGTGGGGTCTCTCGGATCGGGTCCAATGGTGGCATTGCGGCGACTCAGAGAACTCCAATCGCAGCCGGCGAACAAGATTTGCGTCGATTGTTCATAGAAGAACCCGCAATGGGTGTTGGTATTGTACGGTGTCTTCATGTGTCTTGAGTGCTCTAGCAAGCGCCGCGACCTCGTTGCTCACAACAGCTACGTCCAATCGGTGACAATGGACTCCTGGTCAGAGATCCATCTCAAGAAGATGGGCATGAACAGCAAAGCCGAAGCGGCGAGAGCTCGCAAAAGCGCCATTGAGGCCGACTGCAAGGACCGCGAGGCTTGCGAGAAGGAAGAGTAGTATTGGTGCAACGCCGAGGGCACCAAGTCCCACGCCACCAAGAAGCGCAAGGAGGTTGCCGAGAAGCGTGTCGAAGCCGCCGCATGCAAGGCCAAGGCTCGATGCCTAGCCAAGTAGGAAGAGAAAAGCCTCGAGAAGTCGTTGAAGAAGCCTGATAAGAAGGCCAGTTGCGTCTCCATCCCCATTCCCAAAGTCACCGAGGTAGAGCCTTTTATTGATTGGAAAATGTTGAGGTAGGGCCTACCTAGTTCGGCGGACCAGACCTCATTTAGTTATTGTACGACTTCGTCTTCCACAAACATTTTTTCGTGTTCTTTAGCCCAAAGAGGTAATTTTTTGCAAGCCTTGAATATAACCTTTAAATCCAAAACTCCTTGAATTATTGATTCTGGTGCTTTTGACCACATGACCGATGTCTATTATCTTTTCTCATCATATTCACCCTGTGCTGGAAATTTGAAAGTTAAAATTGCAGATGGATCACTCTCGTTTGTTGCAGGGAAAGGGAATATCTGACTCTCTAACTCCATCACACTAGAGTGTGTTCTTCATGTTCCTAATTTATCTTGCAACTTACTATCCATTAGCCAGTTAACTAAAAACTCCAATTGTCTTGCTAAATTTCTTCCATCTCATTTTGTTTTACAGGACCTATCATCGGGGAAGACGATTGGTAGTGCTAAGGAATGTGAGGGACTCTACTACTTTGAGGAGACAAATGTGAGTGAACAATGTGAAACTGCTATTTGTGATTTTGCATCTACTTCTAGGGATAGTGAAATTTTATTATGGCATTCTAGGATGGGTCATCCAAATTTTCAATATCTAAGACATTTCTTTCCTTCCATTTTTTCAAATAAAATGTCTTCTGAACTTCAATGTGAGATTTGTGAACTTGCAAAACACCAATGTAATTCCTTCTCAAAATTCACATACTAATCATCCAGACCCTTTATTATGATTCATAGTGATTTATGGGGGCCCTCACGCTTTCTTAATCGCACTCACACGAGATGGTTTGTTACTTTTATTGATGATCATACTCGTATTTGTTAGGTTTACTTGTTGAAAGATAAAACTGAAGTTCGTTCTATTTTCGTTAGTTTCCACTCCATGATTCAAACACAATTCTAAACTCATATTCAAATTTTACGTACTGATAATGGTACGAAATATTTCAATAATATCTTGGACATTATCTTCAAGAAAATGGAATTGTTCATCAAAGTTTCTGTGTAGATACCCCTCAACAAAATGGGGTTTTTGAACGTAAAAATAGGCATATTCTTGACGTAGCTCGGGTGTTGATGTTCACTACAAATATGAAAAAATATTTTTGGGGCGATGCCATTTTAACAGCTACACATCTCATTAATCGAATGCCTAGTCGAGTTCTTTATTTTGCCACTCCTCTCCAAAAACTCTAGGAATGGTTTCCCAACACTCGGTTCCACTCCAATCTCTCTATGAAAATCTTTGGATGTATTGCTTTTGTTCATGTTCATGCTCACAATCGAGATAAATTGGAACCTCATGCTATTAAGTGCGTTTTCATTGGTTACTCTCCTACTCAGAAAAGCTACAAATGTTATGATCCTATCACAAAAAAATTGTTTGTTAGCCTTGATGTCACGTTCTTTGAAACCACTCCCTACTTCCCAAAGCCCTCTCTTCAGGGGGAGAAATAGAGTGAAGATCAGTTCTTTGATTTCTCTGTTGATGAATCCGTGCCATACACTGAGTCTACCATTGCATCATTTCCTAACCTGCCATGTACAAAAGATCACTTAACCTCAGGGGGAGATGCAGAAAAACAAAACAATACAGAAATACTTGTTTACTCAAGAAAGCCAAATACAAAGAACAGGGAGAATCTCATACAGTCATACCTGAGGCACCAAGAGAGTTGGAACCGGTGATAGCTCCGAGCAACTATGAGTCCATGCCCAATCCTAATCAAGTAATAGATGGTCATGAGCTCCCTTCTGATAAGTCTGTACCTGATGACATCAATTTACCAATTGCAGTTAGAAAACAAACCAGTTCATGTACTCAATATCCTTGGTCAAAATACATGTCTTACAAAAGCTTGTCTACAGAATATCGTGCTTTTACTTCTAAACTTGACAGGATAAAAATTCCAAAGAATATCTAGGAAGCCTTGGAGATTCCTAAATGGAGGGAAGTTGTCATGGAGGAAATGTGGGCTCTGCAAAAGAATGGAACTTGGGACGTTATGAATTTGCCAAGAGGGAAGAAGCCAGTTGGTTGTAAATGGGTCTTCACAGTGAAATATAGAGCTGATGGGACAGTTGAACGATATAAAGTTAGACTCGTTGCAAAAGGGTTTACACAGACTTATGGCATTGACTACACGAACACATTTGCAATAGTGGCAAAATTGAACACAGTTTGGGTACTCCTGTCCTTGGAAGCTAACTTAGATTGGCCACTACAACAACTCGACATTAAGAATGCTTTTCTAAATGGCGAGCTTGAAGAAGAAGTCTACATGACTATACCACCAAGATTCAGTAAGAAAGGTGAAGAAAACAGAGTATGCAAACTCAAGAAGTCCTTGTATGGACTCAAACAATCTTCCAGAGCATGGTTCGACAGGTTTACAAAAGTGATTAAAAATCAAGGATATCGACAAGGGCAATCAGATCACACTTTGTTCTTCCAACAGTCTGAAAGTGGTAAGAAAATAATTCTGATAGTTAATGTTGATGATATAATCCTAACTGGAGATGATATAGTGGAGATTGAAAGATTAAAGAAAGTCTTAACTGCTGAGTTTGAAGTTAAATACCTGGGACAAATGCGTCACTTCTTGGGAATGGAAATTGCTAGATCATAAAAAGGTATCAGTGTCTCTCAGTGAAAGCATATTAGTGATCTCTTAACTGAAACTGGCATGCTTGGTTGCAAACTTAGTGAAACTCCGATTGAAGCGGTAAAGAGGGTCGAAGAATGTGGAATACCAGTTGAAAAAGAAAGGTAGCAGAGATTGGTTGGTAAACTAATTTACCTATCGCATACCAAACCCGAAATTGCATTTGCGGTAAGTGTGGTAAGCTAACACATGCATTCACTGAAAAAGACTCACCTAGATGATGTGTATAAGATCCTCAGGTACCTTAAGTGTTCTCCGGGAAAAGTACTTTTCTTCAAAAAATGTGAAAGCAAGGAAGTAGAAATCTTCACTGATGCGGATTGGGCAGGATCAGCAGAAGACAAAAGGTCTACCACTGGATATTGCACCTTTGTATGTGGAAATTTGGTAACTTGGAGGAGCAAAAAACAGAATGTAGTGGCCTGAAGCAACGCTGAAGCCAAATTCAGAGCAGGTGCATAAGGAATATGTGAAATACTGTGGTTACGAAAACTCTT
The DNA here is from genome assembly GCF_029873635.1 of Malania oleifera. Lineage (NCBI taxonomy): Eukaryota > Viridiplantae > Streptophyta > Magnoliopsida > Santalales > Ximeniaceae > Malania > Malania oleifera. The sequence continues at coordinate 111,065,438 of NC_080422.1, forward strand.
GGAAGAGTTACAAATTTCGGTGAAATTCCCTATCAAACTATATTGTGACTACAAAGCAGCCATCAGTATCTCTCTCAATCCAGTTCAACATGACAGGACTAAACATGTGGAAGTGGACCGACATTTTATCAAAGAGAAGGTTGAAGAAGGAACCATCTGTATGATTTATGTACCTACCAAGGAACAAACTGCAGACATCTTTACTAAAGGGTTAGCACGACAAAACTTTGATGATTTCATTGGCAAGTTGGATATGATTAATATCTATGATCCAACTTGAGGGGGAGTGTTGAAATCCCGAGTATCCTTGGGTATATTGAGTAAATTAGGAAAGTAGTAAATATAGAAGATTGTATATTATTCACAGGGAGATTATTTACTTATTTAGAATCCTTGATTGTATTATATATTGTAAGATTGGGATGTACAAAATATTCAATCGAAGAAATACAGAAATTCCATTATGTTTTCACATACCAACCTTACACTCCAAGGGTAGATCTTGTCTCGGAGGTTCTCCAATTTTGATCACCATCTGGCATCCACAACTCAGTAAGTACCCAACCGAAACAATATCAAAGTTCAAAACTGACATTTTGCTTCCATAGTGAGTATCCACCCTAGGAGTCTTACAATACATGATGCCAAAAATGAGTCTACACCTTGTAGTCTCTTTGCATCCAACGAATATCAAAATATGGGGTTACCACGTCCAACAAGACATCCAAGCTCGACACTGACATACCATTCCAAAGGTGAGTGCCCACCCAAGGAATCTCACTATACACAACTCCAAGGATGAGTCCACACCAAGGAAACACCCAAAACTTGAACAAACTCAACTTTTGGGGTTCACAACCTAGTTCCTCACGGTGTACCCAATATACTCATGGACCCCACAATTCCAAAGTTAATCATCTTATTCAAATCCAACCACATGATAACCTGGAGAACTTCCTTCAGTCCTCTAGTCTCAAGCTTATATCACACCTCAATAAACAATCCTCAATATTATTATTAAACTTCCCTGTCCTCAGACATCTGAAGCTCAATCCAAATAGAAACTCAAGATTCCTAATCACTTGTCCTTTGACCCGAGTATTAACCACAATCCATTATGGCCAACTTTCTCATACAATTGCCCTTTGGCTCAAACTCAAGTTTTCATCTGAAAGGTGGCCCTTTGGCTTGATTGTGTTGAATGAACCTACACAAAAAACAACAAAGAGGGAAGGCCCTTTGGCCAAACTCCTACAATCATCCCATTCCACCAAATCTAAGAGTATCACCTCTGCCTGTGGAACAAGGACACTACAAAGTTTCAATAGATAAACATTCGAACTCCAATGCCAATCACAATAGGAAAACTCCCAAAGTGTGGTCATAATACCTACCTCAAGGGCATAAGGTATGCGTATCTTTGTTTCCCTTAATCAACTTTCATCCCTTATTAAGGGTATAGGATACAATCAAGCAACCTAATGTTGACAAGATAATCAACTAAAGACCAAAATTTCATTTCGTTAGTCACAATAGGGGAGCAAGAGACAAGAACCTACTCAAAGGTAACTTGATCCTTACCCCACCCAATGTCACAAATTGAATTCCCACAATTGAGTTGATGCCCACAGTATTAATCTCCTTTTTCATTCATGATCGAGATATCTGCTCTAGTATCAACTGTCACAGATGTGGAGATCTCAAAGGTCAAAAGGAATTACCCTTGCCGAAATCTGCCTAAAGTATCAAGGAGCTACGCCTGTGCGGCGGCAATATTGCACTAACTCTAGCCTAGTTGTAGTTATCCTCATCGAAGGAAACACTCAAGTGTCTAACCTAATGGTCAAGTCTCATGCTCGAAAGCCCTTGATCCAACTAAGATAATCATTGAGCCACCTATATTCACATTCTACTAGCACTAAGAGTGACCCTCATTCCCACAGTATAGTCCTCCAGTCAACGTACCCAACCACTTACCACCCACTAGTTGGCACTAGGAGAAGTGGCACCAACCATACACTACTCAAGCAAAACAAATGAAGGATTATCACCCCTTGATAATCCAATCGAATATAGAATGACATCACCAACATAATAACCAACAACCAATAAGGAATAGACGTCAAACCTTCAGGCCAAGAGTACTGTGCTACCTCATTCTCAAATGGGTCGTCCATGAGGCTTCCGATTCCACACAGAAGTCCAAGATATCCCTCAAGGATTCCAAGAGCCTACCCCTAGGGGAGGTAGGCTGCTCACCTGGTGTTCCCCCAAAAGTCATTTCTCTGAAGTATTCTCGTTTATGTACGAGTAACCACTAGGGATCTAATGATCATAAAATTTAGGTTCTAGATTACCTTGGAACCATCCCCATGAGAACCACATAGTTGAATCTAGGTAAACTAACCTTCCCTCCAAGTCAGAATTATACACCAAAACCATGTGTCATGGTCGCAAGACTCTAAGACCATGACATATAGCATGTGGAAATTAAATGTTGAAATTGCTTCCTTTTAAAGAATATTACTAACCCGTCACAGCTTGTACACAAATATACCAGGAAGCTAGTGACTTTTTGCATATCTTGAGCATTTTGATAGTTATTATGCTTAATAACACTGTCTAGCTAAATGGCATTCCACTGTTGGTTAGAAAATCCACATAACTAGCCTGCTAGAGAAGCACTGTATCTCTTCTTAGCTGCTGAAATTACAAGGAATACCCTACATGATTCATTGGAAAAAAGGATGAAGAGGTTTGTATGATGCTAAACTCATTTATACCGAGGATCGGAACATTGATATTGAGAATAACGTAGAGCTTCAAAAATAATGGATTAATGCTGGATGTCACTTTGAATTTTGTAAAACTCTGAAAATGAGTTTAAATGTAAAATGTACAGTGATCCCTAAAATGTTGTTAAAGACTAGAAATTTAGAGTTCAAATCATGTAAATGAAATGCATGCTACATGTGTTGTGTAAAGACAAAAAGTGACATGGTGAGTACATAAAAGACATTCATTAGTGGAGCATCGATCGCTCACATATTGACTACAAAATCCAAAAATACATTTTTTTAACCCGCAAAATAGATCAGGGAGAGAATCTTTCAAGTGATTAACAAAACAAAAATTCCAGTATAAGATTATTATTTATATAAGAATATTATAATTGTGAACAAGAAAACATTAGGAATTCAATCTGAATGGAAGCAAGGATTCATTCAAACCTCCCCACCAAAATCTTCTTGTTGAAAAAGGAGTCATGCCACTCTCAAACAATTTATTCACATTTTCGACGAATAGAAACAACACTGACAGTTTGACATAATATTAGCATTGGCATTTTGTCCTCCTCAACATATTTGTACCAAGTTTAAAATTTTCTGATTTAACTACATCATCAATGCAAATATTTACTGATGTTATTTCATATGCTTTACATTGGCAAAATTTTATTGAAAATTCATAATGTTACCTTGTTTGCTGCAAAATAATTTTTTGGGTTCTTTGTTTTTGATGGCTGTTGGTGGAGGTTATCACATGAGCATGGAAAATTAAATGCTGTTGATGCATTTTTAGGAGTACTTCTGATGTTTTTTAAAATTTTGTATTCTTTGTTGTAAGTTGTTGGAGATTGATGATGCAAAAGCATGGAAGGCTGTTCTAAAATCTGTCGCATTTTATGCATTGGGGCTCTTCATGACTTCAAAGACCCCATGGTATCTGCTTCCACTGGCTTGGGCATGGACAGGGACTGCAGCTGCAGGGGTTAGTTTTTGTATTTAGCGATCTTGTTTTGTGGTAATACTGCTTGTTAATTCTTACTACACCTTATTTTGTTTATTTTATTCTAATTTTTTAATGGAAATAATTTCATTGATAGAATTTAGAAGGAATTACAAACGTTGAACAATAAACCAAACTTTCGTTTTTTTTTTTACCTTCTAATAAATTTTATGTACATCCCAACTGACCATTTCTCTTAAAATACTGACTTCTTGTTCCTCTTCTTCCCATTTTGAAGTTCTTTTCTATAGGTCATGAATGTGGTCATAAATCATTTTTCAGAAACAAGTTGGTGGAAGACATTGTTGGAACTCTGGCCTTTTTGCCATTGATATATCCATATGAGGCATGGCGTTTTGAACACGAACGGCATCATGCAAAAACAAACATGTCTGTATGATAATCTCTTTTAAGTTCATTTATTTTTGTTGAAATAAATCCTTTTTGTTGATTCCAATTTTACCTCTCTGCCTGCACCATGCATATACTAGAACATGGAGGAGTACTAAAAGGAGATAAACAAACCCCTGCCCAAGTAATTTTTTTTATGGGTAGCAAAAGAAATAGATTAAGAAAGTGAAGGGAGAAATTACAACCTAGAAGAGGAGAAGAGATATTCAGAGCAAGAAGAAAAAGAACAAGAAAAGGGGGAAAAAAAAGAAAGAAAAAGGAATTAAAATCAAAACAAAACCATCTCTGAATAAGAAAATCCCTCTTTAAGCCCTTCCCATCATAATTGGTAGGACTGTGTAGAAAAACTAAGACAAAACTTAACAATCTCTGAATAAGAAAGCCCCTCTTTAAGTCCTCCCATCAAAGTTAGTCGGACTCTATTAAATTTGCTAATTCATGCTGCCCTATCTTTGCTTTGTTTTAGCACCATCCAGGTGAACTTCATCCCCTCTGGGATCTCCCAGTTACAATCCCATCTTATCCAATAACCTTTGGGCAATTGAGCTTCCCAAATAATAAATATGATAAGAGGGGAATTGTATTATTTTATTCTCACTTCTCATTCATCCCAAGTATTTGACTGGAATATTCCTTCGGATGGTCAGCAGACTAATACCTCAAGTAATTGCAAGTAATTCAGCTGGATGTCACAATTTCAACTGTATTTTGCTAAGAATATTTTCTTGATTTTCTTGTTCAGTAAAAGTAAACTAGTGTCATAACTACATGAAGTTGGGAAAATTTTAATTATATAGCTTAATATCTAATGAATCTTTTTATTGATGGACCCATTTGTATGAAAGTCAAAACAAGTATGTCCTTGTGTATCTAGCTTTGCATGTCTTTGCTTGGGTATAGCTCTTTTAGAAGAGGAGATGGTCTTCACTGTTCCCAAACTATTTCTATTTGTAAATTGAGAATTTAAACTTCATTGAACTCAATTACTGCTATTTTTCTTAGCAATCAAATTGGAAATATTTAGCCTAATTTTAAATGGAATTTGGAAGCTGTGTTTTATTAGAGCATAATATTTTTGGTTATTGGTAGTACGGATTCATGTATGTTTTGTCATTAGCATTTTTTCCTGTGGAGATAAATGTTATGTGTGGAGAGGAGAACTATAGTTTGCTAGAATGGTAGGATTTGAATTTTATAATGGAATCTTATATTCTTATAACGCATGTAACACTAATTGAACACAAAGAAACATGCTGATATTGAGGGCGTCTCTATAACATGGTCAATTTGAATGTTGAATGAGTGTGTATGTTGAATACATAGTTTATTGGTGACACAAGTCCTACATGCACGAGTACATATATCCGTTTCATGTTGCATTAATCAAGCAATATTTAATTACATCTGTTTGATTTGTCCTACGCCCTAATTGAATTTCAAATGAAAATTGTGGTGCCTTTATTGATTTGATGAAGCTGTATTAGGTTTTAGCTGTTTATAGCTAGATTAAATGTGTTAACGTTACTGTGTTACAAAGAGTAAAGTGTTTGCTTGACACACATTCTGAGAAATTGGTAATTGGTGACTACAAGCTCATGTACTATAATTTTGAACAATTTTTTTTTTCAGTATGCTATGCACATCAGATACTTATCTACTTATTCTAGTTTCCACATCTGAAATTTTGGTCATCATAACCTGTAGAAGTTCACTTCTTTCATTCATCTTAAATTTAGGTTGTTTGAGGATACAGGCTGGCACCCAATTCCAAAAGAATATCTTGAATCATCTCCACTTGTGCGTAAAGCCATGATATATGGATATGGTTTACTCCGGCCTTGGATGACTATAGCGCATTGGTAATACTGAAGCATTTTATAAGATTAAGAGACCATGCATCTAACTAATTATTCCTTCAATAATATTAAATTATTGCTTTTGAGTTGAACAATATTTAGTTGCATCTTACATCATTTGGTATGCATGTATCTGAATTCTGAACCTCATTTAGCATTATGACATATAGGTTGCAGTGGCACTTTGATGTGAACCAGTTCAGACCAAATGAAATGAAGAGGGTAAAGATAAGCTTGGCTTGTGTTTATGCATTTATCGCAGTTGGATGGCCATTCCTTATCTACGAGACAGGGTTCACCGGTTGGATCAACTTCTGGTTAATGCCATGGCTGGTTTATCATTTTTGGGTAGTGTTACTTTCCACTGTGCTCTAGTTATGCTACTTTCAGAAAATATATTATTCAAGTGGTCATAAATATTTCTCCTGTCAACTCATGGTATTTGTGGTAGTCATGCTTAGTAGGGGTGGATAATGAATACCATCTTGAAAAGCGCAAAGAAAAATTTTGTGAACTTTGAAAGCATCCATGTTATATGTGGCTTTGACATCTGGTATAATGCAGATTTTAACGACCTTGCTCCATTTGTGTTGAGAACTTTGGTTTACTAGATATTTGATTTTCTAAGTTTACTTGATAACTAAACATAAAAAAGTAAATCTCTTCATATTTTCGTTTCCATTCATTTCCCTTTTATTATCCTAGTTCCTAAGAGGGCATTGATGTATTCTTTATGACTTACTCGCCAGTATTTCCCTGTGTTGTATTGATGATGGTTGAAAAATTTAAACCATCTTTTTCTTTTGCAAGTACTCTCTTCCCAAAATATAGAAAACGATAATTGAAAGTGTCCATTATATTTCAGGTTTTTTTTTTTTTTGGTAAAAGAGGGCGGCACCTCCATTTATTTATTAATAAACCTTCACTTTTGGCGGAAGAATACCGTGGTTACAAGTTAACACCAACCAACCAAATTAGGACAAACAAAATTAAATATAACTAACAAAGGAGAAAAAAAAAAAAAAAAACAAAAAACAAAACGAAATACGCTAAATGAAACTCTAGAGATGAACTAACGACGAACAGAAACAAGACCTTACCTATCCATCCGAAAGATACCTTTCAGATAACGTGGTAGAAGGTGTTGTTTTTCGTAAATTACATTATTTCCCATTTTTCCTTCTTTAGTAAGAAAATCAGTAGCATTATTGTCTTTTTTATATTGACGCATCATCATGACATTCACTCCTTCAGGTTGGCGATAATAAACTATACTATATGTTGCACTTGTACTGGTTTCTTTCGATTTTCATTTTTGTTTTCCTAAATTTCTCTTGAACCTTCACTCTGCCGCCCCTCACAATTACTAGCTCATACAATTTGATTCTTGATTTCTGAAATGGTCATTGAATCCAAAAGTCTACATATCTTGTCAAGGACTCAAATGGATTTGTTGCTTCTCTTTGAAGTTGGATGACATGATTCAAATTGGAATTATCTCTCTACATTAAAATTTTGGTTTTTCCTCCGAATTTGTAGATGAGTGTTGTCACAATGATCCACCACACGGCTCCTCACATATCTTTCAAACCTCGGGATGAGTGGAATGCAGCTGAGGCTCAGCTTAGTGGAACAATTCATTGCGATTACCCTTCTTGGTAATTGATTTTTCAGCTTTAATTATCTTATCTGTTGTCTATGCTATGTTCCTTGAATAGCTAAAATGATGGAATACATTTTTTCAAGCTGATCTGATAAATAGCATTATTAACATTATGGATAGGTTTTTAATGGTAGACAATAATTAGTACTGAGATTACATTTTGAAAATTTGGGTAACATGTAAAAAATTGGAAACAAAGTAAAAATTTTATTTCCAATGATTGGTTCTCATTCAAGTGGTTGAAAAATTTAAGTGAATGATGGGTGCTTATATATATGGTTGGGCTCAAGGCCCAATAGGGTTAAGCTTTTGGCTCAAGTTGGTGTTCACTCATATATATCAAGTTCACTCATGGACTCCTACGGTCCTAACAAGTGGTATCAGAGCCTACAGTTTGTAACAGCAAGGGAAAGATTGTTGAGCCACTTGTAAGTTTGTCCCACATTGAAAAATTTGAGTGGATGATGGGTGGTTATATACATGTTGAGCTCAAGACCTAGTAGGCTTAGGCTTTTGGGTCAAGTTAGTACTCGCTCATGTGTATCAATCTCACTCATGGGCTCCTTCGGTCCTAACAGTTTGTTCTCATTTAAGACTAGAGCTAGTGGTGCATGCAAGTATGTTCAAATCATTTTGAGTTTTAAGTTTTATGCAAATCTATTGGTTTTATTTCTCAAATTATTTTTATCCTTAATACAAGTTCATATTGAAGATCGAATGTGTTCAGGGTTGTTTTGGGAGCCATAAGTAGTCTTTTATTTGGACAATGGTTGACAATTATTAACGGCAAAAGTTTTCATTTTCTTCCTTTGGACAGGGTAGAGTTTTTCATTCATGATATCAATTTCCATGTACCACACCATATCTCCCCAAGGATACCGTTCTACAATCTGCGTGCTGCCCATCAGTTGCTTCGAGATCACTGGGGAAAGGTAAAAATGCTATCCTATATATGCCTTATAGAATGGAATGATCACTATTGCTACCGCCCCCATTCCTCGAAGTGTTTGGCGCACTGGAAAACAGGAAAAGAAAAAAAGTAAAACCGGAAAAGAAAAAAAGTTAAGTGTTACTAGAAACAGAAAACATCATGAAAGATTTCTGCTGCAAATTTTTCTGAATCACTAATAAAATACATTCAGCAAGTTGTGAAGAATGGAATCATTCATGTCAAAAGAGGTGGGATTATGATTTTTAATGTTCTGTTTTTGGCCAGTATCTTAATGAGACTACTTGGAGTTGGCGTTTGATGAAGACCATAATGACAACGTGCCATGTTTATAGTGAGGAGAAGAATTACAGTACCTTCGATGAACTTGCCCCTCAAGATTCTCGTTCCATCACTTTCCTGAGAAAAGTTATGCCTGAATGAGCTCGGTTTGTGGTGTGCCTTGATTGTGAAATTCACCAGCTTGGTTCACTCATATATCCTATGCACCTTTTTCTTGGGGTTATGATGCCAAAATGTATGCCCAGTCTCTCATGCATTCTCACATGTATTGTCATGATTCCCTTTGAAAATATCGTTTAGGGAGGGAAACCATGGCAGGGAAATTCTAATATTAATCTTTCATTTTATTTGCTTATTTTAAATAATTAAAAATTCAATTGCTAATCCATCCAAATCGTATCCTACTTTTTGAATCAAGTTTGAGTTTTTTTCCTCAAATCAACCTCATCAAATTGGTTGAGCATGTCAAACTTTGTGTTAAAATATTGCACGTTGATTTATTTAACTTCTCTTTTCGGAAGCATGGATTTTGAATTTTATATTTTAATTTAGATGAATTTGAATAAATTTGAATATAATTTTATATTGCATTTTATATAAATCTAATACAAGTTCAAATCTTATGTCTATTTAATAAGGGTGGCAAAATAGGTTTACGAGTCAGATTTAGGCGAATCATAAATAGATAGAGATTAAACGAGTTTAGATTCGAATTGATTCGTTTATTAACAAGTGACTAATATATAAATTCAAATTAGGTAATTTGTTTACAAAACGTTGATAGATCTTCTGTTTGTAATTGTTGGACGAGTTTTGCTAACTTTGGCCTGTTCATCGAGCACTGTTTGACATAGTGTCCTTTCCTTTTGCAAATGAAACATCGAGGAGATTTATCATGTCCTTGTTGATTATTTTTCTTGAAGAATCTGAATTTCTTTCTTTTTCTGGAATTTTTCTTGAGTCGTTTGTTAGAACCATAATCCTTGAAGTGTTTCTTCTTTTTAGGACTACAGATGCAATCTTTTTCTTTGCATTTAATCTGTAGATACAACTTCTTGCACTGTTTAGTGAACTTGTGGTTCTGTTTCATCATCTTCGAGAATAGTTGATGAGTGTCACATAACTTCTCAAGAGAGGCAGCAAGCTGGTGAATTTCTCCAAGAGAGACGTCTCTAAGAGATCTTTGAAGAGCAGAAAGCTTTCCTTGTAGTTCAGGTTGAATATCTTTTGGAAGAGAATTAACATAGACCTGTCTAAGGTTTTCATCATTCATCCCGTCAAGGAGATTAACGTCTGGACATTCTTTGATAATGGAAATCAAGATTTTTTCTTTTTAACGAACAACACCTCATTTCAAAGAATTCTTATCTAACTTCATTTGCATGAGTATCAGGGTCTCCAATGAATTCACGATAAAGAACACCAAGAGCTTGAGAAGGAGACTATGATCTAATGAACGTCAATTGTCTATAATCATCAAGACTTTGAAACCAATCTCTTAATGTTTCAGTGAATCTAGAAACAAATTCAAGTAGAATTTCCTGGTTTAGAGAGTTTGAGGTCTATCCAAGCATCAAATTCTCCAATTCTATCTCCATTTAGTTGGTGAAAGACCTTCAAATAAAAACCAAGGACCATTCTGGGGGACATGTTGCTTTGGGACTCTGTCAGCAGGAGCTGATTCAACTTCAATGGGTTCTTCTACAATGGGAGTTGTAGTATCAGTTTGTTCATTGAATTCTTGGGTCCTGGATGATCCTGGATCAGTTGGGGTTGCCATGAGCATATGTGAGAGATTCGTAATCTCGTCATCTGATGTAGACAAGGCTTCTGACGATGCTTCAGTGGAAACATCACCATCATTTTTTTCAGAGGATGCTTTAGGGATAGTTGGGATACTATCAGCAAGCATTGATGGTGGCTGATCTTGGGATGGAAAAGGTTGTTTGAACCTTTGGTTAACAAAAGTGGGATTGGAGGATTCTGTTTTGGGCAAAGCTGAGGATCTCGAAGAGGAAGGCTTGAAGGGTGGTATGAGAGAATTTCTTCTAAACATTTCAGCAGTGGATTTGAAATGTTTGGAATAATCTGGTATGTAAGTGGGAGATGGTGGTGAATGAGATGGGAAAGAGGAATATGATGGTGAATATGGAAAGGATTTGGGGACATAGGAAATTGGAGGAGTACGATGGAGATCTCGTTCCATCTGAGATGACTGATCTTTGAGTCTGTTAATCTCAAACTTCTTTTGATTGAACATTGGTCCAAAATATCCTTCATCAATGTATCGTCTGAGTTCAGTATCAAGACTAGCAATCCTTCTTTTCAAGCCAGTATACATCTCACTCAGTTGGGAATCAAAATGGTCAAGCCTTTGGTTCATCTGAGTGCCATGAGAAATAAGCTTGTCAACTTTATGATTGATGGAAGATAAAGTTGAATTCTAAGATCTGGCATTCTGAGTTTGCCAGTTTAAAACTTGCTTTGCTTGAGTGGGAGGCTTTCTGGAGCCATCTGGTTGAACTTCAGTGTTTAGATTGTTTTTTTAGTCATCTCTGCAGTATAAGCATGTTGCAGTTCTTCAGATTCTTATCCCTTAAAGGAATATTGAAATTCGGGAAAAAGATGAGGCAGACACTTCCAGGTTGAAGTGTAGTGAGAGAAGTTCCGATTACAGCATGCTCATACTGAGTATAAGTGATATTGAGAATAGTGATTCTTGCTGTAACAGGAAGTCCTTTTCTGCCATGCAAGGTGAGGAGAAGTCGAACAGCACTGAAGTAAAGGTGAGTATAACCTTCTCTAATCCATTGGTTGATCAGATCTTGGTCAAGCTCTAAGATCAATATACTGTTCTCTGGAAGAGGCTGGGATTCTCTCATTTTTGCCATGTAGATTGTCATCCCCGATCAGGTTTTGGGGGAAATCCGAAAATGGGGAGTGAGGCCATGAGGGTTTCTGTCTAGTGTTGATCTCAAATCATCGCAATGGTTGATTGAGACAACTACAACCAATTTTGTGAAATTGATTGGATTGTGGCAATGGCATTTTAAATCAAAATTAGTTAAGAGGAAAAAGGAAAAGTAAAGAGAAATTAGAAAAAGAAGAGTTGTACTTGGCTTTGCCCCCGATGGCCGTGACAAGTAGTAGCAATGGTTGCAATTGGAGGCTCGCGAATGGTTGAAACTTGGAAGCATTGCTACATTGGTAGAGCTATAGAGGTAGCTACATTTTTGCTCACAAGCAGAAACTGCGCTTGCATGAAAAAGAGAGAGATGAGGCTGTGCAGCTAGGCTAAGCGCTAAGGCGCCTATTGCCGCGCTTGCAAGTTTACCATTTGCAATACCTCTTATTGTTCTTGAGAGGCCAAGTGTAATGGAAATGGGTGTGTAGTTGTGTAATGTTAGGTTATATTAAGATAAATGGGTCACCTGATGGGCATTCGATCCCAATCCACCCAACCCATTTATTAAACAAGTCAAATTCGAATTGACCCATTTATAAATAAATCCAAACTCGATTTAAACGAACAGGTCATGAGTCACCCATTAGGCTGTGACCCATTTTAGCACCCCCCTACTCTTCAAGAATGGCATGAAGATAAGCTTGTACTTCCACATTTGTGTGAGGATACTATGAAATCCAAATGACCTCTGAATACATTATTGAAGAGACACACTAGCCTGCCACAATCCACCCCTTTAAAATTAAGGAGCTTGTAAGAGCCCAAAAATTAACAAGCATCAACAGCCCATTATGCAGTGCACCGAAGGAATCCCGATTCACCAAATTACTTCCATGTTCAAAACTACGGATAAAGGATGACATTTTTGTACACTTGGTTAATGATCTCAAAACACATCTCATCTATCACATGCCAAGATTTTGTTGGGCTGAGCTAACCATACCAAAAGAAAAATATGTTCCATTTCATTTGCTCTTAGAAATGGAATCATAATCTATGTAACATGTTACAAAAGATGTATAGCAATCATAAATAAAATGACAATGGAAAGATTCTTATTAAACCATAATATGAAATAGAAAAAGAATTACTACTCCCAAATTCAATAATGCATTTCTATTCCTATCTTTTATAATGAATGGAGGAACAAAGGCTTTGGGATGGGCTATTTTTCTTTATTTCTAAATTAGTAATCCCTAAACAATTTTTTTTAACATATTCATCTTATTTCATTCTATTACTAAAAATAAACATTTCAAAAACTAAATTGAATTCAAGAAATAAATATAAATTAAAGTGTTGAACCTTGCCCGCTGTAAAAATAGGCATCACTTATTGTAGAGCTACTTCAGAGATAGGTAAAGGTGAATTCCTTGAAGCCAAACCATGAACCAAGTACGCTAAAACTCCATGAAACCTAATTTTTCACAAGTTAAACCCACCAAATAGTAAAAGTACACTTCGATGAAATACTTAGGAGCTTGCTTTTACATAACTTATTCGCATGTATATAATACAGATGCACCACCAGTCTGGTGTAACATGGCATCAATCTCGTCACCCTCTTCCATTTCCAGCTGAAGCAAAGCACAAAATTCAGTTACAACATGCATGCACCCAGAGAGAGAGAGAGAGAGAGAGAGAGAGAGAGAGAGGGATACCTCATCGGGTGTCTGCTCTGCTCGAAGACGACGACCATCAAACAAGAAGGCAATTGCATTAAAATCCACAGATTGTCGATCGCAATATGCATTCATAAGCTTCTTCAATTGTGTGCTTTTTTTTATCCTGAAGAAAACTTCATTCCCATCCTATATTCGAACACAACCCAGTAATGCACATAGTTCTAAAAATGACAATCTCTTTGCTCAGAACTACCTAGCAAACTGTCAATCCTAAATCTAAATTCAAACCAAGGATGCAGAAAAGAGAAAACAAACAAGGGGGTTTCTGCAATCCTGAATGGAAGAAATATCTGGGATGACTAGAGGCTAATAAACCTGTCATAATCAGATGAATTGGAAATATACAAAGGCAACAATTCTAAAGAAGAAGTAGCCTTTCTATAATGACAAAACTTCTGTTTTCTGCTCCCAACCCCAACCCTCCCCCAAAAGAAAGTCAATAAAAAAATAAAATAAATGAAGGGTGGGGGTGAGAGAGAGGGATAGAGAGAGCAATCCTGAAAGGGAGAGTAAGAAGTGACTAGGAACACACTGAGGTGTAAAAAGGTAGTACGAAACCTGTCATTTCATCAATTGCCAAGAATTAGCCTTTCACAGTGACAATATTGGTTTTCCTCTTTCATGGCAATATTTTCTTAGAAATATATTGTGCTTCCAAATTTTTTTTTAAAAGAAGAAGAAAACTAACCAAACTAGGTCCTTACCCAACTACTTGAAGTTGGATTCATGCCTCCCAACACTTGTACAATAATCCTGATGCTTTATTAGCTAATAACTTCTATTCCTATTTAGCAAAGAAAAAAATTCATTATCTTCTGGTGCATACATTTCCTGATGACATGGATAGCCTTCAATGAGGGGTGAGAACACAGAAGAATGCAAGTCAAGCAGTGTGATGGCCATTAATGCATACAATAAGAGCCCATTTTATAGAATGAAAATGGAGCAGAAAACATCTTACATGGTCATTTTTAAAAATGTTTTCCCAGAATATTTTTCAAAAGGCTATTTTCAGAAATGAAAAAAAATTGTTTCTGAATATTCAAGAATGGATCTGGTACTTTAATAGGCCCTTGAAAATAATTCTCAAGTGCAATTTTACTGCACCAAACTTTATGAAGATCTTTATGATAAGTTGCCTAATTTTAAGAAAAGAAACTTGTTTAAACTAGAAAATGCAGGAGGATTTACAGAATGAATGATAGCATGTGGCGCTGTTGAAGGTACACGGATGACCATGGATCGGTTCAAGAATGGATTTAATCCAAAAATTCAACAAAAGATGGCTGGTGTTTAATTCTGTGGCCTCCAAGAGATTGTAGACGCTACTCAACTGCAAGCATCAAACTTGTTTTCCACAGTGCACACTAATCTAGCACAATTTTAGGAATTTCTCCTAATTGATTTTTCCTCAAAATTTAATTTAAATTTATGATTTCACCACTAGGTTTCTCTTGAATGTAACCCTCCTTCGGTAATGATCTCTGTATTGAGTTTGACCGAAGAAACTTGCAGAATAATCTGCTCAATATAACATTAAATTCTAAAATGATAGTTGATAAGGGAATTTCTGCCACTCACATCTGGCAGTTTAAACAACAGTTTCAGACTATACATAATCCAGTGGAAAATTAGGTTTCCATTAATAACTACCACAACAGTTACACTTCTTTTTTCTTTTTTTTTACACATTTGTAAGCAAACCCATATGGTTTAAAAAAAATTTCACAATAGATGGCTTCTTACAACAGAGTAATTATGTTTTCTGCTGCTGCTGCTGTTGTTGTTATTATTATAAATATTATTATATTATTTAAAACAATAGAAATAAAGGTTTTCATATTGAAATGATTAAATTACATAAGCTCACCCATTAGGCAGAAAAAATTGAATTAAACTGCAATATTCAACTCTCATCAAGTTCGAATTGAGCTTGTGTATGCAAAAAACTACAAGCAACATTAGAAACCCCTAGTTTGCAAGGTCAATTGCTTTTGTGACTTGTAAGCCTTTGTATGACAAACTGATAACCCCCTTTTCATGATAAAAAACAAGCATCAACAAATGTTCAAAACCTAGAGTATTGTTTTTGAAAACAGATGTCTAAGTAAAATAAAGAAGATGCAAATTTAACACCAAACAGACCACATTCTCCCGAAAAGATTCCCCAAAAAAATCTTACATTTGAACAACCAAAGCAGGAAAAATGAATTTATCGTTATACCATGCTGACTTACTGAATTACAACGATAATTTCAATTTTCCCCATGCGAAGCAATAACATAATTAGTATTAAGGGCAATTAAAAAAATGTAGAATTAGCAGTTCTCCATATGAAGCAATAACATAATTAGAATTAAGGGCAATCAAAAAATGTAGAATTAGCAGCAATTGTCACTAGATCTACAATTCTAAAAAGAATAAATGTACATTTATTTATTTATTTTTAATCCACATTTTTTTTCTAAGTGGTGTTCTTATTCCTCTTAGTGCCTACGTGTCCTTTATAGGTTTGATAATTGATATACATGAACCGGCTACTAACTTGACCCAAAAACTTAAGCTATTAGGCCTTGAACTGTTCATGTATATTAGTCACTCTTTCTCTTAAGTCCTGTCTCATACAAGGACAACTCAAAAATGGAATTCTCAACAATAACCCTCCTCATGAGTTTCAGAAAATCTCCCTCTGAGGGGAAGCTATCTACCCCTTGGGTGCAAGCCCCATCCTCAAGCAATTTCTCAAATGGGCATACCACAGGGCTTTACATATCTCAAGTAGCATTCCACTTGTCTTTTGAATCAATCCTACCTCCCTCCCATATGGATCCACCGAACCAGCCTAAATAATCATTATTAATCTAGCTCATACACTTGATCTTAGCATGCCAAGAGAATTAGCTCTGGCAACCTCCAGAATCCTCTAGTACAACAAAAGCATTCATTTATGTTAGTAACCCTTTCTCCCACTCTTATCCAATGTAAAACCCAAACAAGTGAAATTCTTCACAGTTCCAATTGCAGCTCTAACCCGCTCATCTCCCCCCCCCCCCTCCCAAAAAAAAAAGAAAGAGGAAAACATTTTCTTCTTTTTTTTTTCTTGACAAGAATTCTTTGACATCTTTCGGGCCACTCCAAAACTATACAGGAAAAATATTTCCAAAAAAATAAATAAATACTCTATCTTTTTTGTATGTATTCAAATAAACTAATCGTTTCGAGGTTCGGGGTGTATCCCGCATACGAAAGCTATAAAGCTCCAAACTTCCCCGTCTAAACCAGGAGAAAACAGCATGAAGAAGTGCCAAAACATGATCGCAAAAACCCTAAGAAAGGAGAAAGAATGAAAAGGAGAGAAGAAGGAACAGACCTGACTCTTGACCTTGAGATTAATGTAAGCAGATTGATCGCCTGGTTTCTTATCTTCCTCCTTTTGCTGGTTAAAGCTTGACATTTTCGAATCACCTCCGCCTCAGCTCTTCGTCTCCCCTCTCTGCTGCGTTCCTCCCAATGCTCGCGCGTTTTCAGTTCAGTATTACTGCAGTGCGAGTCTTTTCAATTCTTTTCTAAGGCGCGTTTGGTTGGGGTAAAATGCACAGAAGAGAAAAGAAAATAAAATGAGAAAAATAATTAAAAATGATGTCTTAATTGTTTTTATATATATATATATATATATATATTTTGAATTACGCACCGAGTATCCACACGTCCGTTTTACGGTCCACGTGACTAATCCTGCGCCCCTTGAAGTTGGCTCCACAACTCCAAATGGAGGGTAAATTCAGGAGTCTAGGAGCGGAAACGAGGTCAAGAGGGTTTGAACACCTGACCTCGTGAAAGGCATTCTTGCAACCTGCACTACCACCTGAACCACACCCTGGGGGTTCTTAATTGTTTATATTGGTTTTTAGTTTAATATTGTGTTTATTTTTAATGTGCAAAATTTTTTAATTTGCGAGCAAAGAAGTAAAAGAGAGAGCAATTAAATCATCCAACTAAGCTTATTGTTTTTTCCCCAATTCTAATTGGATTGATTCAACTAAGTTTGACTAGTTAATAATTTATTTATTTTTTATTTTAAAATTTTGTTTTTTCTTTTAAATTATTTATTTTTTAATCTTCTAAACGTATAAATTTTGATATTAACAACTTTAATTAACAAATATTAGTATTTAGGTAAAAGAGAAAGATAAGTAAATACAAAGATAACTCTATCATTTCAGTAGATTAATAGAGTTTCAAAAAAATTTAGGCATTATCTTATCAAAAATAGGAAAATTGGGAACCCATTTTTGCATCAAGGTTTTTACTTCACATTTGAATTTGGGTGGATTACTCCACCATCATCCTTTTCTTGATTGTCTAGGCTCGTT
This sequence comes from Malania oleifera, assembly GCF_029873635.1. Classification (NCBI taxonomy): domain Eukaryota; kingdom Viridiplantae; phylum Streptophyta; class Magnoliopsida; order Santalales; family Ximeniaceae; genus Malania; species Malania oleifera. The sequence goes on from NC_080422.1 coordinate 111,083,411, forward strand.
TGGTTTAGTGGTTAAGATTAACATTAGACCTAGAAAAGTGGATCGGGTCTGATAATCCGTAGCAAATTAGTAGGTGAGGATATTACAATTCATATCCAAATCATTTAAGTTGTGAATTTATGGCGGTTCGGATCGGATAATCTATGATGGATGTCGAATAATCCGTCATTCTCATCCTTAATATATATATTTTTACCATCTAATGAATAATTTGTTTTATAACACAATACTGAAGTTATTTTTAAAATTATAATTTGGTAATATATCAAACATTTAATAACCAATAACAAAATTATAATTTATTATTTTTCAGAGCATGAATTTGGAAACTTTTATTTTGGTCATAAGAAAATTGAGTATTTGGACTTGAGTTTGAATGTGGACATAAGGTAGACCTAGAGACACATTCACTAGTGCAAGAGTTAAGAGTGTGGGATTAGGTCTTGGCCAACAGAACTCATGCTTATTGATTTGATGCCTAATAAGCATGAGCATATGAGATTATCAATGAATTTAAACATTAGTTGTTATCGGATATTGAAAATAGAATGGAATTTTTGTATTTCTTTTATAATTTTACAGACAAATTTACAATATTTATAATACAATCGGAAGATCTAAATATGGAAATAATCTACTAAACAAATTTCTCTCAATAATATATAATATATATTTCCCTAAATTACTCCAAGATATTTGAAGATACTCGAGATTTCTACGCTCCCCCTCAAGTTGGATCATAGATATTAATTATGTCCAACTTACAAATGAAATCATCAAAGCGCTGGCAGGCTAGCCCTTAGAAAAGATGTCTGCAGTTTGTTCCTTGGTAGGTACATAAGTCAGACAGATGATTCCTTCTTCAACGTTCTCTTTGATAAAATGTCAGTTCACTTCTACATGTTTAGTCATGTCATGTTGAACTGGATTGAGAGAGATACTGATGGCTACTTTGTTGTCACAATAGAGTTTGATAGGGAATTTGTAGAGACCCATACCCCTAAATAAATAAGAAATGGGTAAAAATGGAAATTTCAGTAAGGTTCGTCGACGAAGCCAGTATATTTGTCGACGAAGTCCCTTCAGTTCTTCGTCGCCTAAATTCAGAGCGTTGTCGACGAAGAAATACTGAGCATACCAAGAAAAATATCCGAATGGGGTTCGTCGACGAAGGTAAAACTTCGTCCACGAACTGAGTGGCTGGTTCGTCGACGAAGGCTCCGCTTCGTCGATGAATTTGACTTGGTCAAAGGCTCTATAAATATCATTTTTGGTTGCTTAAGAGTTAAGAAAACCCAAAAGCTCTCTTTCTCTCTCTCTCTCTCTCTAGAACCAGCGAGTTCTCTCTCTTTCTCTCTCTCTCTCTCTCTATCTCTCTCTCTCTACGATTCTTCGTTGTTCGTCATCTGTTTCTACGATTGAAGGTTTCTATGTGGAGTAGGGGAGGAAACTCCACAATTGTAGCGGATCAGATCGTTGTTTTGAAGATTTTCAGGATTGTCCCTAAAATCGAGGTAAGGATCTGATTTCGTTTTTGATTCGATAGTTATGTAGTAGTCGAGACTATAGTAAAGTATCATTCTTCGGTTTTTAGGTTTCGGGGATCCCGGGTCGTTGTTTTGGACCAATCCGTTCGTGTTTCTATTTTCGGGATTTAGGTAAGAGGATTTATTTACATTAGTCTTTTTATAAAATAAAACCATTAAAAAGTTAGCTTATGTTTAGGCGTATGATATGACTGCTTATTTGTGAAGTTTCACTGGGTAAAAATGCCGGTTTTACGATTTTACAGTTTTGGTAAAATAAAAATTAGCTTTTTGGCGTGTGATCTCCAAACTTTACAAAACTTATTTATTTGAATTAATCTTAACGTAAGAGATGCTTGAATCCCTTGTTTTTCATTTAAATGCTATTTATTGAGTTATAGACTATATAGTGGATTTTTGATCAAATGGGTGTGACATATGATATGAAATGGAATACGAAAATCTGTTTAAATATGTATTTGAACTATGGGAACTAGAGTTCCATTTTGCTATGTGAAAAATGTGGAAAACAGGTGCCGGTTATATACCGAGTTATATACGTAAAAAGGATTAAACCGAGAGGTTGTGTGCTAGTTTATGCCACAGTACGATTGTATGAGTTTGTGAAAATACTTGAACTGTACATGTAATTTGTGAATGTGAAACAAGTTAATTCGTTTTACTGTAAATTGTATATATGATATTTGGAAACTGCAACTTGTTACTATAAGAGCCTTAAAAAGCTCACCGTTATATCAGAGCCTTAAAAAGCTCATCGTTATATGAGAGCCCTAAAAAGCTCACCGTTATAAGAGAGCTTTAAAAAGTTTAACGTTAAGCACGATTCCGTTGCTTTATATATATATATATATATATATATATATATATATATATATATATTTGATACAGTGCAACCACACATATGATTTTCAATGTGGGTATCGAGATAGTTGGCTGGATATTGAAGTCGCCACTGGTGGATTAATAGACCAGGTGGTACCAGTTGGACTATAGTAAATTACATAACCCGTAGGCCAAGGGGTAATGTGTTGGTAGTTGTTATTATTGTATCTAAACTGGACAGTGTTCTAAATATGCATATTTATGATTTGAAAACTAAAATGGGTAAAGTCACAGGTTTGAGTACCGGGCGGAGAGATCATACAGTGTATGGGCATGTACCCTACTCTAACATCGGGAACACTCGCTTGTTATGATGCTAAACCACCTATCATAGGAATTATGTCTATATATCTCCTATATTACAATATTGAGAATATGTCTTATATGTATGTTAGCTTTGGTGTATTCCCAAGAGGGGGGATGAATTGGGTATTTAAAAAATTGTCCCTAGGTCAACCAATCTAGTAGCAGCATTACACAAACCTAGGGTCTTTCTATTTAAATATAAACTCAATCAACACATGTACTACATATAATGAATCAGACATAAAACATACATGTGCTGAAAATAAAAGTGTGAAAAAGAAATTTGCGGAAATATAAAGAACACGCACAATATGTTATTGGGGTTCGGCCAACTGTGCCTACGTCCCCGCCTTGGCTACACCAGCACAAGGATTCTACTACGGCTCACTTAAACGGGTGGAGCAGCACCTAATACAACACGCCTTATTAGGGTGGCGCACCTAGCTTTCCTAACCGGGTCTAAGCCAGTTCGGGACTATTCAACAGGGCTAGTCTCCCTCTTCAGGCCCACGCCTGAAATACAACAAATGATATGAAAATTTACGTACAAACAAATGCTTCTTGCACAAGCACATATGTACCGGTTCAGCACAAATTAATCAATGCACATCAATATGTATGAACTATAAGCTTTGTGCAATGTGTTCAACTACACTCTAACACATGTCAATATGCAATAACTACAAAGAGTGTACAATTAATCTATATTTAAAACCAAGTGTCAATATTGATCAATCATAGCAAGTGTTTCAAATATTTGCAACAAGAGTGTTCAAAATATCTCACAAATTATTTTCTCAAAACTATAGTTCAAGAGATATTTGAAAAATTTGCTTCAGAAAAATATATTTGCACAATAAAAAACACAAGCCAAGTAAGTCTTGCAATGGTGGTGCAAAGACCCACTAGCTACAAGGTTTTCCCACGCAAAGAATATTAGTTAAACAGGGGGTAAAACGTTAGCTAAAACTCTCCAATAAAATCAATAATCAATCTATATTCAATAAGAGTTTTGAGCAAGAGTAGTTGATCAAGATCACACCCTAACACTCTTTGGAAACAAGGTTTGTCAAGGGAATCACAAAGAAAGAGTGTATTTGGCTTGGTATATGAAATATGAGCACTCAAATTTTCAAAGGATTTTAAAGATAATCTAGGTGCTAATCCTGTGTTAATTTTGCAAATGAGCTTGTATATATAGGCATAGGCAAAATTATGACTGTTGGAAACTCAATGGGTATTATTAGATTTTTTGTAAAACCAATTGAGAAAATCAACCCAGCTTACTTAATTTTAACCTCGGTAAAAATTAATTTGACCCAAGAGATTCGGGTGGCTGAACCAAGGTTCGGTCGCCCGAACATACTGAGCTTTGAAAAGCGTTTTGAATGGTTCGGTAGCCTGAGTTTGGGTTCGATAGCCTGAACAAAAGTCAGTAGCATTTGTTCGTAGGTTCGGGTGCCTGGTCAGTGGGTTGGTAGCCCAAACACAAGAGTTCGGTCGCCCGGGGCCTTTTTGAACGCAAAGGTTCGGGCGCCTAGGTTTGTGAAAAGTGCACTAGCACTTGTTCGGTCGCCCGAAGTCAGGTCAAACTGTTGACTTTCTAGCAGTTTGGGCGCCCAAGGAGTTTTGAACTCCTGGGGTTCGGTCGCCCAACCTCTTATATATATTCAATTAAGTCTAATTTTTGTTTCAATTAATTCCCTTGATATTATAAGGGATTATAGTGACTATTTTGTGCATTTGTGCAGGGACCTAAGGTCTTTCTAAGGTCTATGAGGACACCGAAAAAATTCAGCATCCGTCGACCAATCCCTAAGGCCAATCTATAGTCTTGAGCTTATAATCCTACATGTATGATATGCATTAATATTATAGACCTTTTCCTATATTTACTATTATATACCCGAATAGAGCAAATATTAATTACAACAAAAGAAGTCTTCGGGGTTTCTAGACTTTGAGTCTTCATGTACCATTAGTTGATCGGCTAATTATATACCTGCACACAAACCCGAAAGTCATCAAATACCAAGAGTATTTGTCATTATCAAAACCAGGTATGACCTATAAGGTCAACAATGTGTCTGTTTTAATTGCAATAAACACATGTGGTTACACACTGATGTAATAGCTTCCACCTTACTGAGAAGCGTCTCACCCCAACATACAACCTTTATTTCAGGTCCTAAAGACGTCGGTCCAAGTTGCTAGAGGAACCTGAAAGGGTCGTTTTGTCTTTGGCTTACATAAGTTATTTTGTATATGCTACAGACTAGTTCGGAGCATTTTTTGGAGTTGTAAGAACTGATTATGTTTTAAGTATGGATGTATGTATTTTAGAATACAGTTAGAAAACTCTGGTATGTCTTTTAGATTCCCACATGGATGTTTATGTTTTCTGTTGTGCATGAAATTGTAGATCAGTATAAATACCCATATGTCTCTATTCGAGGCAGGTCGTATATGTATGCTATCAGGGACAGGTGTAGTAGCACTCTAGGGCCGTATAACGGGCCAGGGCGTTATAGAATTTCACTAGGATTTGTAATTCTTCCAAGAGTTTCCATAACCACAGTCATTCACATATCCCTTGTGCAACTGCTCTGAATTCAGTTTCAGCACTGCTTTGAGCCACTACATTATGCTTTTTGCTCCTCCAAGTTACCAAATTTCCCCATATAAAGGTGCAACATCTGGTGGTATACCTTCTATCTTCCGTTGATTGTGCCCAATCCGCATATGTGGAAATTTCTACTTCCTTGCTTTCACATTTCTTGAAGAAGAGTCCTTTGCCCAAAGAACCCTTGAGGTACCTGAGGATCTTATACACAACATCTAAGTGAGTATTTTTCAGTGAATGCATGTGTTGACTTACCACACTTACTGCAAATGCAATGTCGGGTCTAGTATGCCATAGGTAAATTAGTTTACTAACTAATCTCTGAAACCTCTCCTTTTCAACTGGTATTACGCAGTCTTCGACCCTCTTTACTGCTTCAATCGGGGTTTCACTAGGTTCGCCAAGCATGCTAGCTTTGGTTAGGAGATCAAGGATATACTTTTTCTGAGAGCCAATGATACCCTTTTTTAATCGAGCAACTTCCATTCCCAAGAAGTACCGCATTTGTCCCAGGTCTTTAACTTTAAACTCAACAGTTAGGACTTTCTTTAATCTTTTCATCTCCACTGTATCATCTTTAGTTAGGATTATATCATCAACATACACTATCAGAATTGTTTTCTTACCACTTTCATATTGTTGGAAGAACATAGTGTGATCTAATTGCCCTTGTTGATATCCTTAATTCCTTATCACTTTCAAAAATCTGTCGAACCATGCTTTGGGAGATTGCTTGACTCCATACAAGGACTTCTTGAGTTTACATACTCTGTTTTCTTCACCTTTATTACTGAAACCTTGTGGTATCTTCATGTAGACTTCTTCTTCTAACTTGCCTTTAGAAATGCATTCTTAATGTCGAGTCTTTGTAGTGGCCAATCTAAGTTAGCTGCTAAGGACAGCAGGACTCGAACTGTATTCAATTTTGTCACTAGTGCAAATGTCTCTGTGTAGTAAATGTCATAGGTCGATGTAAACCCTTTTGCAACAAGTCTAGCTTTATATCGTTCAATTGCCAATCAGCTCTATATTTCACTATGAAGACCCATTTACAACCAACTGGCTTCTTCCCTCTCGACAAATTCATAATGTCCCAAGTTTCATTCTTTTTTGAAGCCCACATTTCCTCTATTACAGCTTCCCTCCATTTAGGAATCTCCAAGGCTTCCTGGATATTCTTTGGAATTTTTATGTTGTCAAGGTTAGAAGTAAAAGCACGATATTTTGTAGACAGACTTTTATAAGACATGTATTTTGACTAGGGATATTCAATACATGACTTGGTTTCTTTTTTGATTGCAATGGGTAAATTGATGTCATCGGGTACAGGCTTATCAGAAGGAAGCTTATGACCATCAATTACTTGATCGGGATTGGGCATGGACTCATGGTTGCTTGGAGCTAACATCGGTTCCAACTCTCTTGGTGCCTTAGGAATGAGATTCTCCCCGTTCTTTGTGGTTGGCTTTCTTGAGTAAACAAGTATTTCTGTGTTGTTTTGTTTTTATGTATCTCCCCCCTGAGGTTAAGTGATCTTTTGTGCATGACATGTCAAGAAATGATACAATGGTAGATTCAGTGTATGGCACAGTTTCATCAACAGATAAATCAAAGAACCGATTTTCACTCCATTTCTCCCCTCGAGGAGAAGACTTTGGGAAGTAAGGAGTGGTTTCAAAGAATATCAAAGCTAACAAACAATTTTTTTTTGTGTGTGATAGGATCATAACATTTGTAGCCTTTCTGAGTAGGAAAGTAACCAATAAAAACGCACTTAATGGCACGAGGTTCCATTTTATCCCGATTGTGAGCATGAACATGAACAAATGCAGTACATCCAAAGATTTTCAGAAAGAGATTGGAGTGGAGTTGAGAGTTGGGAAACCATTCCTGGAGTTTCTAGAGAGGAGTGGCAAAAGAAAGAACTCGACTAGGCATTCGATTAATGAGATGTATAGCTGTTAAAATGGCATCGTCATAAAATATTTTTTTTCATATTTGTAGTGAACATCAATGCCCGAGTTACTTAAAAAATATGCTTATTTTTATGTTCAGCAACCCCATTTTGGTTGAGGGATATTGACACAGGAACTTTGATGAACAATTCCATTTTCTTGAAGATAATGTTCCAAGATATCATTGAAATATTTCGTACCATTATCAGTATGTAAAATTTGAATGTGAGTTTGGAATTGTGTTTGAATCATGGAATGGAAACTGGTGAAAGTAGAATGGACTTCAATTTTATCTTTCAACAAGTAAACCTAACAAATACAAGTATGATCATCAATAAAAGTAACAAATCATCTCGTGTGAGTGCGATTAAGAGAGCGTGAAGGCCCTCATAAATCACTGTGAATCATAGTAAAGGATCTGGATGATTTGTATGTGGATTTTGGAAAGGAATTACGCTAGTGTTTTGCAAGTTCACAAATCTCACACTGAAATTCAAAAGACATTTTATTTGAAAAAATGGAAGGAAATAAACGTCTTAGATATTGAAAATTTGAATGACCCATCCTAGTGATTACGCGCTTAAATTGCGTAATTAAGTGTTTTCATTCATGCATTGAGACATATATTTTTAATTAAATACCTAATTACTCGCAATATTTTAACATTGTGTTCTATTTATAACATTCGGATTTTATTGAGCAATTTATGAATTTTTGGTATTTTTATTGCAGGGCAATTATTGGAAGCAAAAATCGACACCACTTCGTATTTTGAGCGTAACTTTCTTGTTCAAGCTTTGATCGAGATGATTCAAAATTTTGGGGAAATCCAAGAAAGAGCTCTACGACTTTTGTGTTTTGAGTTTTGAGAGATATGAGCTCTAGAATGGTCAAAATTGAGCTTATTTGCTGGGAAACAAAAAGAAGAAAAAAGAAGAAACAAGAAAAAAAAAAAGAAAAAAAAATGAAGTATACCATGATTTGACCGGTCATTAGGGGTGTACACGGTTCGGTTTGGTTGGTTATTGCCAAAACCGTCAAACGAATTGAACCTCTTAGTTTTTGAAACTACTGAACCGCAACTGAACCGTATACCGTCAGTTTAAAACCAAACCAAACCATTTATTTTACGGTTCGGTTCGATTAATTTGGTTTTACCAAATTTTAAACTAACAAAATAAAAAAATTATTACTTATTACTTAAAGCCAAGTCAAGCCACAGCCCACAGCCTCCTATATTATTCCAACTGGGCCAAGGCTTTGACTGCAAAGCCCAGCACGAAAGAGGATGAGTAGATCCAACTTCAATAAATAGGGTGGGGAAACTTTTTTCTTCCCATTTCCAACCGATGTGGGATGGCCAGAGCACTAGAGATAATGTGGGCGTGAGCGACTAGCATGGGTGTGAGCGTTGGCGTGGGCGTTACTGTGTGTGAGCGTGGGCGTGGAGATGTGGGCATTGGCGTGGGCGTTGCTGTGTGTGAGCGTGGGCGTGGAGATGTGGGCGTTGGCGTGGGCGTTGCTATGTGTGAGCGTGAGCATGGGCATTGCTGTGTGTGACTGTGTCAGTGTGGAGATGTGAGCGTTGGCGACTGGCGTGGGTGTGAGCGTTAGCGACTAGAATGGGTGTGAGCGTTGATGGTGTGGGCGTGAGCGTCGAAGGGCATGGCAATCGGCACTCGGCAGGTTACCAAGATTCCAAGACCAGGAGCCAAGAGGATTGAAACTAAAGATGGAGTAGATGATGCATGTTGTGGTAGTAGCAGGCTGCTATTGGTTCGGTTCTTCCCAATAGCACTCATCCCACATGGCCAAAATGGGAAGCTTCGGTTCTCATGCCTCCTCTATAAAATCCTTTCCCACTCCCTGAGAAAGTACAAGAATAATTTAAATTAAAAAATATATATATTTCATAGGGTATAATTATTTTTCCCACATGTACTTGTAATCATAGTTCCCATAGGGTGTAAGAACCCGGAAAAATATAAAATGATTTTCTGCAAAATTTGTCGACGAAGCCAGATTTCATCGACGAAGGCAGTAGGCTTTTTGTCGACAAAATTCAGAGGTTCATCGACGAAGAGAAGCCGAGAGGATTGGAAAAGTTTAAATATCAGACTTCGTCAATGAGGCTGCCGACATCCGCGATCAAATCCTTGACTTTTCGTCGATGAAAATCGGGCGGGTCAAAGGCTTAAAAAAGGGATATTTGAGTTTCTTCTTCACTAAGCTTCTCTCTCTCTCTCTCTCTCTCTCTCTCTCTCTCTAAACTCTCTCTCTCTCTCTCTAGATTTCCTCGCTAGTCGTTGGTAGAATCGAAAATCTGAGGTTACCATGAGGATCATGGAAGGATTTTCTACAACTTTTGTGGATCGGAATCTCGGTTCGAGCATTTGCGGGTTTCGGGCCAAAATCGAGGTAAGGCTCGGTTTTCATTTCTGATTTGGTATATGTATAGTAGTATGGATCGTAAGCATGTTTAGTATTGTGATTTGTAGATTTCGGAGTCTCAATTCGTAGTTTTGAGGGCCATAGAGTTCGTGGTTTGGTTTCGAGTTGAGGTAAGGGGATTCTATTTATATCAGTTCATTTTTGAAATAAGGATCGGTAAGCCTATAGCCTACGATCGTATGTATGTTTTGACTACTTATTTAGGGAAATCTATCTGGTAAAAACACGGGATTTTCGAGTTATAGTTTTCGAAAAAATTGGGGATTTCGGGTATCATCTCTAATTTGATTGGAAAACTGTTTATGTTATTTAAACTGTATTATTGAGGTGACCGTAATCCATATTTGCATAAATTGTATACTTGAAATTGTAAACGATATGATTTGCCGTAGACCAAATGAGTGTGGTATGTGTGTATGTTTGTAAATGTTCCAGGTATTTGTAAAACAACTATGTGGCGGCTTATTACCGTACGCTGAAATATATAGGGATGTGAGTTCCAAAGTGATTCCAGGTTTTGTGAAACGGCTAAGGGCGGCTAACTACCGTATGCCGAAACGGCTAGGGGCGGCTAACTACCGTACGCCGTAACAGCTAAGGGTAGCTAACTACCGTACGCTGTAATAGCTAGGGACGGCTAACTACAGTACGCTGTGCCCTATAATGGTTAACTACCGTGGGCAAGAGTGGCCGACTCTATATCCGGGGTGCGAAATATCACCAGTATGATTCGGTTGGTCACCGAATGTAGCAACGGACCATAGTGGGCCTAGGTTGACGCAACGTGTTTTGCACATGGTAACGTAATCGGGGTTAGACCAGGTGACCTTGTATAGTTGCATGTGTAGCAATGGATTCACTATTGGGCCTGAGTCGGAAACCTTCGTAGTTTAATGTGTTGGAACGCAACCACTGTGAGACTAGGTGACTTGTGCAGTTGTGAGTAGTGTGACAACACTGACCATATGTATGTATGTATGTATTTGAGTATCGTATGAACTGGAATGGTTTTGTGAAAATACTGGAACTGTATGGAATTGTATAGGAATGTATGGAACTTGTTTTGAAACTGTACGTATGTGTTTCAAACTGTATGGTATGAATGTGTTATAAAGTATGAAAATGACACTGGTATGCCACACACTGATATAACCTATTTTCTCCCTTACTGAGAGGTGTCTCACCCCGAATATATACAAATGTTTTTCAGGTCCTTCGGGTAGCCGAAACTAGCATCCTAGCATCCGAAAGTGGGGGTGTGTTTAGCTACTGTTAGTACCTTATAGGTACGAATTTTGTAACCGGGTTGTCCTGATGGTTTTTGTAGACACCCGTGGTATGTATGGTATTTGTAGGTATGTTTAACCCTGTATAGTATAGACTCTGGTATGGTACAATTTGATGTAAAGAAAGATCGTATTCCGATGCGTATATTGATGAGTATGGACATGTATTGTATGTATGTATATAGGGCATCGGTTACCCCACGGGGTCGGACCCTCTTGTATAGGGTATCATGTATGTTTTATATTAATACAGAGACAGGTTAGGTTACTTAATTCACCCCTGAGTCCCATTTCAGGGTTTGGGGCGTGACAACTTGGTATCAGAGCTAACCAAGATATTAGGTTTTGTAGACTTGGTTAGGAGTATTGATGTGTACATACCAGAGTATAGGATGTGGATATGGGTAGAGTTGGTTGTGGGTTGTTCGGTTGCTAGACCGAAAATTGTCGACGGTATTCCGTGTTTTTCCTAGGATGACGATTCTAATAAAAGCATGGCAGATTATTGATGACTTTCGTGTCGGTGTGATAGGACAGACCTGGACCTGGCAGGAAGTAGTTAACATGATTAGTGTAGATCATTGTGTTAACTGTATGTGTTGTAGGAATTCTAACCGATTCTTATTCTGTTTTCAGCATGGAGCCCAAGGATAATAACTTGGAAAGTGGCTCCGAGGAGACGACAAGTGATGAGTCTCCTTCTGTGTCTCGTAGTATGGCGAGATAGGTGATCCGGGAAATTGGGCGGAGTGTTAGGAGACGCGAGAGCTCTCCTACTGATGCGGTGTGTACCATCGAGAGGTTCACACGCATGCACCCTCCGACATTTACGGGAGGACCGGATCCTATTGTGGCGGAAGATTGGATTGAGAAGACCGAGAGGATTTTGGGAGTCCTCCACTGCATTGAGAAGCAGAAGGTCTTGTACGCTACCTTCCAGCTGGCTGGGGAGGCAGGCCGATGGTGGATAGCGGTGAGTCTGCTTGAGAGGCAGAGAGCTGGTTCATCTGATATGACGTGGGGCCGCTTCAAAGAGGTATTCTTTGAGAGATACTTTCCGATTTCCACTCGTGATGCAAAGGCTGATGAGTTTTCAGGCCTGACGCAAGGGACTTTGTCGGTGCAGAGATATGCTTCTAGATACATCGAGTTATCTCGATTTGCACCATACTTAGTTCCGAATGAGCATGAGAAGGCTCGGAGGTTTGAGAAGGGTTTGAGGAAAGACATCCGCCGTCTTGTGGGGATGTTGCAGATCCGTAAGTTTTCTGTTCTGGTGGATAAAGCCATCATAGTTGAGACCGACCTTTGAGGAGATGAGATTGTACAGGTACAGGGGAAGATGCCAATATCTTCTGGTTCTCAGAGTGGTTCTCGGTAGGGACCATGGAAGAAGAAGAAGAGCTATAGTTCCGGGTATCGGCAGAACACCGAGCGGCTAAGTTCTCAGGGGGATCCATCCTCCGCACCGTGCGCGAATTGCCATAAATGGCATGAAGGCGAGTGTTAGCCATTCAGGGGTGTTTGCTTCAATTGTGGCCAGTCGGGCCACATGGCGAAGTATTGTCCGGAATGGAGAAGGATTTTGCTTGCACAGAGCCAGAACAGTGGGAGTAATTAGGTGCCTTTGGGAAGTTATCAGGCAACTACGGCTCCGGCAATGGCTCCGGCGAGAGTATATTCGCTTACTTCAGCAGATGCGGAACACGCTGGGAATGTGGTGATAGGTACCATGTTATTGCTTTCGAATAAAGCTGTTGTTTTATTTGATTTGGAGGCAACCCATTCGTTCATATCTGCTAGTTTTGTGAAATTGTGTGAGGCAAAAACTTGTGTGATGAATGAGTTGTTGTCTGTGATTACGCCAACTGGGAGTGTATCGGTTTGTAGTAAGATGTTAGAAAACTGCCCAGTTGTGATTCAGGAGAGACTGTTACCAGCAAACCTTGTGGTATACGACATGTCAAGTTTCGACGTCATATTGGGAATGGATTGGTTGTTCTCCAGTTATGCAGTAATTGACTGTTGGAAGAGGGTAGTGGTGTTCAGACCTCCTGGAAAACAGGAGTATGAGTTTGTGGGATTGTGTGTGCGTCTGACACCACAGATCTTATCAGCATTACAGGCGAGGAGGTTACTCTTGGACGGATGTCAGGGGTACTTAGCTTGTGTGCAGGAACTGCCGCGGAATGAGATAAGACTCGAGGACATTCGGGTAGTCAACGAGTTCTCGGATGTGTTTCTAGATGATTTACTTGGTTTACCTCCGGATCGTGAGGTGGAGTTTGCAATTGAGTTGCTGCCTGGAAAGGCACCAATCTCTAAAGCTCTGTACCGGATGGCTCCAGCAGAACTTCGGGAGTTGAAGGTGCAGTTGTAGGAATTACTGGACAGGGGATTCATTCGACCTAGTGTTTCGCCCTAAGGAGCTCCAGTATTATTTGTGAAGAAGAAGGACGGGTCAATGCGTATGTGCATTGATTACCGTGAGATCAACAATGTGACGATGAAGAACCGTTACCCTTTACCTCGTATAGACGATCTATTTGACCAGCTGCAGGGAACACAGGTCTTTTCGAAGATCGACCTACGGTCAGGGTATCATCAGGTGAAGGTTAGATCTGGGGATGTAGCAAAGACTGCTTTTTGAACCAGATACGGTCACTATAAATTCTTGGTTATGCCATTCGAGTTGACTAATGCGCCAGCAGTGTTCATGGATCTAATGAACAAGGTCTTCCATGAGTACCTAGATCGATTCGTAGTGGTATTCATTAATGACATTCTGGTATATTCGAAGAGTTCGGAAGAGCATGAGTACCAGTTGAGGTTAGTGCTACAGAGGTTACGAGAGAAGAAGCTATATGCTAAGCTGAAGAAGTGTGAGTTTTGGCTAAATCAAGTCGCGTTCTTAGGCCATGTGGTGTCTGAGGGCGGTACCTCTGTTGATCCTAGCAAGATCGAAGCTGTGGTCGACTAGGCTAAACCGAAGAGTGTGTAGGAGGTTCGGAGTTTTCTCGAACTAGCGGGTTAGTATCGTCGGTTCGTGGAGGGTTTCTTAAATTATCTGGACCTCTGACACGGTTGAATAAGAAGGGGGTAAGGTATGACTGGACTAGTGATTGCGAGCAGTGTTTTCTCGAGTTGAAGCATCGGCTGGTTACTGCTCCGGTATTAACCATTCCTTTAGTGATTTATAGCGACGCATCTCTGAAGGGTTTGGGATATGTGCTTATGCAGCAGGGTAAGGTAGTGGCGTATGCTTCTCGACAATTGAAAGAATATGAGAAGAATTACCCTACGCATGATTTAGAGTTAGCTGCCGTGGTATATGCACTGAAGATCTGGCGACACTATCTGTACGGGGTGCAGTGTGAGATCTTCACAGACCACAAAGGCCTCAGGTACTTTTTCACGCAGAAGGAGCTGAATATGAGGCAGAGGCGATGGTTAGAATTGATCAAGGACTACGATTGCACGATTAGTTACCATCGAGGGAAGGCTAACGTGGTAGCTGATGTGTTAAGTCGGAAGTCAGAACATGTAGCAGTATCTACAGTTGTAGCTCAGCATCATGTCAGACGAGATCTGGAAAGTCTTGGCGTGGAAATGGTGTTTGGTGATCATCAGGCTTTCATTGCTAGCTTGGTGATTCAGCCAACCTTGTTTGAGCGTATTAAAGCTGCGCAGGCTAATGATGAAGAATTAGTTAAGATTGTGGGGAAAGTGCAGCAGGGTTTGGCTGCAGAATTTAACATCTCTGACAGAGGTGTGTTGAGGTTTGGGACCAGGCTGTGTGTTCCAAATGACGAAAAGATCAGAAAGATGATTCTGGAGGAAGCGCATCGTTCTTTGTATACGGTACATCCGGGTAGTATAAAGATGTATCGGGATTTGCATGAGTCCTTCTGGTGGAGTGGTATGAAGAGGGATATTGCCCAGTTTGTGGAGCAGTGTCTGACGTGTCAGCAGGTGAAAGCTAAACATCAGAGACTGGCCGGGCCGTTGCAGCCTTTGTCTATTCCGGTGTGGAAATGGGAGCATATTTCCATGGACTTTGTTACTGGATTATCGACAGCGCTTCATGGGCAGAATGCTATTTGGGTAATTGTAGACAGGTTGACGAAATCTGCTCACTTCATACCGATGAAGGTTAGCTAGCCTTTGAGTAGGCTAGCAGAGTTGTATGTGCATGAGATTGTGAGAATACATAGAGTCTCGGTGTCCATTGTTTCAGATCGAGATCCGAGGTTTACTTCTCGATTTTGGAAGAGCTTGCAGGAAGCAATGGGGATGAAGCTGACTTTCAGTACAGCGTTCCACCCCCAGACTGATGGACAGTCAGAGAGGACGATACAGATCTTGGAGGATATGTTACGAGCTTGTGTATTGGACTTCGGTGGTAGTTGGATTCAGTTTCTGCCACTAGTGGAGTTTGCCTATAACAACAGCTTCCAGGCTAGTATAGGGATGGCACCGTTCTAGGCTTTGTATGGTCGGAGGTGCCGATCTCCTTTGTATTGGGATGAGGTTGGTGAACGTCAGGTTTTAGGACTTGAACTTGTGCAGTAGGCATCTGAGAAGGTAGGTTTGATCCGGGAAAGGATTAGATCGGCTTAGAGTCGGCAGAAGAATTACATGGATGTTCGCCGCCATGAGTTGGAATTCGAGGTAGGGTAAAATATTCCTTAGAATTGCTCCAATGAAAGGATTAATAAGATTCAGAAGGAATGGCACGTTGAGCCTGAGGTATATCGGACCATTCGAGGTACTTAAGCGAGTGGGTCCGGTAGCCTATAGAGTTGCATTACCTCCAGCACTTTCGAGGGTCCATGATGTGTTTCACGTATCTATGCTGAGAAGGTATGTGTTGGATTCATCTCATGTTATCAGTTACGATGAGTTGGAAATTGGGGATACTTTAGCGTATAAGGAGATACCTATTCAGGTTCTAGACTGTAAAGTTCAGAAGCTCCATACCAAAGAGATACCGTTAATTAAGGTATTGTGGCGAAACCACGAGGTAGAGGAGGCTTCTTGGGAACTAGAAACGAAGATACGCCAGAAGTATCCACAGCTGTTTGAGTAGTATTTTGATAGCAGGGTAGTATGAGTATGTATGTATGTAATCCTCTATTATCGTATGGTATTAGTGGTTAGTCTTTGGGTGGGTCTTGTTGTATTGTAAACTCCCGAGACTTTGTATGTATGTAACCACGATATTTTCCTCTGCCATAAGTGAGGGAATGTATGTATGTATTGTAATGGGGTTGCGTATAAATGGCCGCCGTGTCCTCTAGAGAACGTATGTATGGATGGTGACCGCTTGGTATCAGTATGTATGTATTGTGATAGCTTGGTACGTATGTGTCTGTCATGACAGTTGGTTTCGTTTTAGAGTGAGTATGTATGTAGTAGTATGAATGTATTGTAATGAGAGATGGCAAATTTTGAGGACGAAATTTTGTAAGGAGGGGAGACTGTAAGAACCCAGAAAAATATAAAATGGTTTTCTCCAGGTTTCGTCGACGAAGGCAGTAGACTTTTCGTTGACGAAATTCAGAGGTTCGTCGACGAAGAGAACCCGAGAGGTCTAGAAAAGTTTAAATATCAGACTTCGTCGACGAGGCTACCGACATCCGCGACGAAATCCTTGACTTTTCGTCGACGAAGGTACTTTTCGTCGACGAAAACCTGGCGGGTCAAAGGCTTAAAAAAGGGACATTGGGTTTCTTCTTCACTAAGCTTCTCTCTCTCTCTCTCTCTCTCTAAACTCTCTCTCACTCTCTCTAGATTTCCTCGTCGGTCGTTGGTAGAATCGGAAATCTGAGGTTACCACGAGGATCGTGGAAGGATTTTCTACAACTTCTATGGATCAGAATCTCGATTCGAGCGTTTTTGGGTTTCAGGCCAAAATCGAGGTAAGGCTCGGTTTTCATTTCTGATTCGGTATATGTATAGTAGTATGAATCGTAAGCATGTTTAGTATTGTGATTTGTAGATTTCGGAGTCTCGGTTCATAGTTTTGAGGGTCGTAGAGTTCGTGGTTTGGTTTCGGGTTGAGGTAAGGGGATTCTGTTTATATCAGTTCATTTTTGAAATCAGGATCGGTAAGCTTGTAGGCTACGATCGTATGTATGTTTTGACTACTTATTTGGGGAAATCTATCAGGTAAAAACACGGGATTTTCGGGTTATAATTTTTGAGAAAATTGGGGATTTCAGGTATTATCTCTAATTTGATTGGAAAACCATTTATGTTATTTAAACTGTATTATTAAGGTGACCGTAATCCATATTTGCATAAACTGTATACTTGAAATTGTAAACGATATGATTTGGCGTAGACCATATGAGTGTGGTATGTGTGTATGTTTGTAAATGTTCCAGGTATTTGTAAAATAGCTATGTGGCGGCTTATTACCGTACGCTGAAATGTATAGGGGCGTGAGTTCCAAAGTGATTCTAGGTTTTGTGAAATGGCTAGGGGCGGCTAACTACCGTACGCCATAATAGCTAGGGGTGGCTCACTACTGTACGTTGTGCCCTGTAACGGTTAAGTACCGTGGGCAAGAGTGGTCGGCTCTATATTCGGGGTACGAAATATCACCAGTATGATTCGGCTGGTCACCGAATGTAGCAACAGACCACAGTGGGCCTAGGTTGACGCAGCGTAGTTTGCACATGGTAACGTAATCGGGGTTAGACCAGGTGACCTTGTGTAGTTGCATGTGTAGCAATGGATTCATTATTGGGCCTGAGTCAGAAACCTTTGTAGTTTAATGTGTTGGAATGTAACCACTGTGAGACTAGGTGACTTGTGCAGTTGTGAGTAGTGTGACGACACTGACCATATGTATGTATGCATGTATTTGAGTATCGTATGAACTAGAATGGTTTTGTGAAAATACTGGAACTATATGGAATTGTATGGAACTTGTTTTGAAACTGTACGTATGTGTTTCAAACTGTATGGTATGAATGTGTTATAAAGTATGAAAATGACACTGGTATGCCACACACTGATATAACCTGTTTTCTCCCTTACTGAGAGGTGTCTCACCCCGAATATATACAAATGTTTTTCAGGTCCTTCGGGTAACCGAAACTAGCATCCTAGCATCCGGAAGCGGGGGTGTGTTTAGCTACTGTTAGTACCTGATAGGTACAAATTTTGTAACCGGGTTGTCCTGATGGTTTTTGTAGACACCCGTGGTATGTATGGTATTTGTAGGTATGTTTAACCCTATATGGTATAGACTCTGGTATGGTACAGTTTGATGTAAAGAAAGGCCGTATTTCGCTGCATATATTGATGAGTATGGACATGTATTGTATGTATGTATATAGGGCATCCGTTACCCCACGGGGTCGGACCCTCTTGTATAGGGTATCATGTATGTTTTATATTGATACAGAGACAAGTTAGGTTACTTAATTCACCCCTGGGTCCCATTTCAGGGTTTGGGGCGTGACACAAGGGATAATTATTTTAAAATTATAATCGATTTTCAATTTTTATGGTTCGGTTTTTGAGTGAAACCGAAACTGAAAATCTATTTTTTATAAATTCAAAACCAAAATCGATGACCGAAACTGAAAAACCAAACTGAAGCTTTAAACGGTTTAGTTTCGATCTGGTTATTGGTTTTTTGGTAAATTTTGTACCCTTACCGGCCATGCAGCTGGGTCCTCTCCTATGTGCTAGGCTGTAAGCTGAATTTAGATTGAATTTTTTTTTTAAAAGTCAAAAGGAGGAGCAGCTTTAAGAGGGTAGACAAAAAAGTAGGGTTGGAGAGATTATTTTTTTTTGGGATTAGTTTTGCTGGGGGGGGGGGGGTAACAGTTGTGTGCAAAGGCAGCAGCAACTCCACGGCCAGCGCTCACTCTCTCTCTCTCTCTCTTCCTCTCTCTCTCTCTCTCTCTCTCTCTCTCTTTATTGTTTTTTTTATTTGAGTCTTAAACAATTATTGGATTTATTTTCATTATTAAAAATATTAGTTCAATTTTGTTGTATGTAAATATTGTTAATTAGTTGTCTTTCTTTGATTTATTTGTTTAATAAAAAGTAGTGGTTGAAATTTTATTTTGGCTGGATTATTTATATTATTAAAAGCTCAGTTTTTGATTTAGTTATTGTTGGGCTTGCCTTTCTTTCTTTTTTTTTTTCCTCTCCTTCATTCGCCATTTTATTTTTAAATAATTGTTTAAGTTATCTGTGTTAATTGGAGTGTGTATTAATTTAAATCTTGGAAGTTTAAATCTTTGTTTGGTTATTATTAAAGTTTAAGTTTTTATTTAATATTATCTTTGGAATGAAATTTGGGTTGAGTTATGTTTTATTGGTAAGCTCGGTTTGCTCTTTTTAAAATCTCAAGTTCGTTTTTGTGTGACTGGATTATTGGATCTAGTTTGGTATTTGTTATTTTATGCGTGTTTAATTTTTAGTTAAAGTTTAAGTTTCATTGCAAAATCTCAAGAACCCCAAGAACCCGAATATGAACTATGTTTAGTAAAAAAAAAATTTCTTATTTTCTTTTGGAATTAAACTGCATTTCCTAAGGAGATGATCTGGCCCTTGGGCTAATTATTACACGACTGAACTCCTATACTTGCGATAGCTTCCGAACTGCTCATTTTTCGAGTGAGTCACCTAGAATGCCATAACAAAATTTCACTATTACTAGAAACAAATGCAGAATCACAAATGGTAGTTTTACATTGTTCACTCAAATTAGCCTCCTCAAAGTATTAGAGTCTCTCATACTCCTTAACATTGCCAATCGTGTAACAACCCAGAATTTTGTGCAGGATTTCGTCAACAAATACAGGGGATTCGTCGATGAGAAAATACCGAGAGAGGTTCTGGGGCAGCTTGAATTTTGTCGGCGAGGGAGCAAGGTTCTTCGACGAATTTACTGAAGGACTCGTCGACCAAGTGACGTGTCTCATCGACGAAGGCCGCAGTATAAATAGTGAAAACCCGGATTTTTACCCATTTTTAACGCTCCTCTCTCTCTCTCTCTACGACCCTCTCTCATTTCTCTCTTCGTTTTCGGGCCTGTTTCTCTCCAGATCGAAGATCTAAGGCTACCACGACGCTCCTGGCGAAGTTCTTTGCAAGTCTGCCGGAGCTGATCGTCGGAAAAATTGATTTGGATTTCGTCCCAATCTTAAGGTAAGACATTTTATTCAGTATTTGCCTTCTCCTCAGTTATGAGTAATGTTGTAGATTAGAAAATACTGATATTTTGTTTTGGGGAATTGTGTTTTCTGGATGTTGAGTTGGGAACCCCGCTGGTATAGAGCCAGAATTTTATAGGGGTTTTTAAAAATTAAGGTAATAGAAATATGCTATGCTAGGAGTTTTCATAATGCTATCAGAGATTTCATAGACACATATTTATTCCAGTTTATTATACAGTATTTACAAAATATGAGTTTAAATGCTTGTGTGGCCTGAGTAGATTTTCATGTGATGAAGAAATTTATACAGTTTATATAGTTTTTCCCAGTATATGAAGTTATACAGAATAACAGATATATATATATATATATATATATATATATATGCTGGAGGGGTATTTTTGTATGACTATGGTCTGTATATACTGGATTCTGGTATTATATAGTATATATGTGAATGGTTGTATGATGCGTGTTTCCGCTGCTTAGGTATGCATGTAGATACATGGATATATATATTGATTTTAAAAAAAAAAATTGGTAAGAATTTTGAGGATATTACATTTTGGTATTAGAGTCAGGTTGCTAGGTTTTGTAGACTCTAAAGTGCAGCGAAAAATAATACCAGAATATAGGAAAAAGATTTGAGGTTTTGTTCTATGATCTAGATACGGGATTTCGTGATTGTTTTTGTATTTTTCCTGGGGTGACGATTTCAGGAAAATCATAGTAAACTGTCGACAAGTCATGTATTTGGGTTGCAGGAGTGGATTTTGGGGGTTAGAATCAGGAGGGATAGTTAATAGAAGATTTGGAGTTTTAGTTGAATATGTTGAATTTGTAAGAAGATAGAATTTTGAAACGGTGTTCTATGTGTTTGCAGGATGGACCCAGGAGGCAATAGCGCTCATGCCAGTAGGGATGATGGAGCTGGACCTTCTAGTGCAACAGGTGGAGATTCAGATGCTGTGCTACGTAGTGTGGCTTAGCAAGTTATGGCTGAGATAGCGCAGAGTTCTAGAGAGCAGGGAGGTCCATTCTCAGCTCAGGGATGTACCACAGAAAAATTTACGAAGATGAATCCGCCAGCTTTTTCTGGAGCGACTGATCTTGCAGTTGCAAAAAATGGGGTGCAGGAGGTAAAGAAGATTCTGACAGTACTCCATTACACCGACGAGCAGAGATTTTTATATGCTACATATAGGCTAGCGGGGGAGGCCGAGAGATGGTGGGCAGCCACCAGGTTGTTGGAGGAACAGAGAGCTATACTAGTGTAGATGACCTAGACCCGATTCAGGGACATGTTCTTTGATAGATATTATCCTGCTTTAGTCAGAGATGCTCGAGTACAGGAGTTCCTGAGTCTGTCTTAACTATCCCACAGTATGCGGTCAAATTTATTGAGCTCTCTCGTTTCTGTCCCTATGTTGTCTCTGATGAAGCAAAGAAGGCTAAAATGTTTGAGAGAAACTTTGGGCGTGATATTTATAGGCAGGTGACAGTACTGAGGATCCAGGATTTTGCAGAATTGGTTGACAAGGCCACTATAGTGGAGGAGAGTCTATCTAGAGAGACGGAGATACAGAGTTAAAAAAGAGGACTTCGCCCTCGAGTTTTCAGGCAGGTCCCAGTCGAGGCCCTTAGAGAGGAGGGAGATATGGTGGGGGTTAGAGACAGATGGTAGAGCAGGGTGGATTTCAGGGTAGTCAGCCTCCCGCCATTTGTACCAGATGTGGACGGAAACACCCGAGTGAATGTTGATTTGGGGAGAATGTTTACTACCGCTGCAGGAGACCCGGTCATATGGCTCGATCCTGTCAAATGACACCAGGTAATGTACTGGCTCCTAGGCCATTTCGGGGAGGATACTAGGTGATTACGCGCCGAAACTGCGTAATTGGACGTTTAACCCGAGCTTTACGGTTTATATTTTTAATTAAATATCTAAAATTGTCCAATATTTTAATAAAATGCCAAAATCATCATTCTTGAACTTTATTGCACTATTTATGAAGTTTTGGTAATTTTTTGTCGCAGGAAAATTCCCGGGAATCAAAACCGATACCTGTTCGTATTTTATACATAACTTTTCCGTCCAAGCTCCGATCGAGACGATTCAAATTTTTGGAGAAATAGGAAAGGATTATCTACAACTTTTGTGTTTTGAGTTTTGTGAGATACAGGCTCCAAAAGAGTCAGATTTGCGATGAACGAGAATGAAAAAAATGAAAAAATATAGCAATTCGGGTTTCCTATTCGGGTCTAGGGCTTTCCCCCCCTATCCTATTTAACCCTTCTCTTCCTCTTCCTGCGTAGGAAGCCCCTATGGCTCCCCATTCTCCTCTTCTTCTCCTTCTTCTTCTTCTTCTTCTTCTTCTTCTTTAGTTTGTTTTTTTTTGTTCTTTTCAATTCTACTTCTCTCCCCTTGTCTCTCTTCCTTCCCTTTGTCTTTCCTCCCTCACTCTCCCCCTTTCCTCTGTTTCTCTTGGCCTCCTCTGCCCTCTTGCAGTACGGCCAGCCTCCTCCACCATCTTCAGCAGTCCCCAAGCACAGCAAACACTAGCCG
Organism: Malania oleifera; assembly: GCF_029873635.1. Classification (NCBI taxonomy): domain Eukaryota; kingdom Viridiplantae; phylum Streptophyta; class Magnoliopsida; order Santalales; family Ximeniaceae; genus Malania; species Malania oleifera. Next base: position 111,106,212 of record NC_080422.1, read on the forward strand.
ACTCCATAGCAGGACCACCAAAGCGCAGCAGCAACTTCTCCAGCACAGCAGCAACTTCACAGCTCCGTGGATTTGTTTCTCTCTCTCTCTCTTTTCCTATCTTTCTTTTTTTTATTTACTTTTCTTTGAATCTTGGAATATTGAAGAAATTTTAGGTTTTTTTAATGTTATTGGAGTTTTCTTTCTTTTTGTTTAAGTTGAGTAATGTTGAGTATTTCATTATTGTTAAATTAATCTCGTTGTTTATCTAATTGATAGTTATTTTAATTTAGCATTCTTAATTAAATTCAGATATTTTTTTTTGTCAAAATTCGATTTAGTTAGGGTCTATGATTAGTAAAGGTTGTGTTTTTATTGTGTTCCGTTATTGTTTATGTCTTTTAAATTTCCGTTGAGTTCATGTTTACATTTAAATTGTGAGTCTTGATTTGATCTCTTAATTGTGCTAAAGGTTCGATTTTTAGTAGGTTTGGTTTTTTTTTTAGTGTGTGTCTAATTTAGTTTTCATTGTGTGTTTTTAATTCCATGTTCTAGGTTGCCATTTTTAATTAACGCGTGTCCCAATGTTTCCTTGAGTAGATTAGAGTTTCCGTTTTTGCTCTCAATTTCATTGCATGCTAGGTTTAGAGTTTTGTTTGTTTCGTGTTTAAATTGTGATTATGGTTGCGTATTTTTAATTCCATGTTTAAGGTTTCCATTTTTAGTTAGTATGCTCTAGTGTTTCCTTAAGTAGATTAGGGTTTTTATTATGGTTATTTAATTCCGTGCGTGCTAGTTTTAGGACTTTAATTTGTGTTTTCATTTAAGTTTCCACAATCTTGAAAACCCGAATATGAACTGAGTTCAGTACCTTTTTAATTTCGATTGGAAGAAAGTAAAATCTGAGATTAAAACGCATTCCCTGAAGAGACGATCTAGCCCTTGGGCTTAATATTACACGATGTAACTCCTATACTTGGGATAGCTTTTGAGCTGCTCATTTTTCGAGTGAGTCACTAGGCGCCCCGTGAAGGTCAGCAAAGAAATACCGCGCCAGCAAGGGTTTATGCATTGATGCCAGGAGACGTGATTACGCGCTTAAATTGCGTAATTAGGTGCTTTAATTCATGCATTGGGAATCCTATTTTGTATTTAAATGCCTAATTACTCTCAATATTTTAACATTATGTTCTATTTATAATATTTGAGTTTTATTAAGTAATTTATGAAATTTTGGTATTTTTTCTTGTAGGGCAACTATCGGAAGCCAAAAATCGACGACACTTTTTAATCTATGCATAACTCTCTTATTCAACCTCCGATTTAGATGATTCAGGATGCCATAGAAAGATAAGAAAATGTTCTACAATTTTCATGTTTGCATTTTGCGAAATAATGGATGCATCAAGATCAAAATCAGACGTGAAGTTAGCATACGCCGTTTTATGGATTATTTCGACAATTCTTTGTAATCTTGGCATAACTTTCTCATCCGATCTCCGATCGAACTGATTCAAAATTTTAGGAAAATCTGAAAAAGAGTTACACATCTTTTGTGTTTTAAGCTTTGAGAGTTACGAGCCGTAAGAGGGTCAAAAGTGGGCTTGAAAGAGGAGGGCAGTTCGTGTACCTTTGAAAAAAAAAAGAAAAAAAAAAGAAAAAAAATAAAAAAATGAGATGTGACCCGGCCATGCAGCCGGGTCATCTCATATGGGTGAGGTGCTGGGTACAAAGAAAGGAAAGACAAAAGAAAGGAAAGAAAAGCAAAGAAAGAAAAGTCAAAAGGAAAGGAAGGAAGGAAAAGTAAAAGAAGGGGGTTTCCTTGGGGGAGAGGGGTGCGCAAGAAGAGAAAAGGGGGGGGGGGGGGCAGTGTGTGCTGGGCTGGAGCGGAGAAGGCCGCACCATAAAAAGAAAAGAAGAAAGGATTGATTTTTTTGGGGTTAGACACACAAGGGAGGCCAAACCACAGAAAGTTTCTGGGAAAAATTATTTTTTGGGGAGTTTTCTTGTGGTTTTCTTTTGGGAGTGCTGCGAAGATACACACAAAGCCAGCAAAGGAGAGTTGGAAGCACGCAAAAATAATATCTTTTCAGAATCGGAAGGCGGCGAACAACGGCGGTGTTCGGGGTGTTCGTGACGCGCGACGGCGGTGCGGCGAGTGTTGATCTTTCCCATACACTCCAAATTGAAGAAAATATGGTGAAATCTGTTATGTTGGATTTAATTTTCGGAATGAACTAAAATTTTGAATTCTAGGAAAACGATGTAGCCAGTTCGAACTATGCTTACTCTTTGATGCTAATCTGAAGTAGTTTTCATTAATGTTTATTTGAGTTATTCTGTGCCTAATGCTTTTAATTAACTGGTCATTAATTAAATGATTTTAGTCTTGTGATTTGCTACCGAAAGGGGGGATTATAGGATAGATCTTGGATAATTCAGCGTAGGTAAATATAGAGATCGAAAGACTTGTATGAATCTACGTAGCATTAAAAATCGAGGGTCTTACTGCGTTCTTGCGTTATTAATTTGCTTACTCTTATGTTAAATAATAAACAAGAATAGGTTCTGATTGACTATCGAAAGAGGCTTTTGGAAAAATCGGTGATTTGCTAACAAACAGAGAAAACGAAGTTGAATTAGCTAAATGAGTAAAGCATAGTGAGAAACTAGGTGAAATCGGTTTCTTAGAAGTTTTCACCATCATCAATTTGACACGCGGTATCCAGTTTTAAATTCTCCTGAATAGTTTATTTAAAGTAGCTTTGTTTAAATTTTGCAGTCTAAAATTATTAATTTTTCTAAATAAAATCAAGGTTAATAAAATTTCGGTATTTGGTAAAATTAAGACGTCAATCCTTGAGGACGATACTCTACACATCATTATATTATAAAACTACGATACTGTACACTTGTAGTTTGCACCGGTCAAGTTTTTTGAGACGGCTAGAAACGTGGTCACAAGTACCTTTACTGTTTTACCATATACACTTGTTATTTTGTTTGACACAGGTGCCACACATTTTTTCATATCAGCGGGATATGTGAAAATAGCTGGAATAGAGACAACCATTAGATATAGAATTGACTGTGGGTACGCCGATGGGATCTATAATTAGATGCAGGAGGGTACTTCAGAATTTTCCAATAAATATTCAGGAGAGAGTGCTTTTAGCCGATCTTGTGGTCCTGGATATGTAGGGATTTGATGTGATATTGGGCATGGATTGGCTAGCAACTTATCATGCAAGTATTGATTGTCATCTGAAGGAAGTAAAATTTAGACCCCTGGGCGAGTCAGAATTTAGATTCGTGGGTTCACGTGTACGTGCCTTACCACAGCTAGTGTCGGCTATTCAGGAAAGGAGATTGTTACAGGGTGGTTGCCAGGGGTATGTCGCATATATAAAAGAACTTCCAAAATAAGAATTGGGACAAGTTGACATACCAGTAGTGCGAGAATTCCCAGATATATTTCCAAAAGAATTACCTGGTTTGCCGCCGGATCATGAGATTGAGTTCACTATAGACTTGTTGCCGGAATCTGCACTAGTATCAAAAGCACCATATTCTATGGCCCCGATAGAGTTAAAAGAACTGAAAGATCAGCTACAGGAATTACTGGATAAGGGTTTTATTAGGCCTAGTGTGTCGCTCTGGGGAGCGCCAGTTCTGTTCGTGAAGAAGAAAGATGGAACTATGAGATTATGCATTGATTATAGGGAGATAAATAAATTAACAGTCAAGAATAAATATCCTCTCCCTAGGATCGATGATTTATTTGATCAACTCCAAGGGACCCAGGTTTACTCTAAAATTGATCCGCGGTCAGGCTACTACCAGGTGAAAGTTAAAGTACAGGACATTTTGAAGACCGCATTTTGTACCAGGTATGGGCATTACGAGTTTTAAGTAATGCCATTTGGGTTGACTAATGCACCAGCGATTTTCATGGATTTAATGAATCGAGTGTTCCACCAGTATTTGAACCAGTTTGTGGTTGTGTTTATTGATGATATACTGGTCTACTCGAGGAGTTTTGAGGAGCACGAACATAATTTGAGACTGGCGTTGCAAATATTAAGGGCAAGCAAATTATCTGCGAAATTCAAGAAATGTGAGTTTTGGTTAAGGCAGATTACTTTTCTCGGCCATGTGATCTCAAAAGCAGGAGTATCAGTTGATCCAAGTAAGATAGAGGCAGTGGTGAGTTAGGAAAGGCCGGGAAATGTTCAGGAAGTCAGGAGTTTTCTGGGGTTAGCAGGATATTACCGGCGTATTTTGGATGGTTTCTCTAGGCTATCAGGTCCATTAACATGACTTATGAGGAAAAATATAAAATTTGAATGGACTAATGATTGTGAGCAGAGTTTCCAAGAGTTAAAGCAGCGGTTAGTTTCAACTCCGGTACTAGCTATTTCTTTAGGGGAGGATGGGTTTGTAATATATAGTGATGCCTCTTTGAAGGGTCTTGGATGCATGTTGATGCAACACGGCAGGGTTATTACATATGCGTCCAGACAACTTAAAGAATATGAGAAAAATTATCATGTCCATGATTTAGAGCTTGTTGTAGTGGTGTATGCTCTTAAGATTTGGAGGTATTATTTATATGGTGAAAAGTGCGAGATTTTCACGGATCATAAGAGTTTGAGATATTTCTTTACTCAAAAAGAGTTGAATATGAGGCAAAGAAGGCGGCTAGAACTTATTAAAGACTATGATTGCATGATTAGTTACCACTCAGGAAAAGCAAATGTAGTGGCAGATGCCCTGAGCAGAAAATCAGGGAGGGCCCGTATTGGCAGTTGTGGAGATTCAGCACTCAATTCTGATGGATTTGGAGAGGTTTAGTATAGAATTGGTGGAGGAGAGTCCTTAGGCAGTTATTTCCAGTCTAGTGGTTCAACCTACACTATACGAGAGAATTAAAGCAGCTCAGGGTGATGACGCAGAGTTGGCAGCGGTGATGACTAGAGTACATGATGGTCAGGGTGAGAAGTTCAGCATATCAGATGATGGAGCTCTGCGATTCCATACTAGGCTATGTATTCCTGCAGATACTGAGATCAGGAGGACTATACTGGTGGAGGCTCACAGATCCCTATACACGATCCATCCCGGTAGTACTAAAATGTACAGGGACCTACGAGAGTATTTCTAGTGGAGTGGAATGAAGAGGGAGATAGCTGAATTTGTTCAGCAATGCTTGACGTGTCAGCAAGTTAAAGCTGAACACCAGAGACTGGCAGGACAGTTGCAGTCGTTGTTTATTCTAGAGTGGAAGTGGGACCACGTTTCGATGGACTTTATTACAGGGTTACCATCGGTGCAACAAGGACTGAATGCGATTTGGGTGGTTGTTGATCGTCTGACGAAAACCACTTATTTCATCCCTATTAAAATCGGTTATTCCATGGACAGATTGGAAAAGATATATGTTCAGGAGATAGTTCTTGTTCATAGAGTACCAGTAACCATAGTCTTGGACCGAGATCCTCAGTTTACTTCACGATTCTGGAAAAGTTTCCAGGAGGCTATGGGTACGCAGCTAGCTTTTAGCACTACTTTTCATCCCTAGACAGATGGTCAAACTGAGAGGATGATTCAGACACTAGAGGATATGCTTCGTGCTTGTGTTTTTGATTTTGGAGGTAGTTGGATCCAGTTTATGCCATTAGTTGAATTTGCTTATAATAATAGCTATTAGGCTAGTATCGGCATGGCTTCATACGAGGCATTATATGGCAGGAGATGTCGTTCTCCTCTTTTCTGGGATGAAATAGGTGAAAGACGAGTTTTGGGTCCCGAGATAATACAATAGGCATCCGACAAAGTCCAATTAATTAGAGAAAGAATTAATACAGCACAGAGTCGGCAGAAAAGTTATGCAGACACTCGCCGCCAAGAGTTGGAATTTGACGTGGGAGATCGAGTATTTTTGAAGATAACTCCTCTAAAAGGAGTTATGAGGTTTGGAAAGAAGGGCAAGTTGAGCCCCAGGTTTATTGGCCCTTTTGAGATACTTGAGAAAATAGGGTCAGTTGCCTATAGGCTAGCTCTACCGCCAGCTTTGGCTCGTATTCATAACGTGTTTCATGTTGCTATGTTAAGGAAATACGTCCCAAACCCATCCCACATCATTAGCTATGCGAAGATAGAGCTTAAGGACTCATTGGCGTATGAAGAAATACCAGTACAAATTTTGGACAGGAAGGTTCAGATTTTACGTACTAAAGAAATACAGTTAGTTAAAGTTTTGTGAAGGAATCACGCTATAGAGGAAGCTTCTTGGGAGCTCGAGGAGCAGATTAGACAGAGATACCCGCGTATAGAGGTACTCAGGTAAAGTATAATAGATAGATAGGTTTCTTTTGCAGGTACATGTATTGATTTTAGTTAGTAGATGATTTTGGTTTTATATGTGTAATTTTCCCGGAACGTAAATGTATCCACGATATTCCTCCACCACAAGTGAGGGCAGGAAATAAAATAAGTAGACCCTTTTTCCTTTATGGAAGGATGAAGTGTATAGATGAAGATACAGATAGTAAATTTCGAGGACGAAATTTTATAAGGATGGGAGAATGTAACAATCCGGAATTATGTGTAGGATTTCGTCGACGAATATAGGGGATTCGTCGATGAGAAAATACCGAGAGAGGTTATAGGGCAGCCTGAATTTCGTCGACGAGGGAGCAAGGTTCGTCAACGAATTTACTGAAGGACTCGTCGACGAAGTGATGTGTCTCATCAACGAAGACTGTAGTATAAATAGTGAAAACCCAAATTTTTACCCATTTTTAACCTCCTCTCTCTCTCTCTCTCTCCTGTCTCTCTCTACGACCCTCTCTCACTTCTCTCTTCGTTTTCGGGCCTGTTTCTCACCGGATCGAAGATCTGAGGCTACCACAACGCTCCTGGCGAAGTTCTTTGTAAGTCTGTCGGATCTGATCGTTGGAAAAATTGATTTGGATTTCGTCTCAATCTTAGGGTAAGGCATTTTATTCAGTATTTGTCTTCTCCTCAGTTATGAGAAATGTTATAGGTAAGAAAATACTAATATTTTGTTATGAGGAATTGTGTTTTTAGGATGTTGAGTTAGGAACCCCGCGGGTATAGAGTTAGAATTTTATAGGAGCTTTTCAAAGTTAAGGTAAGGGAAATATGCTATGCTAGGAGTTTTCATAATGCTATCAGAGATTTCATAGACACATATTTATTCCATTTTATTATACAGTATTTATAGAATATGAGTTTAAATGCTTGTGCGGCTTGAGTAGATTTTCATGTGAAGAAGAAATTTATACAGTTTTTGTAATGTATCATACTATACTGAGTACGCAGATATGGACAGTATATACAGTTTATATAGTTTCTCCCAGTATATGGAGTTATACAGAATAACAGATATATATTCACAGAGATTATACAGAGAAATTTGCATGCATATACAATTTTTATATGAGTAGTTTCATGAAATAGATATATATATACACACACATATACATGTATACAGTTTTATTCAGATCAGTATATATATCACAACTTTATACAGGTGAGTATATACAGAGTTATAGTATGCTATGTTTCCTATTACCATAACATACAGATTATATAGACAGAGTATATAGACAGAATATACAGACAGATATACAGAGGTAGCATCAATATGCTACAGATACAGTATACAAAGATTACAATAATTACAATATAGAAAGATAGCGTTATGGTAATTTTGGAAACATGAAGAAAACAGTAAAAAAGTATATATGTATATATGTATAAAGTATCAGATCCCTGTGGAAAGATTATAGACAGATACAGTACAGATAGAGAATACAGAGCACGGTACCGTTGCTAGATATAGATAGAGTGCAACCACATATCTCAGATAGTGTGTGGGTACTGTCAGCCGTGCTTGGAGAGTATGCAGCTCCCCAATTCACTGGGTGGAGGGGGCCGATTTGACGAGGTAGTAGCCAGTCTCGAGCTTAGGAGAGGATGCAGTTTGGTCGGGCTGAGGTAGTGTAGAGTATATTGACTTATCTGGAGGGCCGACCAGATGAAGTCCCGCCTATGGGCTACATAACCCTGTCATGAGGGGTCAAATCATGACGTACAGAGTCCTAGGGATAAAGTACAGTTGTGTATATGTATACAATTTTATAGTATATAATGAGTATAGTATAATATTATCAGTATGAAAAGTAGAAAATACAGACGATACAGTATATTTTAAATTGTAAAAGAAAGATATGTTTTACAGATTATTTATTGGATTACAATTCAGTTACTATTTAAAAGTACTCTTAACTTAGTTGCCACATACTAGTAATAGTATATTTCTACTTACGAAGCGTCGACTCACCTCATTACTCTAACATTTTTTAGGTGAGCCAGTTAGGCGAGCAAATCAGGCTCGCGGATAGAGAATATTCTGTTTACTCTGGTTATAAGGTGAGTTTTTGACAGAATTGTGTATATTTTTGGATAGATGATGCTGGAGGGGTATTTTTGTATGACTATGGTCTGTATATACTGGATTCTGGTATTGTATAGTATATATGTGAATGATTGTATGATGTGTGTTTCAGCTGCTTAGGTATGGATGTAGATACATGGATATATATATGTATAGATTTTTAAAAAAAATTGGTAAGAATTTTGAGGATGTTACAAATCGTCTTCCTCGATGATAGGTCCTGAAAAACACAACGAGAGGGAAAAAAATTTAGTAGAACAATTGAAGTTTTTAGTTAACTGACTAATGGATAGTAAGTTGTAGGCTAAATTAGGAACATGAAGAACAGACTCTAGTGTGATGGAGTCAGAGAGTTAGATATTTCCTTTGCCTGCGACAGATGAGAGTGATCCATCTGCAATTTTAATTTTCAAATTTCCAACACAGGGTGAATACTCTTGTCCCTAGGCCACAAGATAGAACCCCAAATTCCTAATCTCATCCTCTAAAAATAACTTACTTATATTTCAATCTACCTATCTCCTACTCTCATTAAAATCCATTCTTATACTCTGGTATTGTTTCTGCTGCACTATAAAGTCTATAGAACCTAGTAACCTAGGCTCCGATACTAAATTGTAATGACCTGTCTAATTTCCACATATATTTTTTTTTTTCATATAATAGCATGCGAATAGTCATGATAACCATAAACATAATCCACCCAGGCCCATGGGTATTGGGGAATAAAACTATCATATGAACCTAACACCCTAGCAACGGAAGGTTACAACATATACATATCAAATAGTCCAACAATCACAATACCAGAGTTATACAAAAATCTATCATATTCAAATACACACATCCCAACATGAACATAAAGTTCCCTAGGATCACGACCCCAAACCCATCTAACCCTAGCATAGTGACTTACCCTTCTAGCAAGGTAGATCGGGCGACCACTAAAGCCGCGAAGCTCTATCCGCTCCTTCACCTGGATTCCCTAAAATGTTTTAAAGCTAGGGTGAGACACGTATCTGTAAGGGAAATAAACTAATATCAGTGTGTGGCAACATGAGTATTTCACGTGTCATAAGCATATACTGTACATAAATCATATTTGAGAAATCTATCTGATAAATACTGAATAAACATATTGAAAGTAGCATACATGTCATGCTATATATTTGTACATGTAAAATATATTATATCACTGTATAATATATGAAATAAAACTCAGGATGGATAGTTAGTTGATGTCATGTATTACCCCCGCATGACTGGGTTGTGCGGCCCGAAGGCGAGACCTAGCACTAGTTGGCCGACCATGCTAGATCAATATAAGTCTATAAGTACGATGGGCCTGCCCCACCCTAGTCTGTCAGGGCGACGTCTACAACTCTACATTGAAGCCACATCGACCTCCAATCTCCCACAGCCCCTTGCAGCATGTGGTAGCACTAACATAATCTGAATACATATATAGCTATGGTACCGTGCTCCTAAAAACTGAACTAAACTAAACCATCCGGGTTCTAATATCATATACTATGTTTCATATGCTGAACATAACTATTTCACCATAATATCTAACATAATAATATTTTCATAAAAATAAAATATTTTCATTACGGTCTTTGTGCTGACATTTCATATCATAATAATATTTTCATAAAAATAACATATCTTTCATTACGACCCTTGTGCCGACATTTCATATCATACCATATAAATTAATGACCCTTAGGCTATTTTATATAAACCATAGCCCTTGCGCCATTTCACATAAATTATGGCCCTTGCGCCGTTTCATAAATTACGACCTTTGTGTCGTTTCATAAATTACGGCCCTTGCGCCGTTTTATAAATTACGACCCTTGCGCCGTTTTATAAATTATGGTCCTTGTGTCATTTCACATAAATTACAAAAAATATAATTCCTGTACTTTTTTATCCATTTCTCGAAAACAATAATAGCATGAAGGTTCTGAAAACATAACATTTTGTCATCACATAAATCATAAGATTTTATACCCATGCCACACAAATTAAACCATTTTCCCTCATAATATATATATAAACATTCCCTATAAACAGTCGTAATTTTTGCAAACATAATTTCATATCATACATAATTTCTAAAATAAAATGTTGTAGAATAATAAGTATTTTTCATGAAAATTTTGACTTAATTTATTCTCTCACCTGATTTTTTGAATTACGCCATCAGGAATCCGAAACTGATGTCTGCGACGCTCACCCGGACCTTGAGTCAAGAATCCTAATTCCATTAAATCAACCCTAAATAAAATGCTATTTTAATATTTCCTAAGCTCATAAATTCTAAATAAATAATTATACCCTCAAATATAACAATTTACCCCAATTGAAAATTTACTCAAACCAAAATGACAACGATCACAATTAGGACCCCATAGTGGTGCCTGATCGTCGATTTAATGACAGATTTAAGGAGAAATTAAGGATTTAGAGGAAATATACATTTCCCCAGGAGTGGTGCCTATGCCGCTCCCACGACAAATCCGCTCTAATAGAAATGTCGGTGACGGAATTAGGAATCCAACGACACCTTTCGTTTCCCGATTGACCAAATATCTGCCAAAAAATTGAGAAGAGAAGGGAGATAGACGGAGGAGGCGACGTGAACCAAAGGGGGGGGGGGCGGATCTTATCCTTCAAGATCTTTCCTTCCTTCTTTTTTTTTTTAAACTTACATTGTTTGAATATATATATATATATATATATATATATATATATTTATATAACCTTTAACATATATATCTTATATTAATCATATATATATTCATTTATTCCAATTAGTTTTTTTTCTTTCGTTAATAAATTCAATAATGTTTAATTAATTAATTAATTAATAATTCATCTTAATTATTTATTTATTTATTTCTTTAATTTTATTTTATTTAATATATATATATATATATATGTGTGTGTGTGTGTGTGTGTGTGTGTGTGTGTGTGTGTGTGTAATTATAAGATTTTAAGGTTGGTACGCCGAGGGCGTGAGAGTTGAATTGGAGGCAAGCCTCCCAGTTAGATAGGTAAGAGAAATATGTCATGTTAGGAATTTTAGAATATTTATTAATAAATTATATGTTTTTCTAGATTATTATTATTTAGTTTAGAAATAATTTGTATATCAGGAAATACAGTTATCCGTATATGAGATATTTATTTATGTAGTTGTGTGGCATAAGACAGTATTAGATCAGTATATGAATTATATAGTTTTCAGACTACTATAATTTACAATACGCATGCAAAAATATGTTTTATTAGATTTTATAGAATTATGAATTACAGTGTATACATGACAGATATTTTATAACATGTACAAATTACCATGATTTCCAAAATGTTAAAGTCATAACACTATGATATACAGTTTATGTAGTTAAGATATTACAGATCAGTTATTACAGTTTATAAAGTTCAGATACTACAGAACAATTAATATTGTATTTTCATAATAGTTTTCGGTGTTATGATTATCTTGGAATCATGATGAAACAGTAAGATATATATATAGAAAATAGTATATACAATATCAGACCCTGATGAATCAGCTTATGTTCATCCAGCAGAGCATGGTACCGTTGCTATTACAGATCAGAGTATACCCACACATCTTAGATAGTGTGTGGAAGGTTTCTGTCAACCGTGCTTGGAGGGATTGCAGGCTCCCCAAAAGTCTGGGTTGAGGTGGCCGGTTTGACAAGGTAGATACCAGCACCGTGCCTTGGAGAGGTTGCAGATTGGCAGGGCTGAGGATTGGCAAAGTTATAGTTGACTTACGTGGTAGGCCAACCAGAGTTAAGTCTCGCCTACAGGCCACACAACCCTGTCATGAGGGGTTAAATCATGACGTATAGTTTTCCAAGGCATTTTCACAGTTATGTATATGTATACAGATTTATAAATTATCAGCAGACATATTACAATACTAGAAGTATGAATAAGTAGAAACTCAGATATTACAAATGTATTTTAAATCATAATAGATATGAAATGTACTGTATATTGTCTTATCAGCTTTCACCGTTTTAGTTACTTATCAGTATAGTATTTATATAGCTTTGTTGCCACTCATTAGTAATAGCATATTTCCTCTTACTGAACGTTGTCTCACCCCAATGATTTAATATTTTTCAAGTGATCTAGTTCGGCGAGCGGATCAGGCTCGCAAATTGAGAGAGTGATTACACTACCCTGTTTGTAGGGTATGTGTATACATAATATAGTATTTTTTAGTAGATGATACTGGAGTGATGTGTATATATGTATGTATGGTTTGGGAAGAATTACTGAATTTTGGTATTGTAAATGTGGATGTACAATTTATGTGTTCCGTTGCATATGTGTGTACATGATCAAGGATTCTTCAGTGCTCACTTGGGGCCTGAGATGTTATAGTAGATAATACAAGGGTATCAGAGTAAATTTAATTTTAATTATTATCTATAAAAAATAGTAATGAATTTTGGGTCGTTACACTACCGATCCTTACGGGTTAGATGAATACCTTCTTAGGCCACACTTGGAATAAAATAAGATAAACTTTTTCGTACAATAGGAAGTGCTTCTAACACAAGCAAATTTGTACCAATACGCACAAGTAATAACTAATGCACTTCAAACAAATAAAAACTATAAGCTCAGTGAAGATATGTGTAATAGCACTCAATCTAATGTTAATAAGCAATCAAATGTAAGAGTGTATTATCAAACTATCTTTGAAACAATATATAGATATATATCAATCACAAGTAGGGTTTCAAAGATTTCCAAAGATTGTAATCGAAATATCTCTAAATGATTTTCTCAAAATTCTAGCTCAAGAGATAATTGTAGTAAAAGCTTGTAAAAATATTTTTCTTCACAAATCACAATACAAGCTTAGGAGTCTTACCATACGAATGCTAAGATTCACAAGCTACAAAGTTTCCCCACACAATGGATTTATTGATTAAATCCGGGGGGGGGGGGGGGATTTAGGCTAATCTCTCAATCAAAAAGCAATCACACAATTACAACAATGAGAGTATTAGCAAGTTGGAACAATATAAAATCACTCAAAGGCACTCTCACAAAGCTTGATTTAGCAAATGAATAGCAATGGATGAGTGTATAGGCTTTGTATTGGAAGAATAAGCTTTCAAAAATTTAGAGGATTTTTGTCTTCATCAAATTTCTAATCATCATTTAATTTTGCAAATGAACCCATATATATAGAGATACCTAAAATTTTGACCTTTGGGGACATAAGGGGAATTATTAGAATTGTTTAAAACATGTTTAAGCCAATTAACCCTGATTTACCGTTATTAAACCGCGGTAAAATTTTGGCCAACCCGAGAGTTTCGGTCGACCAAACCTGGGTTTGGTCACCCGAACAGACACATGAAGAAAAGTAAACTTTATGTGTTCAGGTGCCCGTAAAATGGTTCGGTTTGTTGGCCTAGGCTATTTTCCAACCTACTCGAGGTTTGGTTGCCCGATCTTATGTATGATCTGCCAAACTTCTTAGATTGGTCGCCCGGGTAGTTGTAAAAGTCTTTATTTTGAGTTTGGTCGAGCGTGAACACTCAGTTCATTTCGGTTCGGTCGCCTGAAGTCAGGTTAACTATTTGAGTTTTTCTACGTTCGGTCGACCGAGGCGTTTTCAACGCCAAGGTTCGATTACCCAAAGTTACGTCAAATTAAAAATTAAGTCATATTTTTAGACCATAAGATACCCCTGATTGCATATATAATAGTGGGGATAATCCTAAGTGCTTATGCAAGGACCTAGGGTCAGTCAATGGTCTACGCTTTTCAAGTACGCCTAAAAACCTGGCATCGGTCGACCTAAGGTCATTTGAGCTTTATAGTTCCTACCATGTATGTCATGCATTAATTATTACAGGCCTTGGATTAATATTAAACACCTGAATGAATTGAAATATAAATTACAACAAAAAAAACTTTAGGTCTTCATTTCCCTTCAAGTCCATGTGCACCATATAATATTGTCAATTGATCCTGCACACAAACTCAGGGCAAACATTAAATACCAAGGTATTTGTCATAATCAAAACGGGATATAACCTATAAAGTCAACAGATGGTGACACGTGTCCTACTCAATTTTTATTTTTATTTTTTATTTTCTGCTAGATGCTGACCCTACCACATGGCAGCCTCTGAGTGGCTCGGGAGAAATAATAGGGATTGCTGAAGTGACAACAATCCAATTGTCCAAAGAAACACTAGTCAAACAATCTAAATAAGGCCATGTCACCTTTTAAAAGCTTAGACCAGAATGTGCCACGTGTCACCCTACGGTGGTGACACATGGCCCACTAGCCTTTTATATAAAAGCATTTTTCTCTCTCTCTCTCTCCTCTTCTCTCCTCTCTCATTTTCTTCAAATTCTTTCTCTCTCCGCTCTCTCTCTTATTTTGCGTGCTCTCTCTCTCTCTCTCTCTCTCTTTTCTTCCCCTCCTTTGCTCTAAAGCTCTCTCTCTCTTTTGTGTTTTCTCAGCTCTGAAGCTTTCTCTCTCCCCCCCCCCCCCACTTCTTGGGCCTAGTTTGTTTGTTTGTTTAAAAAATGTGCAATGGGTTTTTAAAAAAAAATGGACCCAGGGCCTTTATTTTAAAAGTTGAGGGTTTTGCTTTAAAAATAGACTCTGGGCGTAGCATTTAAAAAAAATGTGGGTTTAAAAAAACTGGGTTGTAGGCCCTTTTATTTTGAAAATAAGTAGTGGGTTGGAATTTTTTTTTAAAAAAAAAAAAAATGGGCCCAAGGTCTTTTATTTTTCAAAATGAGTGGTGAGCTTGGTTAGTAGGTTAATGGGTCAAATGACTCAGGTCCAAGTGGATCTAGGTCCTAGGGAATTTGAGTTAATGGGCCAGGTCAACAGGTCAAGTCAACCCACGAGTTAGGTTAACGAGTCTAGTCAACTGGTCGAGTCAATGGGTTGGGTCCAACTGATTTTAGAGTGCTTTTGTTCCTATTTTTGAATGAATATTGAATAAATAACAAAGAACAATTAAAAATAACTCAAAATATCTACCAGTTGTCTTCCACTCCTTCAGTCTTTAAATAAATTATTGATGCCCCTTTCAATCGTATGCTTGTGAATATCAAATTCTCTCAGATTGTGAATTGCTTTGCCCTTTGAATTGCTCTTCAACCTCCAGACGCTGTCCGGCCAATCGCCAGTGCATAAGAGCGCGCGAGGCCACCTGCCGATCACCTACAGGCGCGTGAGGGTGCATGGGGCGCGTGGGAACGTAACCTAGCCGTTGATGGTGCATGTAGGCACATACGACCTTGTTTGAGCTCCATTCGAGCTCCGGTTACCGTCGTTGGCTTTGTCTCAATGAGAGGAACACAATGGTGGTCTCAAAATGCAATTTTTTGATACTCGGCAAAGGCTCCAATCTGGAAATTTTGCTCTGATCTGGCAATTTTACTGTAACCTCGCTTTGATACCAATTGTTGGGATGGAGTTAGGAGCAACAATCGCACAGGAGCAAAATGAATAACAGAAATGGAACACCAGATTTTACATTGTTCAGTCCAACTTGACCTACGTCCACGAAGCACACACTTCACTATAACCGGGAGAATAATACAAGGAGGAGGAACCACACTGCTCAACTCAACTCTCTCTCTCTCTCTCTCTCTCTCTCTCTCTCTCTCTCACCACAACTCTATGTTCCTCACTCTCTGCACACTCTACGCACAACACACCACACAACACTCTCTACACACAAGAACTCTCTATTCTTGCCACCCACACACACAACTCTACTCAACACTTTGCACACACAGACACACACATCACATATATATGTGATACTCCATGGATGAAAGACTTAAAGAGGATTAGATGTTACTACCCATATCAATAAGGTGCACCTTTTTTTTCGGGAGCTTTCCCATAAGAACTCCATAGTTAAGCGTGTTTGGCTTGGAGCAATATTGGGATGGGTGACCTCCTAGGAAGTTGTCTCAGGAAGTGTGTGAGTGAGGACAAAACACACTGAAAAGGACACGTGTTGATCTGTGGGGCCAGTCATTAGTCTGATAAAGCCCGCCCCCTGTTGTCTGGTCTAGGTGGAGGAGGAGAAATGTAGTGCTTCCTGATAGACCCAGGTTGGGGCATTACAAATGGTATCAGAGCCAACACCCAACCGAAAATGTGATGAGATTCACATCGCCTGGGTTTGGAAATGTGGGTTCGCAATGAGGACGTTGCGTTCTATAAGTGGGGGAGAATGTGATACCCATGGATGAAAGACTTAAAAAGGATTAGATGTTACTATCCATATCAACAAGGTGCACCTTTTTTTCGGGAGCTTTCCCATAAGAACTTCATAGTTAAGCGTGCTTGGCTTGGAGCAATATTGGGATGGGTGACCTCTTGAGAAGTTTTCTTAGGAAGTGTGAGTGAGGACAAAACACACTGAAAAGGACACGTGTTAATCTGTGGGGCCAGCCATTAGTCCGATAAGGCCCGCCCCCTGTTATCTGGTCTAGGTGGAGGAGGAGAGATGCAGTGCTCCCTGATAGACCCAGGTTGGGGCATTATGTAATGCCCCAACCCCCTAAGTGGGCTCAGAGTGCTACTAATCAATTCATTTACCTTATAATACACATTCTAATATCATTTATGCAACGGAAACCAAAACTAAAATCTTTCAACAAATACAACACCAGAGTTTTCTACATCCATCTACGTTCTCAGGAAGTGTGTGAGTGAGGACAAAACACACTGAAAAGGACACGTGTTGATCTGTGGGGCCAGTCATTAGTCCGATAAGGCCTGCCCCCTGTTGTCTGGTCTAGGTGGAGGAGGAGAGATGCAGTGCTCCCTGACAGACCCAGGTTGGGGCGTTATGTAACTCCCCGACCCCCTGAATGGGCCCAGAGTGCTACTAATCAATTCATTTACCTAATAATACATATTCTAATATCATTTATGCAGCGGAAAACAAAACTAAAATCTTTCAACAAATACAACATCAGAATTTTCTACATCCATATACATTCTAACATACAACATACATCCACCTGTATTCACATAAATACATATCTCCAAAACATAATCCCCAAATTTCAGTGTGTTTCATAACCGTCTATCACTCAGAAGACTTAAACATAATACATAAAATATTTACATTCCCAAAACATCAAAATTATACCCTTTTCCTCAAAGGTGCTATAACAGTTCGAACTCTCTAAGCTCGATCTCGTGGAAGTCCTAAAAAAGATTAGTTCATAATTGGGTGAGACACATCTCAGTAAAGGAAGAAACAATATATTAAAATAGTGTGTGACCAACATGAGTTTATAATCAACATAATATTTAACATTTAAAAATCATTAACACAATTTTTGAAATCATTCTCTGATCCTATTCAAATACATGCAAATGTTTAACCAACTCACGAGATTACCTAAGGATAAAGGTGATTACCGACCCATACAAATAGCACCCCTCTGCTATGATATTTAGGCAACCCAAAGGTCGTAGCTAAAGCATACCAGTGCACTCACATTACTCAGTAAGCCCTCAAGTAATAAATTGATCTCGTACTTACACAGTTTATACAAAAGTTTACCGGCAAAGGTCCTAAGGATAAGAAAATCTACCCATCCATACAAGTAGGTTCCCTCTGCCCTAGTACGTTATGTGGCTACTGTCACATCTGTAGCTACTAGTGCACTCGCCTTACTCAGCAAGCCCTCAAGAGAAAGGTACGCCTTGCCCAATCGTAACATGTTTTATGTACATACATACATACTTCTAATATCATAATACATCATTCTTTCTATCATTATTCATTCATACACATCTGTTCATATTCATGGCTTAACATTGCATTGCATTTCACTTTAAGTGACTCTTTCCCATTTTACATTGTTCACATTTCACATTTCATTTATTTCCCTTTTCATTTCATTTCATTTCATACCCAGTATCTTTCAGTTGTTTTACCCAGCATTTTTCAGCTATCATACATTTACCCAGCCACTTTCAGTTGTTTTATCTAGCATATTTCAGCTGTTACACATTTACCCAGCCACTTTTAGCTGTTACACATTTACCCAGCCACTTTCAGCTGTTACACAATTACTCAACCGCTTTTAACTGTTTTACCCAGCATATTTCAGCTGTTTACATGTTTACATTAACACACACAAGCAACATAGTCCATGTCATGTTTTATTCACAATGCATTACTTATTTAACCTGCATCTCATACATTTAACATATATTTGCACAGAAACTCATGCCACATAGTTTAGTAATAAAATTCATACATTGCCTGTAAAATAAAGCCAATCAATATTTAACTTTTATATACTGAAAATATCTTTCATTCCTTACATAATTACACTGAAAATATTTTTTCACTTTTATCAATTCATTTTTGAAAAAATATATGTAACACAATTTATTTTTCATTAAATTTATAAAATTTTGATTTAAATTCGAAAAAATATAATTTAAATGGTTAGTATTTTAAACCCATACCGAAAAATTTACACGTACATATAACACAATTTATTTTTCATTAAATTTATAAAAATTTTGATTTAATATATATTTTTTCCCTTACCTGGTTTCTTGAACTACGCTAACAGGAACCTCGAAAAGATGCCTACGACGCTCACCCGGACCCTGAAATTAAATTCCTAGTTCTAATAAATTATTCATGAATAAAATACTATTTAAATATTTTCTAGGGCCATAATTTCCAATTAAATAGTAATACCCGCAAATATACTCAATTTGCCAAAATTTTCAAATCTCACTCTCGCTTTGGAGTGGGGCCTAGAAAATCTCAATGAAAAAATTACCCACACCAAAATGACGACAACCGTGATTAAGACCACGTGGTGGTACCCGATCGTCGATTTAATCGCATATTAACTGCGAAATTAGGAAAATGGGAAAAAAATTATCTTTTCCCCATGAGCAGTGCCTAAGTCGTTCCTATGAAAAATCTGCTTCAGTTGAAATGTCGGCAGTAGAATCAGGAATCTAACGACGCCTTCTATTTCCCGATCCGCCGCAAACTTGTTGAGAAATTGAAAGAAGGAGAGAGACGGAGATGGAGGTGAGTGTGGCCGCAAGAAAATAATTCAGGGGGGGTGAGTTTCTCTCCGAAGAAACAATTTCAATTGATCCTAAAGCTTCTAGCTTCAGGATCTTTAACATATATATACTTATATATATATATATATATATATATATATATATATATATAATATTTAATTATATAATTTAATTAATAATAATAATTATTTAATTAATTATTTTATTTTTATTTAATTAATTAATTTAATTTTAATTTTAATTTATTTATTTATTTATTTATTTTGGATCACTACAATATATATACATGGATGGAGGGTAAAATTCAAAGGGCAGTTGGCTAAATTCAACCATAGTGGCTTAATGTTAGCATTGTGGGCAAGGTTGGTGGAGGGCTGCTGGTCTCCTCTACAAAATCAACATAAGCTGCTGGGGTTGGTGGCTTCCGTCTCCACCTATGGCGCACAACTCAACAATATCCCACTTGGAGACGGAGATACCATCTCAACCAGTGTGTAGATAAATGATGTGCTCACATTTGTCTTCAATCATGAAGACCAATTGAAGTTAAGCACAACCTCAACTTCTCTATTGTCACCACCTTCATCAAGACTAATCTGGTGGTCGTCAACTTCACAACTGGTGCAAATATGTCGGTGTAGTCAATTCCTTCCTTTTGCTCGAAGCCTTTGACTACTAACTCGGCCTTGTAGTCAATTCCTTCCTTCTGCTCAAAGCCTTTAACTACCAACTGAGCTTTGTACCTTCTTGAGCCATCCTGCTCCTCTTTAATCTTGTGTATCCACTTGTTTTGAAGAACATTTTTACCTTTTGGCAACTCAGTTAGGGGAGAGCATAATTCGGGGAAAGCTGAATTAACCTATTTAATCAGCCGAAATTGGTCGATTTAGTGCGGGTAAAAAATCGGTTCGGTCAGTTCGGTTGGGCTTCACCAAAATTTGGTGATTGGGTTTTGGTTCAGTTAACAGCACATATTAATTCGATTAACTGATTAACCAATTTATTAATTAATTAAATTTAAAATATAAATTTTATATGTCAATTTGTTAGGGATGGGGCTCAGCTTGGGGTGAAAAATGGTGGAGCGGAGGGCTAGGGTTTAATTTTTTTACTATTTTTGCCTCTGCGCTGCAGCGAAGCTTTGGGTCTCTCTCCATCGGACCATCTCCATTCTCTACTCCCCACTCTCTCTCTCTCTCTCTCTCTCTCTCTCTCTCTCTCTCTCTCCACACTTTCTCCCATCCCTTTCTCCTCTCTTTTCATCTTCTCTTTGGGAGATGAGCTTCTACGATATCTGGTTGGGAGTGGTACATTTCGGGCGCAATGGTTAGGGCTTTTCTTTTTTGTTTCGGGCTCTATTTGCGCTGTAAAAATTGTTCAATTTGAGTGATTTAGCGATTGATCTGTAGGGTTTTGGGACTCGAGAAGTGTTGGGACTTTGTTCAAAGAACGTTCTCCCGGCAGTGGTTTCTTCAGTTCAGTCGCGTTTGGGTGCTCTGCAACTCTATCTACTGATTTTGAGGTGAAGTTTGGAATTCTAGCTTAATTTTGAGAAATACCTTTCATTTTAGAATTTCAAATTCTTCCAAATTTATGTGAATGTGTAGAAAATATTGGAACCAATTTAGAGCTGAAATTATGGAACTGGCGATGTTTTAAATTGTTCTTCAACTGCATTGGCATAACATGATTGTTCAGAGGTGGTTGCTTGCTGTCAATGTTTTCTTTTTTAAAAACGCAAGAAAGGTTTTTATTAATAAATTAATAGATAAGGTGTTTAATTAAGCTGGAATTGGTAAAAAAAATTATAATTATATTCTGTTTTTAGAAATTAATTAAAAATAATTTTGATTAAATTCGGTTAACTGAATTACCTGAAAAGGTAATTTGGTTGGGTTCGGTTCGGTGAGGTTTGGCAATTTTGTCGGTTTGGTTAACATCATTTATTAACCGAAATTTTTGGTTAAATTGGTTAATTGCCCGAATTTGGCTAAACCAACCATTTGCTCACCCCCAAACTCAGCTAGTTCCCACGTTCTGTTAGAGGTGAGGGACTTCATCTCGTCCTTCATCGCAAGCTCCCACTTGCTCGTATCTGCCACCTAACATGCTTCATCATAGCATTCAGGTTGTCCTCCATCTATAAGAAGTAAACAATCCATGTACCTTTTATCTGGTACATTGGTGTTGTCAAACATCTCGATCTATGAGTTCTTCTCATTCGACATCTCTGTTCGACTATCTAGAGATGGAATCAGTTCAAACAAACAGCACAATTCTTGCAGACACTTTGTTCTGCGCACACACACAACTTTGCACATAGCACTCTGCTACACACACACACACAACCAGCCATGCCCAATTCTACATCTTGCCCCACTCTACAATAACACACACACACACATCTCCTTTATATAGCCTTTAAAGTGGGGGTGTAATTCAAGCAAGGTGGGCAAGGTTGGTGGTTGCATTTCAACCATGGTAGGCAAGGGCCTCCTTTGCAAAATCAACATAAGCTGCTGGGGTTGGTGGCTTTCGTCTCCACCTATGGTGCACAACTCAACATATACTCACTCTTATTAACTTGTATACTGACTCTTATTGACTTATATATTAACTCTCACTAACTCATATACTAACTCTTACTGACTTATATACTAATTCTTACCGACTCATATACTCTCATACTAACCCATGCTAACTCTCATATGGATTCATGCTAACTCTCATACTAACTTCATCTACACACACATTTTACACATTTTTGCTTACACACACTTTACTCACATATTGTTTACACACACTTATCTACACACACATTTTACACGCACTGTTAAAATATTTTAGCACATGCATGCACACACCTTTGCTCACAATCATGCACACATCGACCTTTACACACAGTCATGCACACACTTATGCATACACTCTTACACACACATTAACACACACCACCATACTGCTACATGTGCCGAGATTAGGCGAAACGGTTGTAGCTAAATAAATGCCAAAAGGTTAGTTGGGTGTTCGTCGTGAGATCTTATGATTTCCGTTGGCAAGTCCACCCCCATAGCTTCTCACACTTTTATTTATCATTTTTCTTTTTTTGTTTATATTTTTGCTTATGGATATTCCGGTGTCGGTTAAACGTTCTGTTAGAACTGACATAACTGTAAGCTATATTAATAGTGGTCATCTTCCCTGCAACATCACAACACACAACTACGAATACTTTCACGATGGACCCACTGAACCAGTTTCACGCCGATTTTCTTATTTTCTCTATTTATTTTTGTATCATATTATTTAATTGTTTGAAAATCCAAAAATTCCGGAAAATCACCCAAAAAAAAAAATCAAAAAATTAGAGGAAAATCCAAAAATGTTTTTGAGGTCCCAAAAATTGTCATGCAAACTTTTCATCCCGAATGGGTTCCAAAACCTCCCAAAATAGTTTTTCCATACTTTGAAAAATTCTCTAAGGTTTCAAAAATTGTGGGAGCGTATTTTTGTAACTTATTTTCTTGATTTTCTTCACTATGATTTCAAAAAAAAAAAGGGCTTGAGCTTTTTTAAGCTACATGTGTCCTAATTCTAAGGAAATATGTACATATTGTATATTATGTGTATATTTGTGTGACTCATTATTTGCATTTTGTAAATTCACACAGGGAGTAAAATAAAAAGCTTTTTTAATTTAATTTTGGGTAATTTTCAATTAATTAGGTACCGTTGTAAAACAGACGTGTAGGGGGTGCTAATACCTTTCTCTTGCATCACCGAACTCCCGATCCCTACTTTGGTAATGCAAATCGATTCTATCTTACATTGGGTGGTAATCAAGTGTTCTAATTACATTTCAAAAGGTTAGTGGCGATTCCATTATATCATGTTTTTCTCAAAAATAAAATTAAAATCACATTTTTCAGTTCGCACTACCTTGGGCACCTTTTCCGGTCGCGGCAATTAATATTTTTTATTTCCCTTTTCCTGCCCAAGCAGAAGTCACAGTCCACTGACTCCACTGTCCAGGTCTTCATGTGTGCAATCTACATCCATTCTTCATTGCCGAAGGGCCAACCAGTCAACAATGGCAACCAATGTAACTTCAATGAGAGTTGATCAAGCCATTCAGCCCGCAGTCTAAAGTCAGAATTCTTGAATAGAATGAACAATGAATTGGGCTACCCCACATGTATATTTTTCACTTATAAAAGCAGTGTGGGAGTAGCCATTGAGACGCACTGCATGTAGGTCTTCCTCTACCCTTGCTTCCAGTAGTTCTTCTTCCTTGAAGATACTCAAGCTGCCATGGGTCTGCATTTCTGCTCTACCTCCCTTCTCATGGTAAGACCCAACATTTTCTCCGATGCCATCATCTGGGTTATTTTTTTTTCTCCTTTTTTCCCCCGTTTTCTCTCTATTTTTCTAGGCTAAACTATTCCGCTAGTCTATATATTTTTCTACATGTTAGATACGAGGAATTATACAAGCGATCTGTCCTTCCATGTTGTCCATATATAGGGGGTGGCAAAACGGGTTTAGACCCGACGAGTCACTTGTGATCCGTCTGGTTAAAATGGGTCCGGGTTTATGAAGCCAACCCATTTAGATGGACCATGTATCTGTTTTTTGAATGTAAAACACATGACAAATTGATCACGTTGTCCATGTGTGTCTGTTCCCTAAATTCTAAAGATATTGAAAATGAGTCACACTCTTTATATATTTGATATTAATGAATGTATGACCAATTTGACACATGCTTAACATCTAAAAGATAGACACGTGGAGGACAGGTGTTCTGTATAATTTTTCATGTGATGATGCTAATAAGTATGGAAATCACCAGAAGATGTTTCACATCTTAAAAACAAATACATGAACATGTGAAGGGACAGGGCCTTGTCATAATTTTTCGTTAGACTCTTTAACCCTCTAAAGTTTAAAGAAGAAAATTTACAATTTCTTATTTGTCATGGTTAGTTAGCCTTACTTTGTCAAATTATGTGACTTGTGAGATGACTTTTTTGCCCAAATAAAAGTTGAAAAAATTAATTCCATATTCAACCAGGGTTGAATTGGCCTCCATTGAAGGTGAAATGCTGATTTAAGGTGTATACATCAATCAAGGGCAAAAAAGTCATTTCATATTACAATCATGAGTTAGCCCCCTAGTTTAATAGAAATTAGCTTAATTTTACGATGATTTGAGGTTGGATATGAAATGATAGTTTTTTTTTCGATATAGTAAAACTTTGATTATACATCATAGCATATTATTGCTATTTAAATATTGATGAAATGTCATCATAGAGAAATAGCAGACAGTATTATTATCAGTTTATCACTTGTTTGGTCTTAAAATAAATAGACACTGCATTTGAGAGCATGAGTTTCGGAGTTTAGATTTGGATTTGAGTGGATTTGAACAAATTTCAATACAATTTTATATTATACTTTATCCAAATTTGGTATAACTCCAAATCTAAAACTTATCTAAATATAGGAAGAAATATATATTTATATGTAAAAATTTTTGTCTTTGCGTTTGTTAACATGTTCATTGTGGGTTGTTTTTCTTAGGGCTCCCATCAATACCCAATTCAAAATCATAGATTCATGTTCCAGAACTCTCCATGTACGCACCTCTCTCTCTCTCTCTCTCTCTCTCTCTCTCTCTCTCTCTCTCTCTCTCTCTATATATATATATATATATATATATATATCTCCTTTATTTGGAACTTGGAAAACATGAACTAAAAGGGGAAAAAAAAAAACAGAGGAATATATTGATTAATCAATGATAATATTTTTACTTTACTCCTCGTTTATTGCTTAATTGTCGATCATATCTAAATTATTTTTCATCAATTCTTAGTAATATTTCAATATAAATGCAAAATATAATGACATATTGGGTTATTTTATTTTATTTTATATTTTTTATCAATTCATCAATTTGAACAAACCCAAGTTTGTGTTTTATTTGTAGAATGAAATAGAGAGAAACTAAAATAACTCTTATATAAAAGTATACAATTTTTTTTTTTACATAAAAAGGAAAACCGGACAAGTGATCATACATAAAAAAAAACATAAGAACAAAGATTAATTCTTATGGTCAATTTTATTTGGCTACTTCATGTTTGTTCAGATATTACCAACTTTTGCAGTCATTAATTTGTCGGTATTTTTTTTATTATATAAACTATTACATCCCTAAAAATTTGCACTTTATTTTCACTCGATTTTATTTTAGAAACCAAATAATTACTTATCTTTTTATTATGTTTTTGAACAGACACATGTCACCCCAAGTGGAAAGGCCTTCCTCAAAGGCAAGTTAGACACCAAGGGTGTTTGATTCCTTTAAAAAGGATTAATCATGTACGAGCCATGGCAATTTGTCATACACAAACCCTAACCGATAATACTGCAGACTATCGGAAAAACCTAGCCCAAAGCTATGGTTATACCCAGATAGGAGAACCCCTCCCTCGAAATGTTACCTTAAGGTCTATCGTTGAAACAATTCCGAAAGAGGTAAGTACTTATATTTACTTTACTGAAGTTATCGAACACAAACGCACACCACCCGTATTATATATTTATAAAATTAATTAAAAATATAGTAAACCATATTGATTTTTTCAATGGTAAATTTTGATTATAAGATGTATGAGATTGATGAGGCGAAAGCATGGAAGGGAGTGTTATTATCAGTGAGTTCCTATGCCTTAGGGCTCTTCATGACTTCACAAGCCCCATGGTACTTGCTTCCTTTGGCTTGGGCATGGACAGGGACTGCTGTCTCAGGGGTGAGTTTGCATTCATTCTTCTCTTTCTTACCTTCTTTGCAAATTAGTTAAATGCAATTCCCTCCCCCCTACTTTTTTGAAAATACTAATTTCCCCCCTCAACTTTGAAGTTTTTCTGCATAGGCCATGACTGTGGTCACAAATCATTCTCAAGGAACAAATTGTTAGAAGACATTGTTGGAACCCTAGCATTTTTGCCCCTTATATACCCATACGAGGGATGGCGCTTCGAGCACGATCGACATCATGCGAAAACAAACATGTACTTGCGTTATTATGTTTTCCTTATCGGTAGCTATACGTGTCCTTTTTTCTACTTAGATGTATAGTTGATTCAACTAGACACGCCGACTATATATATGTTTTTACGCCTTGTCAATAGACTCGATATATGGAGCCGGGGCACGTATTTTTTTAAAATGTTTTTTTAACTAATTAAGCCTTATTTGAACTTTTTTTACTTGCAAAAATTAATTTCACTACGCCCTAATAGCCCATTTAAGTAATTTTATTGAAATGGATTGAAATATGTGTGTGCAGGTTGCATGAAGACACAGGGTGGCACCCTATCTGGAAAGAAGATTTCGAGTCATCTCCGCTTCTACGGAAGGCTATGATCTACGGATATGGCTTATTGCGACCTTGGATGACCATTGCTCATTGGTATGTATATTTGTTTAAAATCATTAAGGCTTTGTTTGTCATCTCTATAAAAAAGAAATAGATTATAAAAACGTGTTTATTTATTTATGTTGTTAGTTTTCTACTTTTATTGTCGGTTCTCAATTATTATGAAAAAATTGAAAATTAGGTTTCATGATTTTCAAATTTTTAATACCCTAAAATAGTTCTTTTGCATTAAATAATTCATTTTATACACTTTGAAGCTAATTAAAAATTGTTTTTTTTTTAAACATTTTTCAACAATTTTATGTATTCTATTTTATACAAAATATACAGGTTGATGTGGCACTTCGATGAGAAGAAGTTTAGACCAAATGAACGCAAGAGAGTGAAGATAAGTGTGGGCTGTGTGTACGCGTTTATGGCGGTCGGATGGCCATTGTTGGTCTATGGGACCGGTCCGGTTGGGTGGTTTAATTATTGGTTCATGCCATGGCTCGTCTTTCATTTCTGGGTATGTACATATAATTAGGGGTGTGCATAATTGGATGAAAATCAAATTAACCAAAATAATCAATCAAAGTCTGCCGATTTGGTTCGATTTTATATTTCGGTAAAATCGATTATTCAATTTTCAGTTTGGTTATGGAGAAATTACGTTTCAGTTAACCGATTTAACCGAATTATATAATTAATTAATTAATAATTAAATATAAATTATATAATTTATAATTAGGGTTCCATAATTATTATATAATTAATAATTGAATATAAATTAAATATTGAAAGTGTACAATCATATTTTTTCCCATAATTAATTATAATTTGATTCGCTTAAATTTGGTTAACCGAAAATTCAATTCGGCCAGATAGGGTTCAGGTAAGAAGGATTTGGTCGGTTCGGTTTGGTTATGATGAATATTTAATCAAATTTTTTCGATTAGTTTAGTTAATTGGCTGAATTGGCCGAATCGATTCGGTTATGGTGAATATTTAATTAAAAAAATTTTAATTAATTTAATTAATTGGCTGAATTGGCCGAACCAGTCGATTGCACACCCCTATATATACTTATAGATATGATCAAGATTCATAAATAATGGTATTGGGTTTTTGAATTAATTAGGATTTGGTTTTGTTGGGATTAAAATGT
Source organism: Malania oleifera (assembly GCF_029873635.1). Taxonomy (NCBI): domain Eukaryota; kingdom Viridiplantae; phylum Streptophyta; class Magnoliopsida; order Santalales; family Ximeniaceae; genus Malania; species Malania oleifera. Next base: position 111,134,408 of record NC_080422.1, read on the forward strand.
AGATGAGTACTACGACAATGATCCATCACACAGCCCCTCACATATCTTTCAAGCCTGCAGAAGAGTGGAATGCAGCGCAGTCCCAGCTTGGTGAGACTGTTCATTGCGACTTCCCTCCTTGGTACGTATATATCCGGGACATTTGTTTGATTTGAATTCCTTCTAAATTGAGGTTACATTTGAATTGATTGATTAAATAATAAGGATGGCAAAACGGGTTAGCGGGTCAGATTTGGATGGGTCGTAAATGGTTAGAGAATAAATAGATTCGAGATTAACATATAAACTCAAATTTGTCTGTTTAATAAACGGGTCATGAATAGGTACCCGTTAAAAACCTGCTTAAAAAGAAACTTTATTTTTTAAAAAAATTTAGAGCATTTCGTATAAAGTGACATAAATTTTTTTTTTTTTTTTTTAAAAAACAGCACTTTTAATTTTATTTATTAATATCTTTACAAAAAACATAAAATTTAGAAAATAGTACATCTCTTTAATTAATATTTTTTAATGTAATGTGTGTGTATATATATATCAAATTAAACGGGTCATCTGATGGGTACCCAACCCAAACTCGCATAATCTGTTTATTAAACGGGTCGGATTTGGGTTGATCTGTTTAAAAATGAGTCACCTTTTACTAAATCTGGACTTGATTTAAACAGATGGGTCACAGGTCACTTGTTGAGTTCCAATTTATTTTGTCACACTTACTAAATAAGTGAATTGGTTAGACATCAAAGCGTTTGATGACATTTCTGAATTTTCTTAAATTTTTTTCAATAAACTTAGGCATGGAAATGAAAATGGTTCAGATTCGGAGGTTTGTTTTTCAATTGTATCCTTTATAAAAGAATGGCAATGCCCAAGTGATTAAAATTAAAATAATACATTTTATTTCTATACAATAATAAATAATATTATTTTTCTTTATTAATTACATATACGACAAGAATATATCATTTATATATGCTAAATTAGAATTTTAACTTATGTGATTACTTACTAATTTTATCAAACATTTATACTCTTAAACATTGAAAAGGTTAAAATTGAATAACAACATCAGATACTAAACAATTAAAATAAATCAGAGTTTAGATTTAGTGATCAGCTCAAATTCAATCCATAAATGATTCACAAAATCATATATAAATCAATGTTTAACACTTAACCCTAATTTTACCAAGTGCCCCCATAATCACTTAGTACATCCCTTTTATATTTTTATTTTCAAAAATATTTGTCCTCTATCGAATAAATATTTTAAGAAAATGAGATCCATGCACTATGTCTTCTCGAGAGATTCCCGGGATTGTCCACTATGTCTTCTCAAGAGATTCTCGGGATACAATCCCAAGAATCCCTTATTATTATCATTATTAACATATAGTTTTCTTACTATCTAGCTTGGTTAAGATTGGAACTGAGAATTGAATATCAAAGTTGCAAGCTTGAATTGTTTGGATATTCCTTCAGAAAAATTAACATAGTAGTTGATAAAATAGATAATTAGTGAAGTTTTACTTAATGGTTTTAAATTTTTTAATGTCTTTTTTTTCTTTAAACAGGATTGAGAATCTCTTACATCATATTAATGTCCACATTCCTCACCACCTTGCTCCAAGGATACCACACTATAATTTACGAGCAGCTCACAAGTCGCTTCGAGCAAATTGGGGAAAGGTATAACGCAATTAAATTTAAATTCGTAGACTCCTTATTCATTTTTTTTAATCATAATGTGTGACAATTTATTGGTTCGTAACATCAAATAATTAAGAAGATAATTGCAATTAAAAACATTCGATTAGACTTTATTCCTAATTTATGGATTTGGCTTTCGATTCAATTAGCTAAACCAAATCCTCTGTCCCCCTCTATGTTATCTCACTATCTCATGCACAATGAGAGCAAGTCCATCTCATATTTTATTTTTCTTCTAAGTAAAATTTGAATCTAAATCTTATAACATAAAAATTTTGAACCTTAATTTATTGTAATTTATGTTGAATATTTTTATTTTTAGGTAGTCCTTGAAACTAGGGGATGGCAAAATAGGTAAAAACCCGACGGATAATCCATCATCCACTTGTTTAGACCGGGTTTAGATTTGGGTGGAGGTGGTCCGTTTACATTTTTTTTTTTTTTTGGCCTTTGGGCCTTATGCTTTTAGGTCAATTTTTATGCAATATAAAAGAAAAGATTAAAATAAATAAATTATATTTTTAAATGGATACTTAACGAGTACCCATTTGTTAAACGAGCGAGTTCGAATTTATAGATTATGCATTTAGTAATAAGTGCGTCCGCTCAAATATAAACCCATCTAACCTCTATCTATTTAACCCGAGTTTAAATTTGTCCAAACCCGACCAATCAGTTCATTTTGCTACCCTTGCCTAAAATTAAGAGATATTTAACAAATATTTTCTTGTGGACAGCATCTAACTGAGGCCACTTGGAACTGGCGTCTGATGAAGGCAATCTTGACAGAGTGCCACGTATACGATCGAGAAAGAAATTATATCCCATTTGATGAACTTGCCCCTGAAGAATCCCTTTCCGTCACTTTCCTAAGAAAATTTATGCCAGATTGGTCCTGAGTTTGATTATTGTCTGTGTGCTTTGCTGGATTCAACCACTCCTTTTTGGCTCCACCCAAGCTGCCATCTTGTTCCTTTGATTATATTAAGTAGAGATAAATAATTTTAAAATTGTTTTCTAAATTTTTAATAATAAATTTTAATTTGCAATGTTTTTATTTTTCAATATAAGAAGTTCTCAATTATCAAATTTTGGTAGTTATATCAATTAAATAATTAATCAAGGGTGTCCTTAATTATTTTATCTTTCCTCTACGTCAAACTTTATTTTTAATTTTTAATAAAAATAACAGTTAATGTGTCTAAAAAGAAAAAAAAAATACAATCTAAGTGGGAATACACTAGAAAATTGTGGTGACATTTTCTCGAAAAATTCATCAAAATTCAAAAATTATATAATCATACCATGATCGATACTTATACATAATATTAATTGTTAGCATGCGCACTATACATGTACCTTATATTTTCAAATTTAAAAATTTTTATAAAATCTAAAATTTAAAATATTTCATTAAATTATTTATATAATCCCCAAACACTTAAGAATATTTTAAGAAAAATTAGGAAAAAAATTATGCACCTTAAAAATTAGCTCTCTCTCTCTCTCTCTCCTTATATTTTAAAATTTAATATCATAAAAAGAGACAAAGAAATAAATTTAAAATAGTTAAAACAATTTAGTGGGGCCCATGTGGGGGTAGAGAGGCTTAATGACTGATTATATTTCAGCCTTAATGACAGGTTTTATTTTTTATAAATTTTACTCCATAAGAATATATATATATACACGGATGGGGTCCAACCTAGCTGTCAATGATACCAATTTCCAAAGAGAAAATATAAGTCTTCTACTCACCAATTTGGTTAGCAGTAACCAAAACAAAAAAGGGTAAAATGGCAAATTAATATTTGAAGAAAATTTATAGCCAAAATATCAGTACAGCCCACTTGCCCTCGCCATGTAAATAAATTCTCAGGAAGTAGGTCTAAGTTTGAAACTTCAATGTTAAAAATGATTGGTTCAAATTTTAATCTAGATGAAAGTAGATATATGAATTGTCTTTTCGTAACTGTTGTGACTTCCTGGGAGAAGGGCCCTGGGGAGGCGAGTGAATAAAATATATGATTTTGAAAATTTTGGATTTTAGAGTCGCCACTAGCCTATTTTCCCTTGGCATGGTTAGAATACCTAATTACTAATCATTTGATTGGTTACTAGATTAAACCTAGGACAAAGAATCAGTATTCTCGGTCTGCGTATACCCAGATTGGGATCGAGAGTTCGGTTATACAAGAGGAAGGTATTTGTACCCCCTAAATACCCATTCTATGAACGACACTTAATTGATTAATAATTACCTCCAAATTGAATTTAATAACCTTTTAATTATCTTCTTTTAAAATAAACAAACAAATAAATAAATAAATGTATAAAATTAACAGAAGATTAGAAAATTTGGGTATGATTTAGAAATGTCTAATAAGACCTCTAAAAGAGAGGATCTTGTTAGAAAAATTCCTCTCAGAGCTGATACATGTGACTTGTGAGGTCTAAAAATACTTCATTGGCCTTTTAAAAATCATAGGGACACACCCACCCAAAAATCAAGAAAATCATCAATAATATCTTTTAAAAATATTCCTAGATTCTTCAAAATTTAGTAGAAATTTTTCTGAGCACTTTAACAAATTTTCAAAATTTTCTAGGATTTTCCCAAGGTTTTTCATCATTTTTTCAAGTCAAAATAACTTAAAGTATGTTTTCTAACATCAAAAATATTTTTCCAAATTTTTCCCTACTTTCCTTGATTCTTTGTGATTTTCTACAAATTTTCTATGAATTTTTTTTAATAAAAAACTAATTAAAAATAAAAACAAAAATAAACTGTTTATATAAAAAAAGGGTTCAAATTTTGAATTGGGTCAAACTCAGTGGGTGCCACGTGGCCCATTGTTTTATTTTTATTTTTCTTTTTTGTATATTTTTAAAATAGGGTGACGTCATCTTGCCACGTGTCATTGTCCGATTGCTCCCCCTTTCTTTTCTTTTTTCTTTTTTTTGAAGTAGGGTGACGTTAGCATTATGTCATCCTAACATGTGTCAACACCCGATTGAATCAAATCTTGAAACATGGATTGCTAACGTGGCGAAGATTTGACTGTCCGGAGAAAACTCATATTGGACGGTAAATCTTGGGCCACGTCGTCACTCATATTTTGGTCCAGATTGTGCCACCCATTTTTTTTTATTCCTTTTTTACCATTTTTTCAATCTTTTCTCTCTCGAATCTTCACCCCTTCTCCGTTCTCTATCTATTCCCCTTCTCTGTTCTCTCTCTATTCCCCTTCCTTGTTCTCAGCATATTCCCCTTCTTTGTTCTTTATTCTTCTTAGTTCTACAAAGCTCTTCCCCTACTTTCAAACCTACGAGCGCCCCCCCCCCCCCGGGCACTCTCTTTTAGGGTTTCAGATCTGCAAGTTTCTCTCAGATCAGTGATGTTCTCTCTCAATCTGATCTCTCATAACGATTTGCTAGTTTCTCTCACCTTTTCCCTTTCTTTCTCTCTTTTAATGATCTAACCTATGATTTCTACTCTTCTTTGCAGGTTTTGATCTACACAAAGGGGAAGGGGCTCTTAGATTTGGTCAAGAACTCTAGATGAGTATCATTTATTTCTATCGCGACGTTCTCGAACTCGAACTTGGGACGACTCAAAAATGATGATGAAATGAAGTGTGTGGATTTTAAGAATGTGATTTTCGTGGAAAATAAAGTGTGATGGAGTCGTCACTAACCTTTTGAAGTGTGGTTAGAACACTTGATTACTACCCAACTAAGGGTATAATCAGTCTACGTTACCAGAGTCGGGTTCTGGAGTTCGGTTACGCGAGGGGAAGGTATTAGCACTCCCTACACGCCCGTTCTTTCGAACGGTACCAAATTAATTAAAAATTATCCCTTAAATTAAACTTAATAAGTCTTTACAAATACTCCCTTTCAAAAAAATATGAAAAAATATAAAATTAAATACTATATAGATATTCCCTCAAAACCGAGACATATCATACTCCAAAGAGTTCGTGCCTCCCTTTGAAATCATCGGGATTGGAAAATCGAGAAAATAGAGTACAAGATACACTCCCAACATTCGGAAATTTTGTAAGGTTTTTCTATATAAGTATGAAAAATAATATTCCGGGAAGTTTGAAATTTACTTGGGGATGAAAAATGAGTTTCTCAACTCAAAAATATATTTTTTTTATATTTTTCCGAAATGTTTCTAAATTTTATAACAATTTTCTTATATTTTTTTCCCAAAAATATTGAAATAACAAAAGGTAATTAAGCAAAAACAATGAAAATTAAGTCAAGAACATTTTTAGAATTTTTTTTTTTTGAATTTTCTATATTTTTCGTGATTTTTATGAAATTTTTTAATGAATTTTTATGAATTCAAAATTGTGACGCCTCGATTTTTGTAGCAAATTTTTTTTCCAATAAACAATAATAAAAAATTACAAGTCATTAACAATATTCACAAATCGGCTACGTCAACCACCTTGTTACCACCCATATGACCTGACCAGCATTGGGTGCCGAGTAAATAGTCATTTTATTTATATAACCTAACAGCGGAAGACAGTAAATACATACCTACTAGAATGCAGTACCCAAAGTATCAGCATACATATATATACATTACCATCTCATACCCAAAAAAAAAAAAAAACACTAAGGGAATTACACCTCCTTAGTCCAAGAACTCACCCTATATATCAAGGTCTCAGCCCCTATTATCTTGGAGCTCTATCACCTGACATATCTCTGTTCCATGAAAAGTTTAGATAATTTGGGTGAGACACATCTCAGTAAGATAGAATAAATATATACAGTGTGTGGCAGTATGAGTTTCATTATATCATAATATATAAACATATCAGTGATTATATCTTTTGAGAAAATATACCATTCCATATATACAATCATATAGATATACAATACAAGCTTTCAAAAGCTTTTAATTTCGTTTCCAAAATCATTCGTAGACAACTCATGTTTACTAGCGAAGTTCCCGAGAATAGGGACGCTTACCCGCCCATATAAGTAACTTCCTTTTGCCTTGATATCGTTTGTAATCTTACCCAAGTAACTCGGATTCAGCCATAACTAATACTTATCAGAGCACTCACCTTACTCAGTAAGCCCTCAGGTGGTGTGTTTTACTCCGTTCTAATTATTTAGATTATTAACTCACGCAATTTCATTTCTCATTTTCTTTCTCATTTTCGTTTTCATTTCATTTCCTTTCCATTTCCATCTAGCTTATGAGTGTCCCCGGTAACCATTATACCTATGTCTATAACTTATGGTTGCCCTGAGAATATTCACTATGTCATGCTTCCCCCCATAGTCAATGTTGTGCGGCCTGAAGGCTGAATCTAATTGCGATTGGCAGATCCGGTTAGATCAAAATATCATCAACTATAGGGAAATTAATAAGGTGACAGTGAAGAACAAGTACCCGTTACCTCATATAGATGATATGTTTGACCAGCTAAAGGGCACACATGTTTTCTCTAAGATCGATCTGCAATCCGGGTATCATCAGTTGAAGGTGAAATCAGAGGATGTACCAAAGACGGCTTTCCGTACCATATATGACCATTACAAATTCTTGGTTATGCCGTTCGACTTGACAAATGCTCCGACGACATTCATGGGTATGATGAACAGGGTGTTCCACGAGTACTTAGATCAGTTCGTGTGTGGTGTTCATCAACAACATCCAGATTTATTTGAGGAGTCCTGCAGAGCATGAAACTCATTTGAGACTGGTGCTTCAAGTATTCAGAGAGAAGAAGCTATTAGCTAAATTCAAGAAATGTGAGTTCTAGTTGGAATATGTTGCATTTCTGGGACATGTAGTGTCTAGAGATGGAATTTCAGTAGACCCCAGCAACGTAGAGGCGGTAGTTGATTGGGTGAGACCGAAGAACGTGCCCGAGGTTAGAAGTTTCTTAGGTCTAGCAGGATACTATCGCTGGTTCGTTGAGGGGTTTTCAAAGTTATCAAGTCCTCTATACATAGCTTACAAGGAAGAATAGAAAGTTTAAGTGGACTAGTGAATGCGAGCAGAGTTTCCAGGAATTGAAGTAACGACTAGTCACTGTTCTGGTGTTGACTATTCCGTCAAGAAAGGATGGATTTGTGATCTACAACGACGCATCTCAGAAAGGACTCAGGTGTGTCTTGATGCAGCAAGGGAAGGTTATTGCATATGCTTCTCGCCAACTTAAGGAGTACAATAAGAACTACCCTACGCAAGACTTGGAGCTAGCAACATTGGTTTTTGCACTAAAGATCTGTCGGCACTACCTATATGGTGCAAGGTGCTAGATCTTTACTGATTATAAGAGCCTTAAATACTTCTTCACCCAGTAGGAGTTGAATATGAGGCAATGCAAATGACTTGAGTTGATAAAGGATTATGATTATACTATTAGTTACCACCCCGGGAAAGCTAATGTGGTAGCTGATGCGTTGAGTCGAAAGTCAGTGGATGCGTCAATTTCAATGATTGTTGTACAGCATCAGATCAAGATGGACCTAGAGAGGTTGGGTATAGAGTTGGTGGATGGGGATCCACAAGCGTTCATTTCCAATTTGATTGTTTAGCCAACCTTGTAAGAAAAGATTAAAGCCGCTCAGATGAGAGACATAGAGTTGATGAAAATTGTGAAGAAGATGCGGAGTGAACCGTAGACTGACGCCAATGTTTCTGAGGATGGGGTTCTCAGATTTCACTCTAGGCTAAGTGTACCTAATGACGTAGAGATTAAAAGAACAATTTTGGAGGAAGCTCATCGCTCTCTCTACACTATTCATCCAAGAAGGACGAAGATGTATAAGGATCTGCGAGAATTGTTCTAGTGAAGTAACATGAAGAGGGAGATTTCCAGATTCGTTGAACAGTGCTTGACATCTCAGCAGGTTAAAGCGGAGCACCGGAGGCTAGCGAGACCACTTCAACCCTTTGATATCCCTAAATGGAAGTGGGAGCATATCTCGATGGATTTCGTATTAGGGTTGCCTTCAGCGGTGCATGGACAAAATGTCATATGGGGAATAGTGGATTAGCTAATGAAGACTGCGCACTTCTTTCCAATCAGAGTCAGTTATTCTATGAATATACTAGTAGCGATTTATGTGCAGGAGATTGTACGGCTTTATAGCATCCCAGTTTCCATTGTTTTAGATTGAGATCCACGATTCGCCTCTCGATTTTGAAAGAGTTTACAAGGCACCTTGGGATCTCAACTCACCTTCAGTACCGTGTTTCACCCGCATATGAATGCTTAGTCCGAGAGGATCATTCAGATTCTGGAGGATATGCTACAAGAGTGTGTGTTATATTTTGGGGATGGTTAGATTCGGTATCTACCATTGGTGGAGTTTGTGTACAATAACAGTTATAAGGTTAGTATCGAGATGGCACCATATGAGGCTTTGTATAGTCGCCGGTTTCGATCTCCGTTGTACTCGGATGAGGTAGGCGAGCGGCAAATTTTGGGGCCAGAGCTTGTTTAGCAGACCTCTGCAAAGGTCGAGCTTGTTAGGGAGAGGATTAAAGCAGCCCAAAATCAGCATAAAAGTTATGCGGATACTCGCCGGCGGGAGTTAGAGTTTAGGATTGGTGATATGATATTTCTAAGGATTGCTTCGATGAAAGGGGTGATGAGATTTGGGAAGAAAGGAAAGTTAAGCCCTCAGTACATTGGGCCATTTGAGATCCAGAAAAAGATTGGTCCAATTACCTATCGAGTGGCGTTACCCCTAGCATTGTCTTGAGTTCATGATGTTTTTCACATATCAGTGCTGAGGAAGTACATGTTAGATCCTTCACACGTGACAAGTTATGAATCTTTGGAGATTAGGGATGCTTTGGCTTATGTGGAGGTACTAGTTTAGATTTTGGATAGGAAAATACAGGAACTGCGAACTAAGGACATACCGTTGGTAAAGGTGCTGTGGCGGAATCATGCAGTTGAGAAGGCTTCTTGGGAGTTAGAGATAGAATTACTTCAGAAGTATCCACAACTTTTTCAAATAGGTTCAGCGGTAGACAAGTAAATGTTGATATTGTTTGTAGGTTAGGTAAGGTAGGTTGTTTAGTTTATCAGTTATTTACAATTTTGTATATGGATTGTGACAACCTGCTTAATTTTCCCATATATTTTTTTTCCAAAAATATAATAAAATCAATATCACAAATCTCAACTCAGCAGATCAAAATCCACCTAGACCCATGGGTACCAAGGATACATCAGAACACATAACAGAAGCCTAAGCAGCAGGAAACATATAATAACAATATTATAAATACAAAAATATCTATCACATTACCATAAATACCAGAGTCATTATATCCACTATATTTTAGTATATACATCCCAAAAACAAGATCTAGGGACACTTCCACAAAATATAACTGTCCCTACTAAAACTTACCCTTTAAAGAGGGTAGAAAAACATCATTAGATCAACGGGGCTTTTCCCGCTCTCTTATCTGGGGCTCTTGAAAAGTTTATAAAATTTTGGAGTGAGACACCTCTTAGTAAGGGAAATAAACTAATACCAATGTGTGGTAACATAGGTATTTCGTGTTATACATATACCATACAGAACATATTCAGTAACTATTACGTCAAATCTGGGAAAACATATATATTATCAAAACATGGCAGAACATACTGCATTTTCATAAACATATTTCATCTCATATAATAATAATACAAAAATATTCCTGGTAGGTTAGCTGGTTGTTGTCATGTATTAACCCCACATGACTGGGTTGTGTGGCCCGAAGGCGGGACCTGACAATGGTTGGCCGATCACTGCCAAGTCAAAAGTATAGTCTGTAAGTCTGATGGGTCTGCCTGACCTAGTTCGTACACCAGGGGCGCTCACACACTTCTTAAAAACCACATCGATCATCCAATCTCACATCACTCCGTACAGCGGTGTTAACACAAATATCATGATCATGATGACCATGGACACATAGCAACGGTACTGTGCAAGTGCTAGCCTAGACTAAGCCAATCAGGTTCTGATATCATATAACATATACTGAAACTGTGATACATGAATATTTTGTATCATTAATTATCAAATCAATCGTATCGTTTTGCATATATACGTATATCATGAAAATCATCGGCCCGTACGTCGGTATTACACATTTTACCATAGCTCGGCTCGTATGCCGGCAAATCATAACATAGCATAGCCCGTACGCTGGAAAATCACATTCATAACTCGGCCCGTATGCCAGCAAATCATATACATAGCTCAGCCCGTATGCTGGCAAATCACATCCATAGCACGGCCCGTACGCCGGAAAAACATATAAAAATCTTGGCCCGTACACCGGTTTTCCATTATAAAAATCCGTATCATCAACACATTCCCAAAAAACAGTATTTCATAACAATTTCTACTCATGCCACACTAGCAAGTTTTCCGCATATTTAACATACCATTATTTTTAACAGTATTTTCCCAAATATAAATCATATATAAATATATTTATTTTTCTGAAATCAAATGCTATAACAATATACATATTTTTTATAAAATACTAGCTTAGTTTATCTCCTTACCTAATTCCTAAAAAGCCCCTAAGAAAATATGTCCCGCACTCGCAGGGTTCCCAACTCAACACCCTGGAAACAACATTCCCTAGAACTAAAGTTCAATATTTCTACGCGTATAACACTTCCTACAACTGTCAAATAACCAAATACTAAGTAGAAAGTCTTACCCTGGATTTGGGATGATTTCCAACTCAGCCCCACTGACGATCTACTCCGGCAGACTTGCAGAAAACTTTCCTATGAGCGTCGTGGTGGCTTCAGATCGTTGAACCAGGGGAAATCTGCCCAAAATCTTAGTGAGAAGGAGGAGAAACCGTATGAGGAGAGAGAGAGAAATTCGGCGCAGGAAAATGACTAAAAATTCTTGTTTAACCCTATTTATACTGTGAGATTCGTCGACGAGTCACGTCACCTCATCAACGAGTCTTACAGAAAGTTCGTCGACGAACTTCAACCCTCGTCGATGAATTTCAGGTTTCCAAAAATTCTATCTCGGTATCTTCTCGTCGACGAATCCTGTCCTCGTCAACGAGCTCCTTCAATACCCTCGTCGACGAGTCCCCTGTGTTCGTCGACGAGGAGCTGAAAAATTCCTCGGGATTATGCCTCCTTTTGTTCCTGTTTCCATTTCTTTTTCTTTTATTATTTAAATACCATTATTCTTGGGGTCATTACATGGATGGTATTTGGGAGAGTTTGTCTGGTATTGTAATCCCCCAAGACATTATGTGTAATCACGGTATTCCTCCGTTATAAGTGAGGGTAGTTAATAAATTTGGGTCGGGGCCACTATGTGAGTGGCTACCGATTCTTCGGTAGAGATGAGTCATAAGTTAGTGATATGATTGATAAAAGTAAGCAAATTTCGAGGACGAAATTTATATAAGGAAGGGAGAATGTAGTAACTTGGAAAAAAAATTAAATGAATGAATGAATGAATTAATTAACTAAACATTATTAAATTAAATTAATTGATTAAATAATATTATATATATATATACACACACACATATATACATATATATAAGGACAAAAGTAATATGTATATATGTATATAATATTAGCCTAATATAATAATGATATTATATAGTATATATTATAAGTAACCTTTCAAATTTCATCTCAGAAATCTCAAATTGAGATCACAGAACCCCCCCTCACTTTCCTTTCTAGCCATACGGCCTCATCGTCTCTCTCTTTCCTCCGCCTTCTCTCTCTCTCTCTCTCTCTCTCTCTCTCTCTCTCTCTCTCTCTCTCTCTCTCTCTCTCTCCTGGATTTTGTCGGCCAAACGGCCGCTAATCAAAAAACGGAAGATACCACTGGGTTCCATTCTCCGCCACCGACATTCCTATAGGAGTGGATTTGTCGTAGGAGCGACATAGACACCACTCTTGGGGTAAGACAAACCCTTTTCCTTTCCTCAATTTTTCCTTAAATCTTTAGTCAAACTAACGATCAGAAACCATCACGATGTTCTAGGAGCATTTCTCTACAAGTCCATCGAAGTAAATTTTTGAACTGGACTTTCCAAACACCACTCCAAGGCTAGGGTAAGATTTACGGAATTAAACAAATTTGATGTTTTTTGGAGCTTAATCATTTATTTGGAATTTATGGGTCCGAGGAATGTTAAAATAGTTTTTTACCTGGGGTTGACTTGATTAAACTAGGATTTATGAATTCAGGATTTGTGTGAGTGTCGCAGGCGCGGGTTTGGGATCCTTGTAGGCGTAGCTTCTGGAAAACAGGTAAGGGGATTAAGTTAAGTCAGGATTTTTATTAAATACGAACTGATTAAACTGTTATATATTTATTTATTTATGAGTTCAAAGATTATTTTGAAAACCAACCATTCAACAGAGATTTTACAAACCTAGGATATATGGTACGATATTTCGAATAATATGAATGGTGGAAAATCCGATTTATCTTACGAACTAAAAATACAGTGTTTTCTTGGTTGTCTTCTGGATCATGTTTGAATATAGAAATTGTGTGGGAGGGGAATAAATTTTTATAGTTTATCATGTAACTGAATTTGGGAATGATTGTGAAATATACTGGAACTGTTAGTGAAACATACTAGAATTGGTTGTGAATAATACAGGGATTTGATATGACGGCTGTGAGCCGAGTTTTATATGATGGCCGGGGGCCAGGTTTTATTTGACTGTTGTGAGCCGGGTTTTATATGATGGTAGGGGGCCAGGTTTTATTTGATGACTATGAGTTGGGTTTATTTGACGACCGAGGGCCGAGTTTTTATTTAATGGCAGTTTGAAACGAAATGATTCATACTACATTTTTTTAATTACTTAAATTAAATGCTATGCTTTAGGAATCCTGTGGACCATTTGTTTTGTGAGCACGGTACCTTTGCTAGTGATTAATCATTAGACCATGTGCTCCCACACTTTTTTAGATAGAAGTGTAGGGTGGTCTCAGCCGATAACCTGCATGAGGATGAAGTTAGGGCATCGGGCTTGCAGTTTGGCTGTGGATGCCTGCAAACAAACTTGTAGAGGGATATTTTGACTTTTTTTTTGGCTGATCACCTAGACTTAGTCCAGGTGTTAGTCATAGGGAGTGTCTTTTATGCATATATGTTGATTTATGTAAATGGTGTTAAATATTTACTAAACTGGTTTATATCGTGGGAGGGGAAAATGGCATTTTTTTTTTACGGTATATAATGTGTTGACTTTATAAGTCACACCCGGTTTTGATAATGACAAATACTCTAGTATTTGATAGCTTTCAAGTTTGGGTACCGGTTTATATTAGTAAATCAATTAATGGCACACGATGTAAAGTCTGAAGACATTGAAGATTATTTCTTATTGTAATTTATATTATTTGGGTATGTAATAATTTATATCGGTCTGTAATAATTTTTGCATGCCATTCATGTAGGTTTTGTAAGCTCAAAATGACCATAGATTGACCATAGGGACCGAATAACCTTAGGGCACCATTCGACCGACGTTGAATTTTTGGGACTACCTCAAAACGGTCTTAGAAAAGACCCTAGTATGACTCTAGGTCCCAACACTCATGCACATATATCATACAAAATTGAGGAGTGTTAAAAATGAATAAAATTGAATAATATAGGGAAATTTATGAGAGCTCGGGCGACCAAACCCTTAGAGTTCAAAACTCCTCGCGCGCCCAAATTGTTGAAAAGTCAACAGCTGACTTAGCTCTCGGGCGACCAAACCATTTTTGTGCATATCTTCCATAGGTGCCCGAACCCTTTGAAAGGGACCCCTCACCAACTTGGGCTACCAAGGAATTTAGTTCAAAATAGGCCCAGGCGACCGAAAACATGCGTTCGGACTACCGAACCTAGGACGAGGGAACTTACAAACAAATGTTTCTGACTTTTGTTTGAGCTACCGAACCTACACTTGGGCTGCCAAACTGTTTTAAAGACTTTTTAAAAATGTGGCTATTTAGGCGACCGAACCTCGGTTCAGCCACCCGAACCTTCTTGGGTTAAATTTATTTTACCCAAGGTAAACAAGAAATTAATGGGTTAGTTACTCTTAAGTGTTTTTAGACTTTTCTAGGAACACCCAGTAGGTTCCAAACGATTATATTTTTTACCTTGTCTATAAATATATGTTCATTTGTGAAGATTAAGATGAGATTAGTTAAAATCATTAGCAAAAATCCTCTCTATCTCAAAATCTCATTTTGCCCAAAATACTCTCAAATATTCATTTCCTTGATACATCTTGATATTGTGAGAGTTTATTGATTGTTCTTGTATTTATTAGATAGTGCTAATGTAATGACCTGCAATTTAACTGGGTTTTTTTATTTTTATTTTTATACTATGACAGTTAACATGCTCTGATACCATACTGGATTAAACCCAATCATCAACCTAAGCAGTGAGAAACAGAAATCAAATAAACATAACCATATGTGATTATATACAATACCAGAGTACTAAATTGTTTCCCAGAAATATCCTCAACTGGCTAAGGCTATACAAAAATACTCACTCTATTATCAGGGCAACACTGAGGCCCCTTTATCTGCGAGCTTGATCTGCTCGCTTACCTGGATCACCTGAAAAATGTTAAAGTAATTGGGATGAGCCAACACTCAGTAAGACGAAATATGCTATTGCTAGTGTGTGGCAGATGAGTTACAATATTATGAAAATCTATTTCTATAAAAGTCATGTATAACTGGATCTGTAAATACAGTACAAATAACAAAAACCACCACCATTTCCATGTTGCTTAACGTATTAGTATTTTAGGTTACTATTTAAAATACTTCTAATGTACATAAGTATATTCTCTGTCTTTGTAAATCTGTAAATACATAATAATAACTGAAAACTTTCCTGTGGATAACTGTGTGTCATGATTTAACCCCTTATGATAGGGTTGTGCGGCCCGTAGGTAGGATCTACACTGGCTGGCCAACCAGGGTAAGTCACTATACTCCCTCAATCAGATTGGCCACTCCTCAACCCATATCTGATGGGGAGCTTGTCCACGTCAAGGCACGATCGACCTACTACCACGTATTATCTAAATAGGTGGTTGCACTCATAACTGAAATATCTGTAGTTACGGTACCGTACTCTGTAATTGTATGGTCCAACGGGGTTTGATACTATATAATATATCTCTATATATACAACTATCTGATTTACCATGATTCTAAATAACTATATTAATCATGACAATGAAATAAACTGTAACTGTGTTAACTGTATTTCTGAACTGAATTATAATTCGTAAGTTATGGTACTGGAAACTGTATAATCATGGTACTGAAAATTATATAATCATGGTATTCTGTAATTACTATAAAACATAACCACTGGCTGTATATTCCATAAATCACATCCAGAAAATACTGTAAAACATGTTTCTTTACTATACCCATATTCTCAAGCCACACAGAAATTTTAAACATATTATATATAAATGATAAATTGTATAACTTTTTATTGTGAATAATCATCTTTTAAAAACATATAGTTTATACTAAAACATAGTAAAATTGCCTAGCATAACATATTTCTCTTACCTGATTTTCGCTAAAATCCCTATACTGTAAAGGGTCCTACACCTACAGGGTTCTCCACTCAACACCCTGAAAACCACATTTTTCAGAACAGAATATTAATATTTCTTGGCCTACATCATTTCTTACAACTGTCAGAAGGCCAAAAATTGAATAAAAGACCTTATCCTAGATTTGGGATGAATTCCAACTTTGTCCCACCAACGATTCGCTGCGACAGACTTGCAGAGAACTCTGCCAAGAGTGTCGTGATGGCCTCTGATCGTCGATCCGGTGACTGACGAAGCCGAAATCGAAGGAAGAAGAGGGAGAGGCCGTAGGAAAGAGAGAGAGGAGAGGGTTTGCGGCAAATTTCTACAATAAAAATCAGTTTAGGGTTATTTATACTGCGGGATTCATTGACGAGCCACGTCATCTCGTCGACAAGTCCTTAAGTAATTTCGTCGACGAACCTTACCCTTCGTCGACGAAATTTAGAGTAGCCCAAATTCTTCTCTCGGGATTTTCTCATCGACGAGTTGTAGCTTCGTCGACGAGGTCCTGAAGAACCCTTGTTGACGAACCCTTGTATTCGTTGACGAGGCCTAGAAATTCCTCGAAATTATCATTATCTCCAAAGTGCGATGTTATCAACGAACACAGAGCGTTTGTCGACGTAGTTTATTGCCTCCTTATGTTTCTGTTTCCATTTTCCTCTCCCTTTATCATTAAAATACTATTAGTATTCGGGTTACTACAGCTAATACTCCCATTTGTTTAGTTGATTGTTTGATATCATTTTTGGGGAGTCAAGCAAGAATTTTCCTACAGATTTTTATTTAATAAATCTAGTGTTAGGAAAAATTCATTAGCTTAAGGATCTTTGCATTGTCATTGTAAAGATTTCTATAACTTGATTTTGTTATGCAAAATATTTTTAACAAGCTATATTATTCTTTCAAATAACTCTTGAGCATATTTCATTGAAGAAAATATTTTTAAGTTGATTTAAAGATTGTTGCAGCATCTTTGAAACTCTGATTCATTATTGAGATTTGATATAACTTGTTTCAAAGAAATAGTTTGATTAGAACACTCTTGAACATTATTGTGATCATATCTTGTTGAGTGTCATTTGCACATATATTCACATCACTGAGTTTACATTACCTATACTGTTGATGTGCATGTGATAGATTATATTGGGTACATATCTGCTTTACTTGAGAAGCATAATCATTGTACCAGTCTTATTGTGAAAATACTGTTGTATTCTAGGTATGGCCTGAGGGGGCCGTAATCCAGCCTGTAAGGATTATTAGGGTCTTCTCCGCCCCCCAAGGAGAATTTGTAAAGGTTGAGGTCAGCCCTGTGCTAATTGACCTAGTTGTAGTAGGTGTCACTCCACTTGTTAAGTGAACATTAGTAGAATCATCGAACTTGCGAGCTAGAGGTAGAGACGTAGGCACAGTTGGCCGAACCCCAATAACATTTGAGTAATACTACTGTTAAAACGATTGATCTAGGTGATAATTTTTAAATACCCAATTCACACCCCCTCTTGGGAATACACCAAAGCTAACATAATGAATATATATTTACATACTAGTTTTGGTTAAATGGAAAACTGGTTATTTTCTGTATACACTAAAATTCATGTTGGCCACACATTGATTTTAACTTAGTCTTTCTTACTAAGAAGCGTCTCACCCCAATATACAAATTATCTTTTCAGAAAACACTAGAGATCTTGTTTAGTAGGGCTAGAGGGGCCTAACTAGTCTTAATGTCTATGTATGTAGTGTGTATGGACTGAGTTTTCTTTTTGTACAATATTATGGGTTGTAATATGGATATTTGGAGACATTTATGTATAATAGTAATTAGAACTCTAGTAATGTGTTTGGAGAATGTATCACTTATTTCCGCTGCATTTATATTGAATATGGTATCGGGAACACAAATGTCACTAAATTAGCACCTCGGGCTCCACATGGCGGGTTGGGGCGTTATAGGAAGCATGGGTGGGATAGAAGGTCTGGTTTAGATTTGTTATTAGTTTATTTGTGTTTTGATGACCTCAGAACCTTACTGTGATATTGGGATATTTATTGTAATAAAGGATGATTTTTAGTACTCTGATAATTGTTATGGAGATTTTTCGCTGTGTATTTATTGGTATCAGAGTAGTAGAATTTTTGGGTCATCACACGAGGGCTTGCTGATGTGAGGGATGGTGAAACGAGACGCCTCTCAGCGAGTGCCTGATATGAAAGGCTGGATTAGGGGAGGACGGTACGAGACACCTCAATCTCAGTGGTTGTTAGTTATGAATAGATCATGTAATGTGTAAATTTATTAGGAATTGCATCATATTATCTGTGATATGCTGTAAACATACATTAGTAGGTTTATTACGAATTGCAATGATATCGGTGTTATGAATTTTATAGATGTGATTTATTTATACCAACGTCATATTTATTTAGGGATAATATAAGAAATGTATATAAATGATCGTACAATAAAACTCATCTGCAACACACTGATAATATGTATTCCATCTCACTGAGAGGTGTTTCACCCCAACAAATATATCAATTTTTTAGGGCCTTCAAGGAGTTGAGCCCAGGAGCTCCACGGAGGGACTAAGACGATCTTGCTGAGAGTGAGTGTGGTCAGGATACTGTATGATTTCTGTTAGATGTTTTTGGACATTATGGGGCGAACATATGTATTATTTTGGGACTTGTAGAAGTCATAGTTGGGTTAGTACTCTAGTAGGTATACTAGTTGAAAAATATTTCGCTTCCGTTATTTGTCAATTAAATTAAAGACAGAGATGCTTTGGAACCTACGAGATTTTTGATAATTTACAAATTTTGGGATTTTATGCATTTGTGTAGTATGTGCTATAATTTTGGAAATGCACATTTATGGTATCAGAGCTGCCGTACGTTGACAGGTTATTTTATGTATGCGTTCTTTTTTTCTTTTCTTTTTTTTTCGGGGCACTACAACTTTATTTTTGGAGATGCCATGAATTTGAAGTTATATTGGATTTGGATAAGATGATGCATAAAAAAAATTATTGAAAATTTTCCAAATCCATGATTCGAAATTTATACTCCCCAACCAAGATTGAAAGAGGGTAAAATGGTAAATGAATATTTAAAGACAAATTATAGCCAAAAATATCAATGGACCCACTTGCCCCTCACCAAGCTTTATGTTGTGATCTTATATGAAAAAAAAGTGAATGTAAATAAGTTCTCCTACATCATTAAAGTTTGAAACTTTAATGTTAAAAACAAATGTAAATTTTAAGATAGATAAAAGGAGATATATGTGACAAAGAAATGAATTGTATTTTCGTAGTGTAGTTTAGATTTACTTTATTTTTTCAGAGGTCTTGGATTTGGAGTTGTATTAAATTTAGATAAGATGATGTATAAAAATTGTACTGAAATTGTCCAAATCCATCCAAACCCAAATTTAAGGTTCGAAATTCATACTGCTAAATACTACCTTAGTGTATATTTCTAATTAATTTAAAGTAAACACAAATAGACAAAATTAAAGAAAGAAAAAAAATTCAACTTGAAGAATTATAAGAGAGGGAAGAAG
This sequence comes from Malania oleifera, assembly GCF_029873635.1. Lineage (NCBI taxonomy): Eukaryota > Viridiplantae > Streptophyta > Magnoliopsida > Santalales > Ximeniaceae > Malania > Malania oleifera. Next base: position 111,154,337 of record NC_080422.1, read on the forward strand.
AGGAGAAAAGTTATTTCTTGGTGTGTAATGTGTAGCTCAATCAATGAAGTTTTATAAACCACAAAAAATATTATGAGGTGTTGGAGTCAATTGACATCAATAATTTCTAACCAAAAGCCACACACATGCTAAAGTAAAGAGGCGTTTGGGAAGTGACTAGTCGCTTTTGGCAAAGCTTCTAAAAGGCGGACCACTACATAGAGTAGTCATTGTGCGTCCCCCGCCTCATCTTACTAATAATAATGTAGGGCTTTGTTACAAGTGACAAAAAGTTTACATACAACAATACTACATAAGATAAGTGATTGAACAAAAATTTTTCTCTAATAAAAATATATAAATATATATAAAAGTAAGTTTTTAAAATTAAAAATTTTAAAGTTTGAACTTGGGACTAGTAGTAATGTATAATATAGAAGTGCTATAGATGCCCTTTAAATAATATTTTGAATGCATTTTTACATTCGCTAATTTAATAATAATCTCTTCACATAATTTGGATTAATATTTCTAATATAATCGTAATATTTCATAATTTTAGTAGAGGCATAATCACATTCTTAATTTAAATATTTCATAATTTAATATAAAATACATTATTTTCCAAAATTTTAGTAGGGGCAATTGTCCCTCTTAGCCGTAATCTAGGTCTACCATTGCATAAGATTTGAAATTCAGTACCTATACGTGTCGATTTTATATTTTTCCTACGAATAAAACTCTCTTTCACTCGCATTTTATCAAAGATTCATATCCTCCTACAAAATAATCGTACTTGCATAAATAATAAAATTAAGCTTTTTAAAAAAACATTTCGTATTATGTGGGCACCCATCTTATAAATGATTGTATCAACTCACACGTGCTAGTACTTTAATTATTGTGAATTTTTATTATGTATCTGATCAATTCTTGAAAGGTACTATAATGTTACTTTAAAAAAAATCTTAATCGCGACTCTTAATTGTAAAAGTGATTTTACATTATTTAAAAATTGTTCAAAGCAATAGTTTGGGCTTGTTTATGCTCAATTATTTTTTAATAAATTAATCTCTTTATTAGACATATTAAATTGTATTTTAAATAACTCCGAATTATGATATATAAACAACCACCAAGTGTTTGATTAAAAAATATTTTCCATGCCGGGCTCCAATGTGAAATCTGTACACTTAGCTGTCCCATTTAATTAAAAATCAGAGATTCAAAATCAAAGCTGGTGAAGTCTGCAACCCCAAATTAGCACAAACCCCAAAATGTGGTAATGGGGCGTGGGGATCGAGTGGCATAGCACGTGCCAAGCTGAGACACAGACGTACCCTCTTTTCCTTTTTTTTAATTTAATTTAATTTTAAAATATTTATGAAAAGTTCGAGAAACTTTTTAAAATCTTTTCTATAAAATTAGGCTTGGAAATGAAAATGGCTCAAACTTGAGGTTTGTTTTTTAATTGCATCCCTTATAAAAAAACAGAAATGATAAAAAACTTAATACCCAAGTGAACAACACATATTCGGATATTAGATACCAAACAATTAAAATAACTCATAATGTAGATTTCATGATCAGCTCAAGTTCAATCCTGATCCACGAAATCATATATAAATCATCAATGTTCAACACTTAACCCTAATTTTATCAAATGACCCCATAATCACTTTATATATATATATATATATATATATATATATATATATATATATATCCTTTTTATATTTTTATTGTGAAAAATATTAGTTGATATACCCCAAAAGTATATCAACTCATGAATCAAAAGAAGACTAAGGCTCAACATTGATGAAAGCAGTTACCACCCAAGTCAATTGCTCGGCTAGAGCAATTGGCGGTAGTGCTATGATGATCGGACGGATTCACGCCAAGCGTCATAAACACGCTTATAAATGGCGAATCCCCTAAGGGTCAAACCTCGCCAATATAAAAGGGGAGCACTCTAAAGAGGTACGTCATCTCATCCTAACCCATATTTACTGTTGCTTAAAACCTATCTGGAGCAATATCTCTGGAGCAATCATTTACTTAGACATCAGAGTGATTCCCCTGAGTACACCCTAGGTCCTTCAAGCCATTCTTCTTTTATTCTTTTTCAGGTGATCGAGATCGGAAAGTTCATCGAAGGTCATTCGACATTTTTATTCCGCAACATTAGTCTTCTATCCAAAGAAATATTTTAAGAAAATGAGGCCCACCCACTATTTCTTCTTGGTAGATTCTCGGTATACAATCCCAAGAATCCATTATGAAATTTTTTTTATTTTGTGTGAATAATGTCTGGTTAATTCTTGAAAGGTACAAATAATTTTAAGCAAAGTATAATATTTATATGGTAAGCTAGAAATATGGACCATTAAATTGTTAGGACCCTCTGAGCAACTAGAAAAATTGGGACACCATAAATTTACGTCGTTCGGTCAAGATTGACTTACGTCCACAGAGCACACCACAATTCACTAAAAAACCCGCCGGAAAGAATTACAACTCTCTCAGCTTCTCTCTTCCTCACACTTTATTCTTCCTCTCTTTTCTTCTCTGTATTTCTCTGTGTATATCAACTCTCCATAGCTTCTCTATTTATAGGGCTGATAATCAATTACAATTAATTACAATAAATCAAAAAATGAGAGGTTACATTCATCATGATAAATGACACATCTTGCAAATGCAGGCACAGCTCGCAAAACGCGTCTTCAGCTCAACGTCTCACGCGTCTCTAGCACAACAATCTCCCACTTGGAGACGGAGACGCCTCCTCAACCAGTATAGTATATGAATAAATGATGCGCTCAAAATATGTCTTCAGGCATGAAGACCAACTGAAATTGAACACAACTTCAACTTCTCTGTAATCACCACCTTAGTTAACATATCTGCCGAATTTCTGGTACCTTGGATTTTTTCAAGTGTCAACACGCCGTCCTCTATCAGAGATCTGACGAAGTGATAACACAATCCAATATGTTTAGTGTAACACCCCGACCCCGAGGGGCCTGGGATATTAACTTTTTACTACTGATTTACAGCGGAAGCAAAATAAACTCAATTTTTATTAAACCAGAGCGCTAATTATTCATGTTACAATCACTTATTTCAAAAGAAGAAAATTACACAAACGTAAATATCTGAAATCATACTAATGTTTCTAATTAATCTTTATTTTTCTAATCCCCACCCGCATGCTTGCTAAGCCTGATTTCCGACATGTCCTTCAGAGTTATCTGAAATAAAATATGATTGGGGTGAGACGACGCTCAGTAAGTAAATAAGATTATTATTAGTGTGTGGCCAAAATGAGCTTTTAAAGAATTTCGTAAAATAATATTTAATACTATAACTTCAATACTGCTTTTAGAATAAATATAAATTTAAAAATTTCTGCATAAAACTTTTGTCATCAATTTCAACAGTAAATTTTTATAATCATATATTATAACTGCTAAATTAAACTTTTAACTTTAAAACTGTAAAAATACTTAATGATAAACATACATATACTTTTCCTTGTACGTTTTCCTTAGATCGTCATTTAAGCACCAAAATGATCCTTTTCACGTAAACTTACACTTTTCCTTCAAATCATCAGTAACTTTGTACACGTAATTAAATATGTATAAACATATATTGTAAAAACCACCCTTAGGCCTGTTTGCCGTAAGTCATGTTTACCCCCATGACTGGGTTGTGCGGTCCGAAGACTGGACTTAGCTGGCTGGCCTACCAAACTAAATCAACGTACGTAAACTTTAAGTGAGATTTTCCTTATTAAGTCCTGGACTTAAACCAGGTGTGCACTCAGGAGAAATCCACTAACATAAATAACCACTCTGTAAACAGTGTGGGTGCACTCTGATCCGTATAAACTTTAAGCTGCGGTACCGAGCATCTGTAACTTTGAACTTTCGTTGCCATAAGGGGTTTGAAAATCATCTTATTATAATTTATGCAATTTAAAATAATATCGTGAAAATCTCATCTTTACTCATATTTACATAAAAAAAATGTAACGTAGAAATAAACTCATGCCACACAATTTTTGTGTTAAAAATATATATAATTTTATTTTTGAATAGAAAGAAATGCTGAAAATTTACCCGAGGGGATTGGAACATTTCTTAACCCAAAAATAGATGCAAGTATATTAAAGATAGAACTGGTATAATTAAATATGCGTAAAAATAAACTCATGGAAATTTTGTGGAACTAAGTAACATAATTAAAATTTACGTACAAAATAAGCTCGGGTATGAATTTAAAATAAAAAGAAACTAACATAATCAAAATTTACTTACAAATAAACTCGGGTATAAATTTTGAATAAAAATACTAACATAATCAAATTTACTTACAAATAAACTCGGGTATAAATTTTGAATAAAAATACTAACATAATCAAATTTACTTACCTTCTTCTTTTACCGTGTGCTACGAACACAATAATTATCTTTAAGAAATGAGATCGGAAAAAGTGGGTGATTAAGAATTTATTCAAAAATTCTCTCTCCACCACAAATTCTTTCACTCACTAATCCTTCTCTTCCTTGGAAAATTGTTGTGAAAAATGAAGGTTGAGAGCTCCCTATTTATAGGAAAATTTTGGGGAAGAAATAGAATTTATAAAAGTGTGGGGAGATGGGTGAAATTATAATTTTAAAAATTAAAGAATGGGCAAGGGATGGGCAAGGTATGGGTTGAGTGGAGGCTATTTGGGAGTGCTTGCCACCATTCCCACTAAATAAATTTTTAATTAATTACTTACCTAATTAATTAATCCATTACCTAACTAATTATTTTATTATTTTATTATTTTTCTTAATCATTATTATCATTATTATTATCATTGTTATTAATTTTAAACTTGAGTGGAGGCCATTTGGGAGTGCTTGCCACCATTCTCACTAAATAAATTTTTAATTAATTACTTACCTTATTAATTAATCCATTACCTAACTAATTATTTTATTATTTTTATTATTTTTCTTAATCATTATTATTATCATTGTTATTAATTTTAAACTATATTTAGTATTTATTTTATTTTATTTTATTTTTGAACAAGAATTAAATTTAAATTTTAAAAACTCATGTGGGCCCCATGTAGTCTTGTGGGCCCCACACAATTTCGAGACCCAAATGGATCGTACGTAATTCCAATAACTCTTATACGATTTTATGCATCCTGCATAGTTTTGAGACTTGTGAAAACCTTCATACGGTTTCGGGACTCATGTGGGCCCCACACAGTCTTGTGGGCCCCGCATAGGATACCTATATTATTATTATTTTATCATATATTTCTACAAATTATATCAGTTAAAACATTATTTTATGTACTTATTTACGTATATAAACAGTGTCTTGTGGCTCCGGGACTCATGTGGACCCCACATAGTCTTGTGGGCCCCACATATGATACCTATATTATTATTATCTTATTATGTATTTCGACAAATTATGTCTGTCAAAACACTATTTTATGTATATATACTTATTTACGTGTACAAATAGTGTCTATCCTGTTTATCCTATGAAATTCCATTTTGACCAGGCCGACCTCCAGGGAGCGATTGAGCCGCAATGGTCTCTGAGCACTCGCTAAGACAAGGTCTTTCTTAGGCATCAAACATGGAATCAAGGACCCTACAGAAAAACACTTCTATATTGATATTAACTTAATGACCATTTTTATTTTATTATAATTATGCTTTAATCGTATATATATTTTTGGGTCATCACATTTAGTTCTGGAATGAAATGCAGAGTTCTTTTCCAGATGTATCGCACTCTGACTATCACTGTACAAAACATTCCTCTCCTGCTTTAATCCAAGCTCCGTTAACAAACCCTAAAGCCAAATCATCTCTTTACTGGCTTCTCTCACTACAACATACTTAGCTTTTGTAGTGGATAAAACAACAATCTTCAGTATTTGTGACATCAAATTAACAGTCGTTGTGCCAACAGTGAATATATACTCGATGGTGCTTCTGCGATGATCAATTTCACCTGCAAAAATCAGCGTCTACAAATCCTTGGATTTTCAAATCATTTTTGCCGAGACATAGGCACTTATCAATAGTGCCACATAGATATCTCAAAATCCACTTCACTGCTTCCTAGTCTGTCTTCCCTAGATTTGACCTATACCTGCTGACGGCTCCCACTGCTTGGCCAATATCTGGTCTGGTACCAACCATAGCATACATTAGACTTCCAACGGCTGAGGCATATGGTACCTTAGTCATGAAGTCTTTTTCTTCCTCCGTCTGGGGAAACTGATCCTTAGAGAGACGGAAGTGATTTGCCAGTGGTGTATTTACAACTTTGGCACTGCTCATGTTAAACTTCTGTAAAACACAGCTAGTGTACTTTGATTGAGATAGCCGCAACGTTCATTGTTGCTTATCTCTAGAGATCCGCATTCCAAGAATCTGCTTTGCAGGACTCAAGTCTTTCATATCAAATTCCTCTAACAATTGTTGCTTCAATTTTCTAATCTCTTTTATATATGATCCTACAACTAGCATATCATCAACATATAACAGTAGGATAATATAGATAGTACGATACCTTTTGAAGTAGTAACAGTGGTCGGCATTGCACTTCTTAAAAATTGTTCCTCTGCATATAGCTGTCAAATTTCTTGTACCACTATCTAGGAGCTTGTTTGAGACCATACAAACTTTTTTTCAATTTGCATACAAGATTCTCTTTACCTTTTACTAAGAAACCTTTTGGCTGTTTCATATATCCTCATCAAGATCACCGTGAAGAAATGTCGTCTCCACGTCCAACTGCTCAAGATGTAAACCCTCTGAGGCAACATTACTTAAAGCAGATATGATGGTTGTCAGCTTGACAACTGGTGCAAAAATATCAGTGTAGTCAATTCCTTCCTTATGTTTGAAACCTTTGACTACTAACCGAGCTTTATACCTCTTGGATCCATCATGCTCTTCTTTGATCCTCTGCACCCATTTGTTGTGAAGAACCTTCTTACCATTGGGCAACTTAGCTAGTTCCCATGTTTTGTTGGTGTTAAAAGACTTCATCTCGTCTTTCATTGCAAGCTTCCACTTGCTCGAATTTCCTGCCTGACATACATCAACATAGCATTCAAGTTCTCCTCCATCTGTAAGAAGTAAATGATTCACATACCTCCTGTTTGGTACATACTGCTGAGAAGATCTCCTAAGCTCTAGTGTTGGACTAGGATGTGGTGGTGCAACAATATACTCCATATGTTCCTCTGCCTGAGGATTCTCGGTATTCTGTTGAGGATTCTCGGTATTCTGCTAACGTGTCCTTAAACCTTCTAAAACATCATCCACATCTACAAAGGTTGTTTCAGATTCTGTAAATTCTATTATGTGTCTATCTTTATATATCACCTTTTCATCAAAAATCACATCTCTGCTTCTAATCACCCTTTTGTTTTCATCATCCCAAATGCGATATTCATATTCATCTCCATTATAATCGATGAAAGTGCATTTCCGGGATTTCAGACCTGGCTTATTCCTGACATGATCATTAAAAACTTGCAAATGTGAAAGTCTTACCTCTTTATTACTCCATACTTCTTCTAGTAGACTATAGTCCAATGGTACTGATGTACTCCTGTTAATCAAATAAGCTGCTGTATTGACTACTTCTGCCCAAAATATCTTTGGCAAGCCTGACTGCATACGCATGCTTCTGGCTTTTTCTGTTAACATTCTGTTCATTCGCTTGGCTACGCCGTTGTGTTGAGGCGTACTTGGCACAGTTCTTCCATTCTGATACCATGCTCATAGCAGAATTTCTTGAACTCAGTGTCAACATACCACCGCTATCTGTTCTCAGCTTCTTGATTTTCAAACTAGTTTCGTTTTCTACCATTGCTTTCCAAATTTTAAAAGCATAAAAAATATCAGATTTATATTTTCGGAAGTAAACCCATACCTTCCATGAATGATCATCGATAAATGTGATGAAATAATGCTTCCCACTTGTGGACAAAATGGTTGTTGGTCCCCATACATTTGAATGGACTAGCTCAAGTCTCTCCTTCTTTGGGGTATTGATGTTTGTCTGGAAATTGACTATCTTCTGTTTCCCAAATATGCAATCCTCACATGTGTCAATCTTCTTCAAATGTAAATCACTCAACTTACCCTTTGAGTGCATCACCGTGAGTCCTTTCTCACTCAGGTGTCCAAGTCGTTGATGTCATATGTTGCTATCATCATTTCTTGTAGAAACTATAATAGACATGCATGCATTACGAGTTACATAAAGAGTACCACTTTTTTTACCTCGTGCAATTGTTAATGCACCCTTTAAAATCTTCCATTCATCACCAATGAAAGTTGTGTTATATCCTTCATCTTCCAGTTGACCGAATGAGATCAAATTCTTCCTTAGGTCTAGAATATATCTGACATCTCTTAGTTTCCATACTGACCCATTCATTTTGATCTTCACTGTCCCCTTGCCAGCAATGTCGTAAGGTTGATCATTGTCAAGATATACTTTACTGAAATTACGTAATGTATACTCCTCTAGGCAATCTCTGCTGCAAGTGGCATGGAATGAAGTTCCAGAGTCTAACACCCAAGACTCCTTTTTGCTCTCCAAAGAGTAGATCAACATATCATCATTTTCTGAAGCAACATTTGCTTCTGTCTTTGCCCTCGTCTCACATTCTTTCTTCAAACTTTTGCACTGGTTCTTGTAATGACTAGTTTTTCCACAATTTCAGCACTCAATAATTTTTGTGCTCTGGGAACCTATGTCCTGAGAACCTTTAAGATTTATGGATTTAGACCACCTGGGCTTAGATCTGCCGTAGTTGTTTGATCGTCCATGCATGTTTCATCTGCCTCGACTTTTCATGTTCAAAGCTAGACTCAAAGTGGAACCATGGTTTGATTGTATTCTGATTTCTTCCGTTAAAATCATGCTGACAACCTCATCGTATATAAGCTTTGATTTCCCTGCGGAGCTACAAATTGCAGTAACAACACTATTCCAACTTTCGGGCAACAGACTGAGACTCAATAGGGCACGAATCTCACTATCAAATGTAATCCCGACTGAGGCAAGTTGATCCGACAACTCATTGAAATTATTCAAATGTATGCTAAAACTTTCACCTGTAGACATGATCATAGTAAATAATATTTTCATATGATGTACCTTGTTAGCGGCTGACAGCTACTCGTACATATTAGAAAGCACATCCATCAGAGACTGGGTGGATGATATATGCTTGATATTGAATGCCACAGACTTTGACAATGTCATTCTGATGGCTCCGAGAGTTTTTCGATCAAGCAACTCCCACTTGTCCTTGTTCATAGATGCTGACTTACCCTTCAATGGTAAGTGCAACTCCTTCCCAAATAAATAATTTTCAATATGCATATTCCAGAAACCGAAATTGTTGTCATTGAACATTTCGATTTTTGAGCTCTTTTTGTTTGACATCTTGATTTGCTGATCTAGAGATGGAATTAGCTCAAATAGATAAAATGATTGGATCTGGAACGGTCGAAAACCTTAGAAATGGTTCAAGTCGTTCCAAAAACGAACCCAAAATGACTCCGAAAAACCCGGTCAAAGATCAAGTCAAACTTGGTCAACGATGTTGACGTGCTAGGGTGCTGACAGTGCAGTGCTGATGTGTCACTATGGGGTCCACTTCGTCGGCATGGTATTGGGGCCCACTTGCTCACATGGTAGGTGGCGTGGATTTGACGTGGCGGCTGACGCAATAGTGGCTGAAGTGTCACTAATAGCTGATGTGGCGCTGACTCAGTGCGTCCCTGGATTCGGATTGGGGTCGGGTCGAGGATCGATTTCTGGGTCAGATCAAGGATAGTCGGGTCGGGACGAGGTGGTCCGGGCGAGGAAGACACGTGGTACGCGTGAGCGGCAGGTCACTGGCACGTGGTGAGGCGAACTACTCTGGCGAAGCGCGTATTGGCACGTGTGCCTCCGTTTGAGCTCCTTTCGAGCTCTAGCTTGCACAGTTGGCTTCATCTCGGCAAGGTGAACATGATGGTGGCCTCAAAATTCAATTTCAAGCCACTGGACAGAGCTCTGATTTCGATGAACAACTCTAATATGGCCTTTCTACTCCAACCAAGCTTTGATACCACTTGTTAGGACCGGAGGAGCTCATGGGTGAGCTTGATACACATAGGTGAGCACCAACTTGACCCAAAAGCTTAAGCCTATTGGGTCTTGGGCCCAACCATGTATATAAGCACCCATCATCCACTCTAATTTTCTAATGTGGGACAAGCTCACTAGTGAAATTCTCAACAATCTCTCCCTCACTTGTGAGTTCTAACTGCTCCCCCTTGAACGGAAATCGTCTCCCTTCTGGAAGTAAGCCCAATTTCCCAACAGTTGCTCAAGTGGGTTTTACCACTGGTGCCTTACGTGCGTCAAATTGCATTCCACGTGCCTCCAAACCAATCCTACCTCTCACGTCTTGACCCTATTCGGATCCATTCACAGCCTAGATGATCCTTATTGGCCTCAGCCACACACTTGGTCCTCTAACTGTTAGCACGTCATGAGAATTGGCTTCTTGTCTCAACTTTTACAATGTCGCTCATCCAGAGTTATGAACCGTCGGCTCTGATACCACTTGTTAGGACCTTGTGAGCAACTAGAAAAATTGGGACACCAGAAATTTACGTGGTCGGTCAAGATCGACCTATGTCCACGGAGCACACCACAATTCACTAAAAAAACCCGCCGAAAAGAATTACAACTCTCTCAGCTTCTCTCTTCCACACACTCTCTTCTTCCTCTCTTTTCTTCTTTATATTTCTCTGTGTATATCAACTCTCCACGGTTCCTCTATTTATAGGGCTGATAATCAATTACAATTAATTACAATAAATCAAAAAATGAGAGGTTACATTCATCAAGATAAATGGCACAGCTTGCAAACGCGGCATAGCTTGCAAAACGCGTCTCCAACTCAGCGTCTCACGCGTCTCCAACACAACGATAATAATATAAAATCACTTTAAAATCTTAATCACATATAGTTCTTAATTGTAAAAGTGATTTTAGATTATTTAAAAATCTCAGTGGTTGTTAGTTATGAATAGATCATGTAATGTGTAGATTTATTAGGAATTGTAACATTCTCAAAATTTCTCCAATTTTTTTTTTTTTTGTATCTATATAACCATACCTAAGTAGTGGAAATATAAGTCATACAACCACATATACTATACAATACCAGAATTTTGTACATACAGACCATATCCATATACAATAACTCCCTCCAGTATCATCTACCCAAAAAAAAAAAACAAAACCCAATCATAAACTCACCCTAAAACCAGGGCTATCAAGAAATCCTTCTATCTGCTCGCCTAACTGGCTCACATGAAAAATGGTAAAATAATAGGGTGAGACGACGCTCAATAAGTGGAAATATGCTATTACTAGTGTGTGGCGACTGAAAAATCTGTAACATTAATATACATAAAATTGCATGATCTGAAAAATCTGTAAAACACATGTATAGTAGCTTAAAACATTTACATCATCTGAACTTTCCATCATTCATACTGTTATATCATACTATATACAACAAAAGCTGTAAAATTGTATCCATATAAATAATTGTGCTATTTCCCTAGGACTCTGTATGTCATGATTTAACCCCTCATGACAGGGTTGTGCAGCCCGTAGGCGGGACTTAACCTGCTCGGCCCTCCAAGTAAGTCATCATACTCTACACTACCTGAGCCCGGCCAAACTGCATTCACTCCTAAGCTCGGGACTGGCTGCTATCTCGTCTAACCGGCTCCCTCAACCCAGCGTTTTGGGGAGCTACATCCCCTCCGAGCACGGTTAGACGGTACCCACACACTATCTGAGATATGTGGTTGCACTCTATCTGTATATAGCAACGGTATCGTACTTTGTAAACTGTATATATCTGTAATATTTCCATAGGGATTTAATACTATATAAGTACATTTATATATATATCTTTGCTATTTTCATCATGTTTCCAATATAGTCATAATGCTATGATTCTGTACTGTAATACTATAATATCTGAGTAACTATAGCATCTTGATGCTAACTATATAATTTGTCTTTATAAACTGTCTATATAATTTGTCTGTATAAACTATGTGTTATGACATTTAGGAAAACATGACATTGTGTAAATACTATAATATACTGAACTGAATAAAGTCTGTATAAATTTGTCTGTTAAATATCTGGGAATATCTGTATATATATACTAGATAACATAATATGCTAAAACACTGTATAAATTCTACATCAAGTAAATATCTACTCAGGCCACACAAACATTAAAACTCTTATTCTGTAAAAATTATATAATAAACTGGTATGTATGTATCTATGAAATCTATGTTAATATTCTTAAAACTCCTAGCATAGCATATTCCCTTTACCTTATATCTGAAAAGCCTCTCACTGAACTCTAACCCTACACCCGCAGGGTTCTCCACTCAATACCCTGAAAACAACATCCCCCAGAACAAAACATCAGTATTTTCTTACCTACAACATTTCTTATAACTACAAGGAAGACATAATCTGAATAAAATACCTTGCCCTAGATTTGTGATGAATTCCAAACCAACTTCTCCCACGATCAGCGTCTGCAAACTTGCAGAGAACTTTGTCAGGAGCGTCATGGTAGCCTCAAATCTTCAATCCGACAAGAAACAGAGTTAGAATCGAAGAGAGAAGGGGAGAGGGCATAGAGAGAGAAAAAAGGAGTGTTTTGCGCCAAATAATGTTAAAAAATCCGAGTTTTCACTATTTATAGGGTCGGATTCGTCGACGATACACGTTACCTCGTTGACAAGTCCTTAAGTAATTTCGTTGACGAACCCAATCTCCTCGTCAACGAAATTCAGACTGTCCAAAAACCCCTCTTGGTTTCTTCTCGTCAACGAGGTGTGGCTTCGTCGATGAGACCTACTTATGCACTTGTCGACGAACTCCCTGTGTTTGTCAATGAGACCATTTGTAAAAATTTTTCGCGTTATTTATATCAAAAGGCAACGTCGGAAGCCTGCTGACTCCTTGTATTTCTATTTCTATTTCCATTTCCCTCCCTCTTAATTATTTAAATTTCATTATTCTTCGAGTTGTTACAGGAACTACATCATATTATCTATGATATGCTGTAAAACATATGTTAGTAGGTTTATTACGAACTGCAATGATATTGGTGTTATGAATTTTATAGATGTGATTTATTTATACCAACGTCATATTCATTTAGGGATAATATAAGAAATATATATAAATGATCGTACAATAAAACTCATCTGACACACACTGATAATAATGTATTCCGTCTCAGTGAGAGGTGTCTCACCCCCAACAAATATATCAATTTTTCAGGGCCTTCAGGGAGTCGAGCTTAGGAGCTCAAGGGCGGGACTTAGACGATCTCGTCAAGGGTGAGTGTGAGCAGGATACTGTATGATTTCTGTTAGATGTTTTTGGACATTATGGGGTGGACATATGTATTATTTTGGGACTTGTAGAAGTCATAATTGAGTTAGTACTCTGGTAGGTATGCTAGTAGAAAAATATTTTGCTTCCGTTATTTGTCAATTAAATTAAAGACAAAGATGCTTTGGAACCTACGGGGTTTTTGATAATTTACAAATTTTGGGATTTTATGCATTTATGTAGTATGTATTGTAATTTTGGAAATGCACAGTTATGGTATCAGAGTTGCCGTACGTTGACAGCATTATTTTATGTATGCGTTTTTTTTTCGGGGCGCTACAACTTTATTTTTGGAGATGCCATGAATTTGAAGTTATATTGGATTTGGATAAGATGATGCATAAAAAAATTATTGAAATTTGTCCAAATCCATCCAAATCCAAGATTTGAAATTCATACTCCCCAACCAAGATTGAAAGAGGGTAAAATGGTAAATGAATATTTAGAGACAAATTATAGCCAAAATATCAATGGACCCACTTGCCCCTCGCCAAGCTTTATGTTGTGATCTTATATGACAAAAAGTGAATGTAAATAAGTTCTCATACATCATTAAAGTTTGAAACTTTAATGTTAAAAACGAATGGTTCAAATTTTTAGATAGGTAAAAGGAGATATATGTGATAAGATATGAATTGTCTTTTCGTAGTGTAGTTTAGATTTACTTTATTTTTTCAGAGGTCTTGGATTTGGAGTTGTATTAGATTTAGATAAGATGATGTATAAAAATTATACTAAAATTTGTCCAAATCCATCCAAACTCAAATTTAAGGTTCGAAATTCATACTGCTAAACACTACCTTTGTCACGCCCCGAACCCGAAAATGGGACCTGAGGGTGGAAATTGTAACCTAACCTGTCCCTCTATCAAATAAATCATCACAGATACAGTACACTGGATGAGGGTCCGACCCCGTGGGGTTCCCAAGCACCCTAAGCACATCCAATCATAATCATATACGTAGTTGAAAAAGTCATTCTATATCAACATATGCAGTACCATACCAAAGTCTATACAAAAGCAGAACATGACTCTAACAAAATGTATAAACTAGGTGCCCAAATACAACTCAAAATGGCAACCCAACAAAACTACAGTCCTAGCACTTACCCAAACACTAACACAGTACACCGGCCACTACGCTCCTTACACCAGGACGCTAGTTCCGGTTACTCGAAGGACCTGTAAAAATGTACGTACAGTAGGGGTGAGACACCACTTAGTAAGGAAGAACACATGTTATATCGGTGTGTTTCACTTGAGTGTTATCATGACATAACATACAAGCAGTTGAATGCAATCCAGTACTAATTTACACAGTGCACACACGCACGCATACGGCGGCCATTTATACGCAACCCCGTAACAATACACACACATGATCAGTAACCCGGCGTTGTCACACCCTTAGCCCGAAGCCGGTCTGGAATTCCGGCGTTGGCCCGTAGCCAACCCGTGAAGCACGGTGCCACCGGCACATGGCTAGTCTTCGACTCCCATGGCATCGTACTGGCGCTAACTGGTGGATCCACACCCTTCGACCTAATCTTCCGGAATAGGCTCACGCCCTCGGATATAAAGCCGACCATTCTTGCCAACATGGCTGGAGATACACACGCCCTCGGATATAGAGCCGGCCACTCTCAGTACCTGGAACAATTTCGGAACCGCGTTCCTACTAGCATTTCAAAATATCACACACACATGCATGCTCATATAACCAAACAAACCACACTCATTTGGTAATCTAAATCATGGTTTTCCAAACATATACAGTTTAAACAAAGTCAAGGCACGTTCATCCCAATATCATAGTATAAATCACGCATTTACTCGGTTTTCAACAAAACCCGGGATTCAGCCCGTCACCCCCTTTTTCCCAAAAATGTAATAATGAAAAACCCATAATTTTCCCCGTTAGATCCCCCCAAATGAGTGGCCAAAACATACACAGGACCGTGGACCACAGTTCCACTGAGTCCGATTTCAAAAATAACCAATATAAACATAGTTCCCCTTACCTTAACCCCGTAAGCAAATCCCGAACTCCAAGGTCCCTAAACAGCGAACCGAGTTCCAAAACCTACAAATCATAGTACAGAATATACTCACAAGACTGATACCTACAAAACTATTGGATCAGAATTAAAAACCGAGCCTTACCTCGATTTTACGCCGAAACCTGAAAATCTTCAAAACGAGATTCCGATCCGTAGAAGTTGTAGAGAATCCTTCCACGATCCTCATGGTAGCTTCTGTTTTTCGATTCCATCAATGATCGGCAAAGAATTTTAGAGAGAAGGAGAGAGTAAAGAGAGTTTAGAGAGAGAGAGAGAGAGAGAGAGAGAGAGAGAGAGAGAGAGAGAGAGAGAGAGAGAGAGAGAGAGAGAGAGATAAGATTGAGTTTACTTAATGAAGAAGTAATAGAAATTTCCTTTTATAGCCCTTGACCCGAAAATTTCCAATTTTGCCCCTCGTAATATTTAAACCCATTTTTCATATTTTGGGTTTTTACAACCTTAGTGTACATTTCTAATTAATTTAAAATAAATACAAATAGACAAAATTAAAGAAAAAAAAATTCAACTTGAAGAATTATAAGAGAGGAAAGAAGAGGAGAAAAGTTACTTCTTGGTGTGTAATGTGTAGCTCAAATCAATGAAGTTTTATAAACCACAAAAAATATTCTGAGGTGTTTATGAGTCAAGTTTGTTGGAGTCAATTGACATCCATAATTTCTAACCAAAAGCTACACACATGCTAAAGTAAAGAGGCGTTTGGGAATTGACTAGTCGCTTTTGGCAAAGCTTCTAAAAGGCGGACCACTACATGGAGTAGTCATTGTACATCCTCTACCTCATCTTGCTAATAATAATGAAGGGCTTTGTTACAAGTGACAAAAAGTTTACATAAAACAATACTACATAAGATAAGTGGCTGAACAAAAATATTTCTCTACTAAAAAAATATAAATATATATATAAAAGTAAGTTTTTAAAATTAAAAATTTTAAAGTTTGAACTTGGGACTAGTAGTAATGTATAATATAGAAGTGCTATAGATGCCCTTTAAATAATATTTTAAATGCATTTTTACATTCGCTAATTTAATAATAATCTCTTCACATAATTTGGATTAATCTTTCTAATATAATCCTAATATTTCATAATTTTAGTGGAGGCATAATCACATTCTTAATTTAAATATTTCATAATTTAATATAAAATACATTATTTTCCAAAATTTTAGTAGGGGCAATTGTCCCTTTTAGCCGTAATCTAGGTCTACCACTGCATAAGATTTTTTAAGATAGCTCATTTGAAAGAAGTTATGAGGTTTGGTAAAAAGGAAAAGTTGAGCCCTAGGTATATTGGTCCTTTTAAGATACTTGAGAGAATATGGTCAGTTGCCTATAGGTTAGCTTTGCCGCCAGCTTTGGCTCGAATTCATGATGTGTTTCATGTTGCCATGTTAAGGAAATACGTCCCAGACCCATCCCACATAATCAATTATGCAGAAATAGAACTAAAGGATTCATTAGTTTATGAAGAAACACCAGTACAGATTTTAGACAAAAAGACACAAGTACTGTGCACTAAAGAAATTCAATTAGTAAAAGTTTTGTGGAAGAATCACGCTATGGAGGAAGCTTCTTGGGAGCTCGAGGAACAGTTCAGATAGAAATACCCGCAATTGTTCCAAGAGGTATAGAAGTATTCAGGTAAGGTATAATAGTTAGATAAGTTTCTTTTGCAGGAACATGTATTGATTTTAGTTAATAGATAGTTTTTAGTTTTATATATGTAATCTCCCAGAACATAAATGTAACCACGGTATTCCTCCGCCACAAGTGAGGGCAGGAAATATAATAAGTAGACCCTTTTCCTTTACGGAAGGATGGAGTGTATAAATGGGGAGATACAGATAGTAAATTTCAAGGATAAAATTTTATAAGGAGGGGAGAATGTAATCACCCGAAAAATAATGATATTTAAATAATATAAAGAAGGGGAAATGGAAGTCGGAAACAAAAAGATATGCATGCATATACAACTTTTTGTAAATCCACTTGTTCTCCAAAGTTTTTTTTCCTTTAGGCAGCTTCACTAACTCAAAGGTGTGGTTATCTACAATGACTGCATCTCATCTTGCATGGCCTCAACCCACTCTGTCTTGTGTTCATCTTCCATGACTTCTGCAAAACACTAGGGCTCTCCCTCGTCAGTCAATAACACATATTGTTCTGCTGAATACCGAGTGGAAGAATGTGGGTCTCTAGCTGACCTCCTGGATGGAATCTCTGGCACTGTGAACTGTTCATCAGTCTCAACATCTCCCTGAACCTGTAAGGGAACATCCATATCACCTCTACCCTGGTGGTCATCCTAAACATCATTCTCAACCTGAGATGAAAAATTCTTCAAAGAAATTGGATCCACATCAATCAAACTGTCACCCTGTTGAGACATAGATTTCTCTACCTTCTCAATATCCTGAATCGTCTGATCTTCTACAAACATGACATCTCTGCTTCTCACAATTTTCTTCTCAACTGGATCATAAAGCTTGTATCCAAATTCATCTTGACCGTAGCCAAGGAATATACACTGTTGCATTTTCTCATCAAGTTTGGACCTTTCATCTTTTGGAATATGCACAAATGCTTTGCACCCAAAAACACGCAAATGATTATAGGAAACATCCTTACCTGTCCAAACTCGGTCTGGCACATCAAACTGTAGAGGAACATAGGGTGTAAGATTCAACACATGAACAACAATTCTCAATGCCTGCCCCCCAAAGGATTTTGGCAACCGAGCTTGTGAAAGCAAACATCTCTCTTTCTCAAGCAGTGTTATGTTCTTCCTTTCTGCTATGCCATTCAATTGAGGAGTTTTCGGAGGAGTCTTTTGATGCCGAATACCTTGCTGTCTACAATACTCATCAAATGGACCAGAATACTCTCCACTGTGGTCAGTCCAGATGCACCTCAGTTTCTTCCCAGTCTGTCTCTCAACTAGGGCTTGAAATTTCTTGAACCTAACCAACACTTGGTCTTTTGACTTCAAGATATATACCCACAACTTCCTTGAATTATCATCTATAAAGGTCACAAAGTATTTGGAGCCACCAAGTGTTCTCGTCTTCATAGGGCCACACACATCTGAATGTATTAAATCTAGTATCTCTGACTTTCTTGAATGAGGGGAATTCTTGAAAGAAACTCTACTCTGCTTCCCTAACAAACAATGAGCACACCTTTTCAGAATTGTACTTTTCAGTCCACATAGTAGACTTTTCTTCCCTAGTAGAGCTAATCCTTTCTCACTCATGTGAGCCAGTCTCTTATGCCACAACTCTACTATACCATTATCCTCCATCGCATTAATAATTTCGTTGGAGATCTTTGCTTGTAGAATGTACAATGCAGAGTGCTTCATGCCTCGAGCCACAACTATAGCACCCCTGGTGAGCTTCCACTAGCCATCACTAAAAGTGCTGCAGTACCCTTCGACATCATGTTTACTTGCAGAAATCAAATTCAAACGAATGTCAGGAATATGCTTCGCATCTCTAAGAATTAAACTCGTGCCATTATTTGTTTTCAGATACACATCCCCAATTCCAATAACTTTAACTAAGCCATCATTTCCCATCTTTACTGTTCCAAAGTCACCAGATCTATAGGATATAAAGAGATCCTTCCGAGATGTAGCATGAATGGAGGCACCACTGTCAATCACCCAACTGGTCTCATGATATACAACATTTATCATCTCATCATCATAAATAATGAGGAATTCTGTAGGAGTGGTGGTAGTAACTCTATCATCACCATCTTTGTCATCTCCATTCTTCGTTCCCTTCCCTTTCTCATTCTTGTTTTCTTTCTTCAATTGCCTGCAATATTTCTTAATGTATCCCTTTTTCCCACAATGATGACACTCAACATTTACAAACTTGCTTTACTTGCTTCTACTGTTATCTCTGTTCTTCGGACCTCTGCTCTTACTGCTCCCCCTCTTTTATGTAACCAAGATCTCTGACTGTGAAGAGGATCCCTGTGTTTTTCTTCTCATCTCTTCATTTAGCAAACAACTTTTGGCCATATCTATTGTGATTACACCTTCTGGAGCGGAGTTAGACAATGAAGTTCTGAGCATCTCCCACGAGTCCGGTAATGAACCAAGCAACCATAACCCTTGTATCTCATCATTAAAGTTAATACCCGTTCCAGCCAATTGATTAATAATTCCTTGGGATGTATTCAGGTGATCAGATAAAGGAGTCTCGTCTTGGTACCTCAAAGCCATCATTTGTTTAATCAGAAACAACTTATTATTTTCAGCCTTTCTAGCATATAACTGCTCAAGCTTATTCCATAGAGAACGTGCATTTGTTTCTCCACTAATTTTGTTTCTCCAGTAATATGGTTCAAAACATTATCATCTACCCATTGTCTGATATACCCACACACCTGTCGATGTAACAAAGTCCATTCCACATCAGACTTTTTTTTTTTTTTTCTGGTTTTTCAGCACTAAATACTGGTAGGTAATAATCTTTAATATAAAGAAGATCCTCCATTTTTCCTTTCCATATGTGATAATTTACACCATTGAGATTAATCATTCTACTATTATTTGCTTCCATAACTCAAACTGTCAACTTGACAATCTGTGAACCGGGCTCTGATACCACTTTATTAGGAGAGATATCAATAAACAACCACAATAGAATAATTCTTCTCCCTATATGCAAGTAAATATAGTGTATCTTTACTTTTATACGTGATGGAAATAATAAGAAAAATAATCAATCACACCAAGCCACAAGAATACAATCAATTTTTTACGTGGAAAACTTCCCCAGTGTGAGGAAGAAAAATCACGGGACCTAATCCAGTTAAAATCTCCACTATCAATCAAATAATGGGTATACAAAGTTTTCTCTAATCGTAATTAAAGGATACAAATATCTCTCATTAAGATATTAACAATTTTGGCAAATACAAAGAGAATTGGAGAAAATATACCAAATTCGCGGTTACTGTTCACGGGCAAAAACCCTAACACCTGAACTCCAAATCCGATCTCCACCGTTCAGATTGTAGCTCCTTGAGTCATGAACCTCTCCTCCAAATTTTAGCTCGATCAAACCGTAGATAAAGTGGGATCGGAGTCTTGATGAAATCTGAAAAGCATGAGAAAAATCGCGTTTCTCTCTCTTTCTTTTGAGAAGTGATGGTTTCTCTCTTCTCACCTCTCTTTTTATAACTTCCTTTAGGTTTTTCACACTAAAAATGATGAGCTTTGAGTTTTTAATAAAGCTTACTTGGGCTTTCCTCCACATGGAAGGAAATAACTAAACACTCTCGCGTGAGGTTTGTTTCGTAGGTTCTTGTTGATTTTACTTTTTAGGAGGTTTTTTTAAAGTTTTGTCTTTTATTTCTTCCATTGATTGTCTTGTAAATACGATATTTTTTCGTTAAAAATAAGGGTTTATCAATAAAAATTTGGAGGTGCGGCCTTCCTCTTAAAAAAAAGAAAAAAGAAAAAAAAGTGTGGGCTCAACTAGAGCCACGAACTTCTAAACCATCAAACCCATTTCTAAAATAATGCAGTTGGGATAGCGACAACATGCAAAAGACCGAACCTGCAATCTTTCAAGACTAAATTTGTTTTATTTTTTGCCCTTCTGGCGTGCGTGAGGACTGAGGAGTTTTGATTTGGGATGGCACCAAAATACAAAAACTAATTGGGTCCTTTTGTGGGGCAAACCAGTGGCGGACCTCATGGAACCCACTCACACATTTCAAACTCAAAATATAATAATATATATATATATATATATTTTAATTGAATAATATTAATATTATTTAAAATAAAAAAATTGTATTTTAAAATGTAAAAAAGTGCAATTTAAATTTTTTATCTTTTTTCAAGTCTCATTCACTTCCTAACTAATAATTTTATTATATTTCTAATTATCTATTACTTCCATCTCTCTCTCTCTTAGCCTCTCTAAAAAAATCTTTCCATCTCTCACACTCTCTCTCTCATCTCTCGGTCTCTCTATGATTTTTGTTCTGGCTCTTGTGTTCATTATCTTCAAGCCTCCGATTTTCTGTAATTTTCATTAACCATAATTTTGATTTCAATGTTTGTTCACTCTGATTTTTTTTTTTTTTCTATTTTTTCTTAGATTTTGGAAGCTTTGATGTTAGAGCGTTGTATCCGGTAAGAATCCGATATCTCTAAAACCTCATTCGCCGATCGATTTGTAATAATAATAATAATCAGGTTATTATTTCTATAGATTTATTAAATTTATTTTTATTTGTTTACATAATTTGTCAATTTATAGTTAGTGTTAATTTGTTTATCGTATTTTCATCTACATTCTAAATTTTTTTACCTTTAATTTTATTGTACCTATTCATATATGTTACTATTTTTTAAATTTAATTTTTAATAGCACACGTATAAAATATATGAAATCGAATAAACTTGAGTGAGGTGAGCAACATTTCCCAATAGTTACAAAAGAAGGATAGGTGGAAAAATTGAGTCCTAATTTTTTCATGGACCATCGTACACCAAGCTAATAAAAAATGAACACTTGTATAACAGTGATTTGTTGTCAACGATTTATTAGTGAGTTGTATATGTTCGGTGACCTAATAGTTTCTCCTCTAATCCTACATCTATAGCATGAATTTTCAAATCTTAAATTTAAATTAATATGTAATTAAATAAAATATTTTATAAAATTATATCGAATATCTTTCAAATTTAAATAAATTCAAATCACATGCTCTCCAGCCAATGAACTTTTATGGGCCAATAATAATAATGATAATAATAAGTGGAAGGAATAAGTAAATGCTAATTCTATTTTTATTACAATAAAGTAGACAATTTGAGGAGAGGGGAAAAAAAGAAGTAAAAAAAAAACAGATGCAATGAGTCTCTCATTTTCTTTTAGGTCAATTCCTCAAAGAAAATGAGTCAAGAGCAAAATATCTCTTTCCATTTAAATTTAGTTGTCCTGTTTGGCAGCGGAGAATTTGACAGCCCATTTGAAACTTGAGGAAAGAAAAAAAAAAACAGGAAAGAAAATCGAAAGGTACATGCTTTATTGCCTCTCTCTCTCTCTCTCTCTCTCTCTCTCTCTCTCTCTCTCCCTATCTCTGTTTAATGATTCATTTAAAGAATTACGGGTTTGGTGCACCCACTAGCAAGTGTCTGATTAAAAAAATATTTTCCATGGGTCTTCCATCAAAGCTGGTCAAGCCTGCACTCCCAAAAAAGCAAAAAACCAAATTAGCACAAACCCCAGGGAAGAACCCTAAAACACTGAAGATGATGAGTTTAAAAAATGGAATGTGGGGATGGGGGATAGGGGGTGGGGATCGAGCGTCATAGCACGTGCCAAGCTGAGACACGGACACACCCTCTTTTTGAGTCTTATTTCTTCTTAATTTCCACCGTGCTGTGATCATCCCAGCCCAGCCCAGCCCAGCCCAGAGGTGGCTTTCATCTGCTTCTGCTTCCAGTGAAGGAGCTGCTCTGTGATCAGTGGTGCTGGGGCTGTGGAAGTGTTTGATCTGTGCTGCTCTGCTAAATGGCTTCTGGGGCTTTCATGATGCCTTCAACTCTCTCTGTGTCCCTTTCTCAGGTATTAGCTCATTTTGATTTTGTTTCTTTTTGGGTTTTGAGTTTTTGAATGGTTTTGGTTGTTGTAGATGCTGTGAAGAGCTAGTTGAAGCTTGTGCATGCCATGAACCAGTTTTTGGTTTTGAAACAAAAAAAATTTTAGTTTTTGAAACGTAGAAGTTCATTGGTTTTGATGTATTGAGTGTTATGTGCTGATTTTTCAGGACTCGTATCAAAGGTCAGCTGGAATCCATGGACTTGCTCCTCGTAATTCTCCACGCCTCTCTCTCTCTCTCTCTCTCTCTCTCTCTCTCTCTCTCTAAAAAAAATGATTTTGACTTTCACTATTTGCATATTCATCATCAATGCATGGCTTTTGATAGAAATGCATGGGAAGAAGAACATGGATTTTCAATTGCATGAGAAAAGAGCTTAAAGCTTTTGTCGTGTGTACGCACACACAGTGCCTCATTTGATATCTATGCGGGGGCTATGAGATTGCAGTACTAGTTTAAGTAGATCTAGCTGGGATCTTATGGATCAAGAGAAAAACAAAGTATAAAATTATTTAACCAAAATTTTCTATTATTACTATATGTTTTCGAATTTGAAATGTTGACGTTTCGTGAGATTTAATCATGCATGATAAAGGAAATTATTGATCTTGACTGATTCATGAGTCATGTGAGTTTCAGATCTATGGGAACTTGGATTGGATTTAGAAATGTGTGAAATTTGACAAAACATAATACCCAATTGTAAATAAGTTTCATCTACTCTTGACATTCACGCCCCCAAACGCTTTCTGATCGGACAAAGTCTCGATCAAAACTTAGATGCAACCTTGGAGGGGGTTACCGTGTTCAAAACCTAGATCTAACAAAATGGATAAAAATTCGTTAATCTGAACCGAATTCGTCCCGCTTAAATTGACTCATGACCGATCTACACATTAAATGAGTCGAATATGGTATGAACTTTTTTTTATCTGCCTCTAAATGAGTTGGTTGGCGAATTTAGGATTTTATCCTATGGATATCCGCCTATACGCCAACAGCTAATGTTTAAATTCATTGATAATCCAATATGTTCATACTTATTAGATATCAAATCAATTAGCACAAACTCTATTGATCAAGGCGTAGTACTACACTCAACTTTTGCACTACTATATGCGTCTCTAGGTCTACCCTGTGCCCACATTCAAACTCAAGCCCAAATGTTTAATTTTTTTTTTTTTGTGATCAAAATAAAACTTTCTAAATTGATGCTCTAAAAATTTTAAAAAAAAAATTGAAATTTTGTGATTAGTTATTAAATATTTAATATATTATCAAATTATAATTTTTAAATTAACTTCACTTATTGTGTTATAAAAATAAATTGTTCATTGAATGGTAAAACAATTATATTAGGTAGGAGAATGATGGATTATCCGTCATGCGTCACAAATTATCCGATCTGAATTGCAATAAATCCGCAACTTAAATGAATCGGATATGAATTATAATATTCTCATCCGATAATCCGCCTAATCCATCACGGATTATCCGACCCGATCCGTTATGTCAGGTCGATCTATTCAAAACATAATACCCAACTGTAAATAACGGCCACTAGTCCTTTCATGAACTCTTTTGTGCTCTTCCATATAAAAAAATCAATTGCAAAGCAAGGAAGCTGATTTTTTTTTTCTTTTTTTAAAAGCGTATTATTTGTTTTATACAAATTTAGTTTTGGGTAATTTTAAATTTATACATGCAAAACATGTAAGGATTGGCCTGCCTCTTTACGGACATTTTTAATGGTTTTTAACATTAGCCGATGATTGTATTATTTTATAATTTTATTGGGGACATAATCATAATTTAATAACTTGGTGATTTAGTAAATAAATAATGTGTCAGTTTTTTAAAGGCTATTGTGGGCAAGGCAACTGCCCTACTGAGCATTGGGCCGCCAGAATGTGGGTCCACCCTTTACTGTTTTATTTATTTATTTATTTTTATTTTTTTTAAAAAAAAAGACACCTTCATTTATTTATTAATATACTCTCACTTTTTTAAAGGGTTCATCCTTTTCTATAATAACATTAATTTTGTTATAGTACTTAAGTCAAATATAATTGAAACGAAATTTATTTTTATTTTAACTGTTCAAATTACATGCCATTGTAAAATATTTTGGCAAGAAAAAATTTTAAAAAACAATTTGAAATATATTACAATTGCCTTTGACAAATTTTTTGTTCTCATTGTTCGGAAAGCAGTGAAATGTATGTATTAGTGTAGGGTTCGATGTGAGTCCCACATCATTTTAATAGGTTCAAATATTAATATAACATAATAATTTTTAATACGATTAACTAGACAATATTCTCTTCCATTCAAAGTCAATTCTTCACAATTTTTATTAGAGAAAATACCCCTTATTGCTGTGATGGCAACAAGTAAAATCAATGAAAGTTTGTAAAAAGTAATGGGTTGATGAGACCCCACTGCGCCTCCACTACCTTTACCAAATTCCTCTCAACTGATGATATTTGAGCTTGACCAGTGACCACACATTATCAATTTGAGTTGGGCTAACTGCAACAATTTATCAAACTTGACTGTAAGATGATCTGATTATGTATGTATCCAGTGAATTTTGCACATCTCAATGGGAGAAATTGCCCACTGAGATCATTGTAGATCCGCCATTGACATGAATCTTTGTTCTCTACTCAGCTCAATGCAAGCCTGTGTCCTTTTAAATAAAATTTTATGAGGTCATTTTCCATCAACGCACGTTATTTGTTGTCTTTCTCTTGTCATTGTGAAACAAGTTGTTCCCACTATTGCATGTTTCAACAATCTTAGCCAATATGTTTATCTAGATTCCTTTATTATGCTTCTCCAGTTTACTTCAAGCCTGTATTATTGGCATCGTCTCATGTTGTGCGAGTCATAAAATGTATAGACGACATTTCACTATTATTTACTCTTTAGAGGTTACAAGCCTGCAATTGTATGTGGTATTTGTTATTTTCCTTTTGTGTTTCTCCTAAAAGCATCTTGTGATGATTATGGTGATGGACAGGCATGTATAATTCAAAATGGGAAAGCCTTCTCCAAAGGAGAATCAAACACCTACAATGTTTGGTTCCTGCAAAAAGGACTAAAATCATTCAGGCATTGGCAATTCCAGATGCGCCGGCTTCGCTAGACAATGCAGAGTGCAGAAAACGCCTAGCTGAGAGTTACGGTTATACACAAATTGGAGAACCACTTCCAGGAAATGTTACATTAAAAGATATTGTTGAAACAATTCCGAAGAAGGTACTCTCTTTAAGTGATTACATTCAGGCTCTTTCCTTTGCTGTATATTCTGAACCTACCCAGTCGGAAACTTGAACTGATAGGTTCTCTAATTCACTAGAAGCGTATAGCTGCTTCAAAGCAGTTTTCTTTGATACAAAATGGTATTCATACTTGTATGTATGTATGTATGTATGTATGCATGTTGGATGAATGGAAGGTCCATTGGACCTGGGTGGATGCCATCTCCCTTCCCTGACCCCTTTCCAGTTTTCCCCGACTCCCAAATTTTGAACATCTCCAACATGAAGAAATGGTTTGGGTATTCCCTAGGAGACAGTAAATAGAGGATTGACTTGACAGATACTACTTTAAAAAGTCAACCACTGAATAAGATGCTGTACATTTGGTATATTTCTTGACGTCTGCATTGTGATGCATTGTGATTTTGGTTATCTTCTGAAAAAACTATTAAGATGCTGTTTTTTGTTTAATCTTACAAGTCAAAAGGTGGCTGCATAAGCAGAATAGTGTCTTCTAGGCTTCTCCAAGTAAATCATTCCTTAAAATTGCGAGGTCCTAGTATTGGAACTGTACAATGGCCCATAAAACAAAAATATGAGAGAGAGAGAGAGAGCTGGGAGGGGGCAGTCAATGGGAATTATGTAAATCAAATACTTAAAATATGCAGCAGGCAAAAGATATACTCATATATTTATTGATTATATGATTAGTTGTAGTCAGCTCTTGTAATTTTGTAAGGTTATTCTATCTATGAGAGTTAAAAGATCTAGTTTTCACGTTTTTTTGGGTGTTTGTTCTTTATGATAATTAACTCAATATTTGCATTGATTTCTTTAAGATATGGTACAAATGGTGTGTTGTAAGCATTATTCAATATCATCAGCTTGTTTGTATATCTATTATCATCACATAAAATTTTTGTTGATGGAGTTGCCTTATGACATGTAGACAGTATTTTATTCTACAAACAAAATGTAGTGAAGGAACGCCTTAACTTGGTGGGAGTGCCCATCTGGAGGGGGCGAGAGGGGTCGTAATTACATAAGCATGGGAAGATAAGCACAATAATATGTATTTGGGGGCATTTCCTGATGCTTTCTTTTTTATTTTTTCAATTTTTTGTTGTAAGTTGTACGAGATCGATCACGTGAAATCGTTGAAGGCACTTTCATTCTCAGTTGGTACCTATGCATTGGGACTGTTCATGACTTCACAAGCCCCCTGGTATCTGCTTCCTTTTGCTTGGGCATTGACAGGAACTGCAGCCTCAGGGGTTAGTTTTGTAGTTATTTTTTTTTCTTCTCATATTGCTTTGTGACTTTATGCACTCCTTTTTCCTTCTTTTTCTTTCCATTCTTCTCAACTCAAATACTGATTTCCTTATTTGTTTTGCTGCCATTTGAAAGTTGTTTTGCATAGGTCATGACTGTGGCCACAAATCATTTTGGAAGAACAAGTTAGTGGAAGACATTATTGGAACTTTGGTCTTTTTGCCGCTGATATATCCATACGAGGGATGGCGTTTTGAGCACGATCGGCATCATGCAAAAACAAACATGTCTGTATGATTTTCTCTATCAGTCTTTACATACGTTGAAGCCAATCTTTACCACTTTTTTTTTTTTTGGCAACCTCTGCATATTGTCATATGGAGGGGTGCTTTTAGGATGATCTCATCTTCTGAAATCACCGCGCAGATCTAAGAGTTGAACCTGCAAAGAAAATTTCCCATCCAAATAAAAATATATAAGTGGTCAAACAAACAAGAGAGAAGTCCTCCCCTACTTGTAAACTTTAGCTATCCAATCATAAGATTGTTTTGGATCATTAATATCACCATTGAATGTTTGTTGATAATTTGTTTTTAAACCCACTTGCTAAACATGGTTGATGGAATTCAGTGGCTGGACCACCTCATTCTTTTATCTCGAAAAATATTTTAGGTGAGCTTTGTGTATCTCGTCCGTGACTTCCTTTATTATTACTATTGGAAACAACTCAAACAAGGTGTTAGCACCGAAAGAGTCCATTGGTAGACTCAATACACATGGGTGAGCATCAACTTGACCCAAAAGTTTATACCTATTGGGTCTTGGGTTTAACCATGTATATAAGCACCCATCATCCGCTCAATTTTTTCAATGTTGGACAAACTCACAAGTACAATTCTCAACAATCTCCACCTCACTTGTGAGTTCTAACTACTCCTCCTTGAACGAAAACTGTCTCCCTTATGGGAGTAAGCCCAATTCTCCAACAGTTGTTCAAGTGAGCCTTACCACCGCGCCTTACGTGCCTCAAATTGCAATCCACGTGTCTCCGAACCAATCCTACCTCTCACGTCTTGAGCCTATTCGGATCCATCTTCCAAACCTAGATGATCCTTATTGGCCTTGATCACACACTTGGTCCACCAACTATTTGCACATCAGGAGAATTAGCTTCACGCCTCGACTATTTTTTTTTTTCAATATTGCTCACCCAAAATTACGAACTGTCGGCTCTAATACCGCTTGTTAGCACCGAAAAAGTTCATAGATGGACTTGATACACATGGGTAAACACTAATTTGACCAAAAAGTTTAAACCTATTGGGTCTTGGGCTCAACAATGTATATAAATACCCATCATCCACTCAATTTTTTCAATGTTAAACAAACTCACTAGTGGAATTCTCAACAATTGGTATCATGATCTCCCCCTTCTCGACTAGGTGGGGGGTTTCGCCATCTCGGCGTTCGAGTGACAAGTCTCAAACTTCTCCCTTGCTAGTGCCTTTGTTAACATATCAGACTCATTATCATCTATGTGAATTTTATCAAGTGCTATCAACTTGTCATTAAGATTATCTCTAATCCAATGGTACCTTACGTCAATGTGTTTCAATCTCGAATGAAATGAAGAATTCTTAGCGAGGTGAATAGTACTCTAATTATCAAAAAGCAACACATATTGTTGTTGCTTGAAACCGAGCTCCTGTAAAAACATTTTCATCTATAGCAACTCTTTACAAGCTTTCCATTGCTACAATCAACTCTGCTTCAGTTATAGAAAGTGCAATACATTTTTGTAACCTCGACTACCAAGAAATAGCCCCTCCTGAGAAAGTGATCAAATGACCCGAAGTAGACTTACGGGTATCCACATATCCAACCATATCAGATTCTGTATAGCCAACCAACATTGGTTTGCCTCTCTCAAAGCTAAGACTTAACTTGGAAGGGCCTCGCAGATATCTCATAAGCCACTTTACCGCATTCCAATGTTCTTCTTGGATCTGAGAGTAATTGGCTAACAACACCAACTGCATGGGCTATGTCTGGCCTCGTACAAACCATTGCATACATCAAGCTTCCTACTGCTGAGGCATATGAAATTCTTTCCATATCTTCCTTCTTTTCATCTATTGAAGGGGTTTTCTTTGTGCTCAACTTGAAAAGTGTAGCAAGAGGAGAGCTAACCACTTTAGCCCTGTTCATGTTGAACCTCAAGCACTTTCTCAATGTATTGCTCCTGCTATATAAACGACTTCTTGTATTTTCTGCATCTATGAATGCGACCCCAAGAATCTTCTTTGCTGGCCTCAAGTCCTTCATTGCAAATGACTGACTTAACTGCTTCTTCAACCTGTCAATTTTGGAAGAATTCATGCCAACAATTAACATATCATCAACATAAAACAATAGAATAATAAAATCACCATAAAAAAATTTCTACACAAAAACACAATGGTTAGAAGTAGTGTTCCTGTAGCCTTGCTCCTTCATAGCAGACTCAAACTTATTATACCACTGCTTGGGTGCTTGCTTCAAACAATTAATACTTTTCTTAAGCCGACACACATAGTCCTCTTTTCGTTTCACCCTGAAACCCTTTGGTGTTCTGTAATGACCTGCTTTTTCATGCCATTTTTTTTTCATTTAATATATATATATATATATATATATATATATAGCAAATATCTCTGTAATATCTGCTAAAAGCATCTCAGGCCCCAAGGAAGTACTGAGGAAACTTTGTTCACATTACATTTCTAGGCAGCGGTAAACATAAAACTGACAACTGTATTTACAATACCAAAAATCTAGAAAGTCTCAAAACATACATCACAAAATACCCAGTGACATCAATAAAAAATCCTGGGGTCTACCCAAACCACCAACACTCAGAAAACACTCACCCTTCCGAAAAGAGTAGCGCAAGAACCTCTCTACCTATGAGCTTGATCTACTCGCGTAGTTGGATCACTTGAAAAATATTAAGTCACTGGGATGAGACAACGTTCACTTGAAAGTTATTGGTTCTTCATCTCCCTATTGGATCTTAGACTTAGGTGCTTCTAGTCATATGACTAATTCTCTCCATGGTTTAAGTAATGTCAAAGAATATTGTAGCTTTTCACATATTCAAACAGCCAATGGTAGTGCTTTACCCATTGTGGCAGTTGGTGATGTATCTTCTTCCTTTAAGGATGTTCTTGTATCACCTTAATCTTTCTATGAATTTGTTTATGTTGGTAAGCTTGTGGACCAATATTACGATGTACATATTACTCGTGGTGGTTGTGTTGTGCAAGATCAGATGTCAGGGCAGTTGATAGCGAAGCATAGATGTCTCTTTTCTCTACAACTATATGTTCCACGAAGCTTACCTTCTTTCTTTGTATCGTATTTGCTTTGTAGTAAGTCTAGAGTGTCAAATGAAGTCTGGCATAAGCGCCTTGGTCATCCTAATTCTAAGGTTCTATCTTATTTGTTGAAATCTGGTATATTAAATAATAAAGAGCATTCTTCTTCCACTATGTTTCCTGATTGTGCAACTTGTAAACTTGGCAAAAGTAAGACTTTACCCTTTCCGCAAAAGTAAGACTTTACCCTTATAAAGTAAAGCCACCCACAATATTGAGATCATTTATAGTGATGTCTGGGGTATTAGTCCTATTATTTCTCATACCCAGTACAAATATTTTGTGACATTTATTCATTACTGCAATAGATATACATGGGTGTATTTCTTGCAGCACAAATAAGAAGTTTTTCATATGTTCAAACTGTTCTTAGCTCTTTTTGACACTCAATTTTCAACTGCTGTTAAAATTCTTCAGTCCGACTCGGGTCAGGAATATATGTCTCATGAGTTCTAATCCTTCTTGCAATATAAAGGTATTATCTCTCAACATTCTTGTCCATATACTCTACAACAAAATGGAGTAGTTGAACGAAAGTATTGCCATCTTTTAGATGTTGTCCGGACCATGCTCATTGAGTCTTCCCTTCCTCCTACGTTTTGGGTAGAAGCACTTACCACATCAACCTTTCTTATAAATAGACTTCTTTCCCAATTTTTGGATTTCAAGTCTCCATATTTCCAGCTTTATCATCACAATCCTACCGATACAAATCTTCACATTTTTGGGTGTGTATGCTTTATGCATCTTCCCCCACCGGATCGAAACAAGCTTTCTGCCCAATCCATCTGTTGCGCCTTCTTGGGATATAGTGTCACACAAAAGGGTTATTTATGCTATGATCCAAACTCTAATTGGGTTCATGTTTCAAGGAATGTGCTCTTTTTTGAAAATCAATGGTTCTTTCCTATGTCTTCCTCACCAAAGTCTTCCATTGCTTTCTTGCTTTTTTTATGACACTTTTAGTGCTCCTAGTACTCATGTTGAAAGGTTTTAGCCAGGCATGGTATACCAGCGAAGACCTCCAGTGCTGCTCCCTTCTGCTCCCTTCTGCTCTTGTCTTGCCATATACTCCTTTGTGCCGCTCCTCTAAAGTATATGTTCCTTTTGACTGTTATGGATTCCTGTTATGTATGGCATGTACTGCTACTTCTGCATTGTCTGCCACTTTTTGCTATTCCTACTAGTTACTCACAGGAAGTCAAAGAGAAATGCTGGTCGTAGGCCATGCAGGACGAACTATGTGCTCTTGAGGCCAATAAGACTTGGAAAGTGGTGGATTGTCCTACAGGAGTGACTCCACTTGAATGTAAGTGGGTCTATTCTATTAAGGTTAAGTCTGATGGTAGTTTGGACAGTTATAAAGCCCACTTAGTAGCTCTTGGAAATAATCAAGAATATGGAGTAAACTACGAGGGTACTTTTTTTCTGGTGACCAAAATTACCACCATCCACACAATTTTGGCTATTGCCGCTTCTTAAAAATTGGGGTTTGCACCAAATGGATGTGAAGAACGCCTTTCTTCACGGGGATTTCAAGGAAGATGTTTATATGCGTCCTCTTGTAGGTTTACTTTCTACCCCTTCTTCGACAGTGTGCAAGTTGCGTCGCTCCTTGTATAGTCTCAAACAGGCCCCTTGTGCATGGTATGAGAAATTTAATTCTACCCTACTCAAGTTTTCTTTTCTCAAAAGCAAGTATGATGTATCTTTGTTTCTTCGCATAATTGCGATTGGTGTTGTCATTCTCTTGGTATATGTTGACGATATAATCATCACGGGTACTAATTCAGTTCTGATCTCCTAATTAAAGTAGTATTTACAGGACTCTTTTCACATGAAGGTTCTAGGATCTCTTATGTATTTTCTTGGTTTAGAAATTACTACTGGTTCACATGGTATTTTTCTGTCACAGCACAAGTATGCCCAAGATTTGGTGGCTGCTGCTGGTCTGCAGGACTCTACCCCTCTTGATACTCCCATGGAACTTAATCTCAAGCTGCACAAAGAAGTGGGTGACTTGTTATTAGATCATGTAGCCTATCGTACGTTGGTTGGCAGCTTGGTCTATCTTACAATTACTAGACATGATATTTCTTATGTAGTCCAACAGGTTAGTTAGTTCATGGCTTCTCCTCGGCACCTTCATATGGCTGCAGTTCAACAAATCATTCTCTATGTCCATGGCACAGCTTTACGGGGACAAGATCATTCGCTATGTCCATGGCACAACTTTGCGGGGACTTTTCTATCCTGCTGGTGCTTCACTTGATCTTGTAGCATATAGTGATGCTGATTATGCCATGTGTAGTGACACTCGACGTTCTACTACGGGTTAATGTATGTTTCTTGGTCCAGCTCTTATTTCATGGAAAAGCAAGAAACATGACTGTGTTTCTATGTCCTCTACTAAGTTCGAATATAAGGCCATGTCCCAAGCTTGCGCTGAGATACATTGGCTCTGAGGGCTATTGGCTGAACTTGGCTTCTCTCCAGGTGGTCCTACTTCTCTTCATGCGGATAATACTAGTGCCATTCACATTTTATCCAATCCCATCTTCCATGAACACACTAAACATATCGAGGTTGATTGTCACTTTATCCGTGAGGCGTTTGAAGCTCTAAGTATCTCTCTTCCTTATGTATCTAGCAATCTTCAAGTGGCAAACATTTTCACTAAGGCTCTCACAGGAAACGACATAATTTTCTTGTCAATAGAAGGCCATAAATTATGCCTTGCTAATAGCTATTAATCTAGGTTGTATATACTTTCATAAATAGAGGAGGAGATTTAGCTTACCATGTATAGCTTCCTAAAATCACTCTATGTAAATTAGTTGGCTTACTATATATAGCTTCCTAAGATCACTGTGTGCAATGGGCATGTATAGATTTAAGTTTCCTTGTATAACCGGTAGTCATGCCTATATAATGAAAGACCTTCTCAAAAGAGAGGACAATTCGTATCATTATGTTAAATACCACTTTACCTAAAAGTTTAAGCTATTAGGTTGTGGGCCAATAATATATATCAAACTTTTAACACAACTATCGTTTGCTTGCATTTGAACTAAGGGTTGAGAACCTTATAGTAGGTATTATATTTTAATTTATGCACCATATACTTACGTTAAAACGATCCCCTACTAGTTCAAGCTTTTGATGTAGGAGAAAGGTTAGGAGTTTTTAGTTAGGTAGATGTCTAGTATATTTGTTACTTGCATGGTTTATATGTAATTGAATTCTTTTCTTATAATGCCAAGTACAAAAGATCATTTAATCTTTCCTTATTCTATTACATAATGTATTTTGCCTTCAAACAGTTGTTGTGTTGAAAAAAATTAAGAAAGCTTCAGAGTTCGCCTGAATCAAATGAATAAATTTGTAATTTTTTTTTGGCTATTTTCTGACTTTCCTAGATCTGTATGTTCCCTTCCCTGTCTTTTTCATCTTTTGCCTGCAGAATTTCACGTATTTCCATTTATTTGAAATCTAGGTTGCATGAGGATTCAGGTTGGCACCCAATTTGGAGAGAAGATTTTGAAACATCTCCACTTGCACGCAAGGCTATGATATATGGATATGGCCTCCTTCGGCCTTGGATGACCATAGCACACTGGTAAGATACTGATGGAGTATGCATCATACCATAAAGATCTTTACCTCTGTCTAACTTCTTAGCTCATGACTATTTGACCAAATTACATCTTGTTAGTTAAGAAATCCTCTAGCCGTGTTTTTAACAGATGTACCTGCATTTCTACTTTAAATCTAATCGTACATGACAGGTTGATGTGGCACTTCGATTCGAGCAAGTTCAGACCGAACGAAGCGAAAAGGGTGAAGTTAAGTGTGGCTTGTGTTTATGCATTTATGGCAATAGGATGTCCATTGCTTATCTATGAGACGGGGGTTACAGGTTTGATCAACTACTGGTTAATGCCGTGGCTGGTGTTTCACTTCTGGGTAAACACTCCTTTATGATCTTGAAACCGTTGCTTCTCAATTGCCTCGAGAATTTCTTATGGATTTATTCTTGTGCTTTGAAATGTTTGTTATTATTCAACCTCGATGTTTTTGTTACACCCACTCAATGATTCCAAATGACTTGCTGCTTTCCTCTAAATTACAAAGAAACACATTTGCATCTAAGAATTTTGGTTTCTTTTTGAATTTGCAGATGAGCACTGTTACGATGATCCATCACTCATCTCCTCACATACCTTTCAAATCTCCAGATGAGTGGAACCCAGTTAAGGCCCAGTTTAGCGGGACAACTCATTGCGACTTCCCTTATTGGTAATTTGTCCTGCTTTAATCTCTCTTTTTCTGTTATCCTTTGTTCTTTACTTGACCAAAGGATGGATGCATTTTAGAAATTGATGCAATAAATTGCCAGAGATCATTTTTTTACGGATTGTATGTAGGTTGTAAACTAGTTATAAGACAATGTTGGATGGTTGAAAATTGGGTTTGCATTTCCCAGCTAAACAAAAGTAGTGTTTTCTTGCGAATTATTTTCCTTCCTGTGGTTGAGTTGATGAGAATTGCTTCACTGAAGTCTAGTTCATTGTCTCAGATGTCTACTTTGATTAATTTGAGCTGCTAAAAATTTCTATTATTTTCACCTGGACAGGATAGAGGAATTCTTGCATCATATCAATGTCCACCTCCCCCATCATCTTGTTCCCAAGATACCAAGCTACAACTTGAGGGCAGCTCATGAGTCTCTTCGAGAAAATTGGGGCAAGGTAAGATGATTCAAGTTATGTCTGGTTTACTTCTACTCTTACGAATAAAACAGTCATAATATATTTACGGATTTAGTGTTGTCATCGTAACATAAATGATAATAAATTACTATTCTCAAGATGGAATTAGTACTTTATGTTGGCTTAGCATTCGAAGCCTATCCGTAATGCCCTTTGGTCCTTAGAATAGAGTGTCAATTTACATCCTTCCTACCAATAAAAGACAGCCTGAAATTGGAATGACAGTTCAATTGCAGAGAATAGAGGGCTTTTAACTTTTTAAAATGCCAAGTGTCATTTTACATCCTTCCTACCAATAAAAGAAAGTCTGAAGTTGGAATGACAATGACAGTTCAATTGCAGAGAATGAAATTGGAATAACAGTTCAATTGCAGAGAATAGAGGGCTTTTAACTTGTTAAAATGCCTTGTAAAACAAGATGTGATCATTTTTTATCTAATTCAACCTGTCTTCTCCGCACTGTCAACAGTATATCAGTGAGGCTAATTGGAATTGGCGCTTGATGAAGATGATAATGACCGAGTGCCATGTTCATAATCCAGAGCAAAATTATGTTGCATTCGACGAGCTTGCTCCGGAAGAGGCTGGTTCGGTCTCTTTCATCCGGAAAATGATGCCTGACTGGACTTAGTTTTGTCACATGCCTCATGGGTTTCACAGCATTTTGGTTTCTCTCATCCTATCTTTCTGCTGAGGAGGATCAAGTTGCTGGCATGCATGTAAAAAGTTTTTTTCTTGTAGTCTGGATTATGAACATGGTTACAGGACTTGATAAGAGTCTACTAAATAAAGTCTGGATACTTATCATGGTTTTGAGTTTTATTCTATTAAAAAAACACAAAAAAATCTTTTGAAATATTTAACCAGTGGAGAATCTATATCCTAGCTTGTATAAATGATGTTGTGTGGTTTCCCAGGGATTAGTGAGTGCCTTCTACAAAATTGATACTGTTTTACATTTGTTTTGCTATGTTATTTTCACACCAAGCTTGAATGCAAGGGCTAAAATTTTAAAATGGATTAACACTTAAATTTACTATCTTCATTCTTTTACGTCCTGTTTGGAACTCAGAAAATATGAGAGAAAGGAAAAAAAAAGATATCAAGGAATATACATTTTTACGTTTGGTTATCAAGAAAAGTGATAAAAGAAAATTTTAAACAAATATACTAGGCTCTTTTTGGAATTGAGAAAATATTAAGAAAATGAAAGGAAAATGTATTTTCAGGTTATTAAGAAAAGTGAGAAAAAAATATATCAAATTTATGAATAAAATTTTGATTTTATACATCATTAATATTTAATATTTTTAATTTTTAGTCTATTAAAATAAAATTTTATTTTTTATAGTATTTAATAGAGAATAAAAACATAAAAAAATAAATTTATTTTTTATTTTCCTTTCTTAAGTAAAATTCTTGATGAATTAAAATTTGAAAGAGTGAGAAGAAGTGTGTTAAATAATAAATGGAGAAAATATATAGAGTTGAAAATGCTTCAAGTCACGTTATAATGTCGCTTTCCTTAAAACGTTATTTGCTTCCACCAGATCAGTATGTATTGAGTTAGTAAATACGTTTCCAGCATACAATAAAACCCAAAATATAATTTGATATCAGTTTGTGTTATACACAAACGAAAAATTGATTACAAAGACCCTTAGAAGAATTTGAACAAATTTTTGGAATTCTACTTTTACAGAAAATAGAACCCGAGATTGAAAAAGATATAATTAGTGAAAGCTTTTTGAGAGAAAGAGAATGAGAGAACAATTGAATATTTCTATTGAACTTACTATATATATTTATTAGATTCATGTATCCTAAAGCCTTTAGAAAGAATAACTTGATCAAATTTTTCATGCCACCGTTTTGGAACTTGTTTGAGTCCATAAAGAGACTTAACCAACTTACATACTTTAGATTCATTTCTAGGCATAATAAATCCTTCAGGTCGTTTCATGTAAATTTCTTTATCCAATTCTCCATTAAAAAATGCAGTTTTTATATCCATTTGATGGATTTCGAACTTGTAGAAGGAAGCTAAGGCAAGCAAGAGTCTTGTGTAAAGCCTTTAGCTACTAACCTTACTTTGAACTTGTGAATTGTTCTATCTACCTTCATTTTCTTTTTGAAAATCCATTTACAACCTATTGGTTTTGAACTAGGAGAAAAATCAGCCAATTTCCAGGTTTTATGACCTATGATAGAATCCATTTCATCATTTATAGCTTCTTTCCAAAATGCAGAATCTTGAGATTTCATTGCCTCTCCATAGAATCCATTGTCTAGAGTGTGATTCTCTAGTACCTTCTACTAGGTAGATTATGAAGTCTGGTCCAAAAGACTTTTTTGTTCTCCTCCTCTTACTCCTCCTAGGTTCACTAGGTTTAGAAGGTTTACCACTTGTATAAAGTGGTTTCAAAGTCTCCACTGATTTATTTTAATCACTAACATTTTATATGGAAGTGAACTCATTTTCATAGAATTCTGCATCTCTGGATTCTATCACTAAATTAACTCCTATAGAATCATTTGGTTCAATTACCAAGAATTTGTACGCTTTGCTATGTTCAGCATAGCCAAGGAATACACATTCTATTCCTCGCTCACCTAATTCCCTTATCTTAGGTTCAGGAAGTCTTACAATTGCTCTACAACCCCAAATCTTAAGATATTTTAAATTAGGCTTTCTTTTCTTCTATAACTCATATGGAGAAGTCTTAGTCCTCTTAAAAGTGTTGTAGCTGTAGCCAAGAGACAGCCAGAAGAGTTGGAGCTGAGCTGGAAAACGCATGTTGAGTTGGAAACGCAGTGCATTTATCTCCATTTTATCTCTCCATTGTAACTTCCCATTTATGATTGATTATGTTTAATTGTGATTAAATAGTGATTTAAATATCAGCCCTATAAATATAGGGCTGACGAATACAATAGATGTACAAGTGAGAAGCTTAGAGAGTCAGAGAGCAGAGAGGAGAAAGAGAAAGAAGAGAGGGAGAGAGAGTGTGAGAATTGTAATTTTTCGGTGAAATAGTGAATATTTGGTGTGTGCTCCGTGGATGTAGGTCGATATTAACTGAACCACGTTAAATTTCTGGTGTCACATCTTTCTGAATGCTCACAGGTTCCTAACAAGTGGTATTAGAGTCGACAGTTCGTAACTCTAGGTGAGCGACATCGTAAAAGTTGAGACGGGAAGCTAATTCTCCTGATGTGCTAACTGTTGGAGGACCAAGTGTGTGGCTGAGGCCAATAAGGATCATCAAGGCTACGGATGCATCCGAATAGGGTTAAGACGTGAGAGGTAGGATTGGTTCGGAGGTACGTGGAATGCAATCTAATGCATGTAAGGCGCTAGTAGTAAGGCCCATGTGAGCAACTGTTGGAGAATTATCCCAAAAGGGAAACAGTTTCCGTTCAAAGGGGAGCAGCTGGAACTCACTAGTGAGGAGGAGATTGTTGAGAATTCCACTTGTGAGCTTGTCCCACATTGGAAAATTAAAGTGGATGATAGGTGCTTATATACATGGATGGACGCAAAACCAAATAGCTTGAGCTTTTGGGTCAAGTTGGTATTCACCCATGTGTATCAAGCCCACCCATGGGCTCCTCTGGTCCTAACAAGTGGTATCATAGCCCGGTTGCAGCGGAAAATCTAGATTAGAAGTGATCCTGAAATCAGAGCTCTGTCTAGCGAATCAAAACTAAGTTTTAAGGCCACCATAATATTCAGCTTGCCGAGACGAAGAGAACCGTGCAGACTCGAGATCGAACAGAGTCCAAACGAAGCCTCACGCACCCTCACACGCCACGCCAGAGCAGGATGCTTCGCCACACGCCGATGACCAGCTCTTCCACAAGCCCACGCGTTGCCATGCGTCTTCCTCGCCCGAACGGCCTCAACCGGACCTGGTACACACCTGACCCAACCCAGACGTTGACTCAGACAGGATCAACCCAAGACCCGGTCCGCGGATCCGTATCCGACCCGAACCAGCAATCCAGAACTAAGGTGCCACGTCAGTAGGTGGACCCCGCTACCACACCAATAGGTGGGTCCACTTCCACGTCAATAGGTGCCACGTCAGTAGGCCGCTGCCATGTCAGTAGGGGCCACGTCAGCATACCACGTCAGTAGAATTGACCAAGTTTGACCATTACTTTGAGTGAGCTTTTCGGAGTCGTTTTGGGTCCGTTTTTCGAGCAACTTGAACTATTTCTAGGGTTTTTGATTGTTTTGGATCCAACTGTGCTATCCATTTAAGCTAATTCCATCTCTAGATTAGTGAATCGAGATGTCAAATGAAAAGAGCTCAAAAATCGAAATGTTCAATGGCAACAATTTCGGTTTCTGGAAGACCCAGATAGAATATTGTTTGTTTATGAAGGAATTGCACTAATCGTTAAAGGGTAAGCCAGGATCCATGAACGAGGACGAGTGGGCGTTGTTTGATAGAAAAGCCCTCAGAGCCATCAGAATGACGTTGTCGAAATCTGTAACGTTCAATATCAAGCATATAACATCCACCCAAGTCTGTGATGGATGCGCTCTCTAATATGTACGAGCAGCCTTCAACCGCAAAAGAGGTACATCTCATGAAAAGACTATTTACGATGAGCATATTTACAAGTGAAAGTTTCAGCAGACATTTGAATAATTTCAACAAGTTGTCGGATCAACTTGCCTTAGTCGGGATAACGTTTGATAATGAGATTCGGGCTTACTGATTCTCAGCCAGTTGCCTGAAAGTTAGAATGGTGTCGTTACTGCCATCAGTAGCTTTGCAGGAAAATCGAAACTTGTATACAATGAGGTCGTCGGCATGATTTTAACGAAGGAAATCAGAATGCAGTTGAACCATGGCTCCACTTCGAGTTCAACCTTGAACATGGAGAGTCGAGACAGAGAAAACAGGCATGGACGATCAAACAACCGTGGCAAATCTAAGCCTAGGCAGTCTCAATCCAGAAATCCCAGAGGTACTCAGAACACAGGTTCCCAGAGCACAAAAGTTATTGAGTGCTGGAACTGTGGAAAAATTGGTCATTACAAGAACCAGTGCAAGAGTCGGAAGAAAGAATACGAGATGAGGGCAAAGACAGAAGCAAATATTGTTTCCAAAAATGATGAGATGTTGAACTGCTCTTTGGAGAGTAAGCAGGAGTCTTGGGTCTTAGACTCCGGAGCCTCATTTCATGCCACTTGCTGCAGAGATTGCCTATAGGAGTACACATCAGGTAATTTTGGTAAGGTATACCTTGGCAACGATCAGCCTTGCGACGTAACCAGCAAGAGAGTTATGAAGATCAACATAAACAGGTCAGTATGAAAGCTGAAGGATGTTAGATATATTTCAGACCTGAGAAAGAATTTGATCTCAGTTGGTTAGCTGGCAGATGAGGGATACACAACGAAATTCATTGGCGATGAATGGACATTTTCAAAGGGTGTACTAATGATTGCGTGAGGTAAGAAAAGCGGAACATTTTTTCTAACCTCCAATGCTTCCATATCTATTTCAGTTGCTGCAAGAAATGACGACAGCAATATCTAGCACCAACGACTTGGTCACATGAGCGAGAAGGGACTTAGGGTGATGCACTCAAAGGAAAAATTGAGTGGTCTACAGTCAGTGCAGATTGACATGTGTGAGGATTGTATAGTCAGTAAACAAAAGAGGGTCAGCTTCTAGATAAACACCTGTGGCCCAAAGAAGAAGAGACTAGAACTAGTCCATTCAGAATGCGTCAGGACACAACAGCAGAATACCGAGAATCCTCAGGTGGAGGAACTAGTGGAGTAGATCGTCGCACCACCGTCTCCTACTCCAACTTTCGAAGCTTAGGAGATCTACTCGGTCTCATGTACCAAACAGAAGGTATATTGATTACTTACTTCCTACAGATGGAGGAGAGCTCGAATGCTATGATGTAGCATGTCAGGTGGCAGATACAAGCAAGTGGAAGCTTGCGATGAAGGATGAAATGAAGTCCCTCACCTCCAAAAGAAAGTGGGAATTAGCCGAGTTGCCCAAAGGCCTTCACAACAAGTGGGTGTACAGAATCAAAGAGGAGCATGACAGCTCCAAAAGGTACAAGCCTCGGTTGGTAGTCAAAGGCTTTAAGCAGAAGGAAAGGATTGACTACACCGGCATCTTTACACCAGTTGTGAAGCTGACAACCATTAGATTAGTCAGCAGGAATCGAGTAGACAGGAAGGTGGTGACTACAGAGAAGCTGAAGTTGTGTTCAATTTCAGTTGGTCTTCATGCTTGAAGACAGCACATCATTTATTCACGATACTGATTGAGGAGGCATCTCCGTCTCCAAGTGGGAGATTGTTGTAGCTGGAGCCAGGAGACAGCTAGGAGAACTGGAGCTGAGCTGGAAAATGTGTGATGAGTTGGAAACGTGGTGCATTTATCTCTATTTTATCTCTCCATTGTAACTTCAGGGAGGGAGAGAGAGAGAGAGAGAGAGAGAGAGAGAGAGAGAGAGAGAGAGAGTAGTGAACAGAAATAGTGAATATTTGGTGTGTGCTTCATGGACGTAATTCGATATTGACCGAACCACGTTAAATTTCTGGTGTCACATCTTTCTAGATGCTCACAGGTTCCTAACAAAAAGGAACTCTGTTTAATATATGACAAGCAGTTAGTAAGGCTTCACCCCAATAACCACTACTTAATCCTGAATTTGACATCACGACATTGATCATTTCAACCAATGTTTGGTCTTTCCTTTCTGCCACTCCATTTTTGTTGTGGAATATATGCTGCAGATGTTTCATGTATCACACCTACATATTCACAATAGATGGGGAAGTGATATTCACCTTCTCTATCCGATCTAAGACACTTTATCTTAGTGTCACATTGGTTTTCAACTTCTCCCTTATAAACTTTAAATTTATCAATTACTTCATCTTTAGTATCCATAAGATAAACATAACGAAATCTAGAAAAATCATCTATAAATTTTAAAAAATATTTCTTGCCTCCTATAGTAGGTGTGCTATGCAAATCACATACATCACTATGCACTAATTGAAGTAAAGAAGAAATTCTAGCAGTTTTGTTAGGAAAAAGTTTTCTGGTTATTTTGGTTTTAATACATACACTGCACTTATCATTTATGTCACTTACATATCAAGGAATTAATTCCATATTAGCCATATCATGCAATTTTGTAGTATTAACATGTCCTAAATGATTATGCCACAAAGAAAGTGAATCAACAATGTGAACATAAACATTCACTTTATTGATATTAAGTTTAAACATACCCTTATACATATAGCCCTTTCCCACAAAGACTCCACCCTTGGAGAGAACAAATTTGTCAGATTCAAACACTAACTTAAAGCCAAACTTATTAAGTAGGCTTCTAGAAACTAAATTCTTTCTAATTTCTGGTAAATGGTATATATCAGTGAGAGTTAAACTTTTTATAGAAGTAAATTAAAAAGTGGCATCTCCTTTGCCTTTGACTACAGTAATGGACGCATTTCTCGTGTAAAGAACATTGCCATCTTCCATATATCAGTTCGTACTTTGAGAATGAACTCTTGTCTTTGCAAACATGCCTTGTTGCACTTGAGTCAATCCACCATGTACAATCATCTTCAACAACATTGATTTCAAAAATCATAACCACAAACTTGCTAGAGTTTGTTTCATTTTGTTTTTTCTTAAGAAGACGACACTTATTTTTGTAGTGTCGAGGTTTTCCAAAATGGAAGCATGAGCCTTTCTTTTTCTAATTTTGACTTTTGACAGAATTTAACTTCCTCTTCAGATTTCGACCAAGTCGACGCCTGGTCGCGCCCTGGTCAAGCCTTAGTTGATTTCAGAAATTCATGACAGTTAATGAAACATTTGAATAGATGTAAACTTTCAGAAAAGGCATAATTCTTCCTATTTAAAGACAGAACTAACTCTAAGAATATATAGAAATATTCAATTCTTTCTTCGTCTTCAGTAAACATGGTTGCACTTCCAAAGTCTCTTGGTCGCGCCCTGGTTGAGGCATTTTGGAAAATCAATTATTTTGACCGTTAGATTAATTACATAGTTC
This sequence comes from Malania oleifera, assembly GCF_029873635.1. Classification (NCBI taxonomy): domain Eukaryota; kingdom Viridiplantae; phylum Streptophyta; class Magnoliopsida; order Santalales; family Ximeniaceae; genus Malania; species Malania oleifera. The sequence goes on from NC_080422.1 coordinate 111,198,397, forward strand.
AGATCGCACCATCTGTTTTTAAAAAATATAAGATTAATTTTAAGTCATCCGATCATGATCAACGGTCATGATCTCGCAATGATGCAAGTGTGCTAAGTGCTTGTGTGCTAACTAAATGTGCCACTAGCGCCCTACAGCCCACGCTATGTGCGCGTGCGCGTGCGCGTGTGCGGACCATGCGAAGCACCGTCCTAGGGTGCACTAGAGTATACACTGACACTATCTCTTAACCAACTTTAAAAGATAATTCCACCTTATCATTTATTAATGACTTTTTTTTTTCACTTTTTTCAATGTGAGACAAACTCATATAGCATTAAATGTTTCTCATGAATGCTTTAGAAAATTTATAAATGGAAGACTTTGAAAACTCATAAAAGTGATTATTTTAGAAAAATTTCAACAAAGTGATCCCATGATGAAATGGGAATGAGATGTGGGGTGAAGGAGAAAGGTTTCATGTTCTTTCTTGGTGCTATTCACTTTTGTTTTTTATTTCTATTGTCATTTGTGAGGCAAATAAGTATGCCTTCCATACCTAACAAGGGAAAACCTGCATGAAGATTGTAGAGAGATTGTTTAGTACAACCAAATCATACTTTATTTATGCTAAAATGTTTTTTTAATGAGTGAGAATCTGCGGTGGCCTGAGGGTATTGTTAAGATCTTTACCTCCTTACTAAAGAGTCGCAAACTCTCATTGGCCAATTTAGGTTAAGCGGCATAAAAATCAAAGGTAAAAAAAGAAAAAGTCAAAAGAAAAAAAAATGAAAATTTTGTGTGGAACAAGGCAAATGAAAAAATGTGATTTTGATTTTCAGGAAAAATAGAAATGGAGTCGCCACTAACCTTTTAATATGGTTAGAACACTTAATTACTATCCAATTAAGGGTAAAATCAGTCTGCGTTATTAAAGTCGGGATTGAGAATTCAGTTATGCGAGGGAAAGGTACAAGCATCCCCTAAACACCCATTCTTACGAATGGTACCCAATTAATTATAAAATTACCCCAAAGTAAATTCAAAAAGCCTTTTATATTACTCCTTTTGTGAATTTACAAAATACAAATGTACATGAATGCATCACATAAATATTTACATAATATATATATATATATATATATATATATATATATATATATATATTCTCTTAGAACTAAGGTACACGAAGTTTGGAAAGCTTGTACCCTTTTGTTGCAATCATAGGGATGAAAATTGAGAAAATAGGTTAAGAAAATACACTCCCAAGATTTTAAAATTTGTGGGGTTTTTTTAAGTATGAAAAATAATATTTCGAGAGGTTTTGGAATTTATTCGGGGATGAAAAATTTTGCAAAGATAGATTTCCAACTTCAAAAATATTTTTTTATGTTTTTCTACAATTTTTGAACTTTTACAACATTTTTGATATTTTTCCCCAAAATTTGAAACAACAAAAAAACAACTAAAGAAAAACCATGAAAATCAAGTCAAAAATATTTTTGGAGTTTTCTTATTAATTTCCTAAATTGTATTTTTTTTCTTCTTATTTTCATTTTTAAATATTTTTATCCATTTTTAAAACCCAAATGAATAAATGTGAAAAAATAGGAAACCGGTTCAAATCACTAAATATGCATAACTATAAACACAAAATAATTACAATCAAAAATAATAAAAAAATAATAAAAAAACTTTAAATAATGTGTGACATTGGGCATGATATAAAAAAAAAAAAAAAAAAAAAACCTAAAGATTAAACATACAACTTGAATATGAAATAATAAAACAAATACAATGCTCCCACGGGCATGACATGGTGGAAAGACATTAACACGTAAGAATGAGCATCGGTGGTTCAATTTGAGATATACTTACAGAGCCAGCGGTACCTGTGGATGGTGAAAATTTACTCTGTGAGCCAGCGAGAACTGTGGATGATGAGAGTTTTCTGTGAGCTAGTGGAAACCGTGGATGGTAATGGAGATGTGTCCCGGGAGTCAGGTTGGCTGAACATCCAACTGATGTATGGAAGTTGAGTCTGCATTCCGAACTTTACCTGATTAGCGAGACCTGGGGGGAGGACGTTGATCCATAGGTTTGGTGCTGCACTAAGGGGTCTGAAGGGTTTATTGGTGGCTGGAGTTCATGTAATAAAAAAAATAAAAAAATAAAAAAAATAAAAAATAAAAAACAAATAAAACAAATATAATAGCAAATAACGATTCTACAACAATAACCAATTAATATCTACAATAAACATGGAAATTACTAAAATCCTACAACAACGAGAACAACCCTATTAGTATTTACAATATATGCCACAAAAAATCTAAACAAGTATCTCAACGATAAAATTAAACATGCAACAACAAAATTAAACCATGAAACACATACAACTAAAAAAATATAATCTGCTTAAATAAGCAACAAATATTCACAAGGAACACAAAAAAAAAAAAAAACAAACAAACTTATCCCAATATCACTTATTCAATATTAAATCTACAATGACAAGATTATACATACAACCATATGAATATTAATATAAAAACACAATTTTAATATATATAACAAGGATAAAATAAAGAAAAATTTAAACTTTAAAACATAAGGTGTGTGTGTGCATGTGAGAGTAGAGGAGGCTTACTGTGCGGGGAGCAGATGGAGTGTTTGGCAATGGCGAGGGTGGCTACGGTGATGGTTGCTGGTGTAGTAATGCCAGGAGGCTCGTGGCCAGAGCAAGATCGCTGGCATTGCAAGAGAGTTCAGACGAGCAAAGGCTTGGAGGCGAGGCGGTGATGGGAAGTCACAAGGCAGCTAGCGAGCGATAGGCAACAGGTCAGCGACGGCAATGGCGATGGTGTCTGTGAGTCTCTGCCGTGGCAATGAAAGAGAGACCAGGGCTAGTGTCGCTGAAGTTGCGGCATTTCTGTGAGTCTGATCTATTCTAGATCTGCCAAAGTTTACTGCAGCGATGGTGGTTGACGGCTGTCGGAGATGAAATGGGTCGTGAGATGATGGCTGTGAGGATAATGGTGAGGATGATGGGTAAGAGTAGAGGTTCCAAGGATGGAGGCGTTGCAACTGCCAATGAAGCAGTCGTGGAAGAAGGTCCGGAGTTTACCAGGTGTCATGGAGATTCGTCAGAGATGGGGAAGGCTGAATGGGTGCCGCTGGTCATGAGGATAAGTGAGAGTGAGGGAACAGAGAGACGAGAGGGGGTATTGAGAATCTTCAATGGAGAACCAGGGTGGTGAAAGTGTGAGTGTTAAAGCTTGATATACATTGTTGGTCCACAACCTAACAGTTTAAACTTTTAGGTAAAGTGGTAATCTAACAGTGAGAATGAGATGGAGAGAATAAAGTGTTCTGAGAGAGAGTGAGCTGTGTGGGAGAGAAGGAGATAATGAGAGAATTGTGCATGGAAACCCCTCTGCAACCATGTTTGATGGTGGTGCCGTGGGGCTGGTGTTAGGAACCTGTGAGCATCCAGATCAAAATGACACCAAAATTTTAATGTGGTTCGGTCAATAACGACCTACGTTGACGGAGCACACACCAAGTATTCACTATCTCGCCGGAAAATATTACAATTCTCCCACACGCTCTCTCTCTCTCTTCCTCCCTTCTTCCTCTCTACTCTCTTTGAGCTTCTCTGTGCTCTCTCTGCACTACTATGATATCTCTATCCTTCCAATTACAATTTCCATTGCCCTCAATTTATAGGCTTGGAATTTAAAACATATTTAAATGAAATCAATACAAATTGGAAGTTATAAAGAATAGATTAATGGAGAGATAAATTCCACCGCGTTTTCTTACTCAGCAACGCGTCTCCAACTGTCTCCTGGCTGTCTTCTCGCTCTATCTCTAACAATCTCCCACTTGGAGACAGAGACGTCTCCTCAACCAGTATCATGAATAAATGATGTGCTCAAAATATGTCTTCAGGCATGAAGACCAACTGAAGTTGAACACAATTTCACCTTTTCTGTAGTCGCCACCTTTCTGTCTGCTCGATTTCTACGAACTAATCTGATGGCTATCATCTTCACAACTGGTGTAAAAATGTCGGTGTAGTCAATCCCTTCCTTTTACTCAAAGCCTTTGACTACCAACTGAGGCTTGTACCTTCTGGAGCCGTCATGCTCCTCTTCGATTCCGTACACCCACTTGTTGTGAAGGCCTTTAGACAACTTCCACATTCTGTTGGAGGTGAGGGACTTCATCTCATCCTTCATCGCAAGCTCCCATTTGCTCGTATCTGCCACCTGACATGCTTCATTATAGCATGCGGGCTCTCCTCCATCTGTAAGAAGTAAGTAGTCAATATACCTCCTGTCTGGTATATGGGACCGAGTAGATTTCCTAAGCTCCGAAATTGGAGTAGGAGACGATGGTGTAACGATTTGCTCCATTGGTTCCTCCACCTGAGGATTCTCGGTATTCTACTGATGTGTCCCAACACATTCTGAGTGGACCAGTTCTAGTCCCTTCTTCTTTGGGGTATGAGTGTTTATCTGGAAACTAACCCTCTTCTGTTTCCTGACTATACAATCCTCACACATGTCAACCTGCACTGACTGTAGACCACTCAATTTTTCCTTTGAGTGCATCACCCTGAGTCCCTTCTCGCTCATGTGACCAAGTCGTTGGTGCCAGATGTTGCTGTCGTCATTTCCTGCAGCAACTAAAATAGACAGGGAGGTATTGGAGGTTAGAAAAAGTGTTCCTCTTTTCTTACCTCGTGCAATCGTTAGTACACCCTTTGAAACTTTCCATTCATCGCTAATGAATTTCGTTGTGTATCCCTCATTTTCCAGCTGACCAACTGAGATCAAATTCTTTCTCAGGTCTGGAATATACCTAACATCCTTTAGCTTCCATGCTGACCCGTTTATATTGATCTTCACAACTCCCTTTCCAGTTATGTTGCAAGGTTGATCGTTGCCAAGTACACCTTACCAAAATTACCTAGTGTGTACTCCTCTAGGCAATCTCTGCAGCATATGGCATGAAATGAGGCTCCGGAGTCAAAGACCCAAGACTCCTGCTTGCTCTCCAAAGAGCATATCAACATCTCATCATTCTCGAAAGCAATATTTGCTTCTATCTTTGCCCTCGTCTCGAATTCTTTCTTCTGACTCCTGCACTGGTTCCTGTAATGACTAGTCTTTGCACAATTCCAGCATTCAATAACTTTAGTGCTCTGAGAACCTGTGTCCTGAGTACCTCTGGGATTTCTGGATTGAGACCACCTGGGCCTAGATCTACTGCGGTTGTTTGATCATCCATGCTTATTTCCTCTGTTCGATTCTCCATGTTAAAGGCTGAACTCAAATTGGAGCTCTGGTTCAATTGTATTCTTATTTCCTCCGTCAAAATCATGCTGACAACCTCATCGTATACAAGCTTCGATTTTCCTGTGGAGCTACTGATGGCAGTGACAACACCATTCCAATTTTCAGGCAACTAACTGAGAATCCGTAGAGCCCGAATCTCATTATCAAACGTTATCCCGACTGAGGCGAGTTGATTAGACAACTCATTGAAGTTATTCAAATGCCTGCTGAAACTCTCACCTGCAGACATGTTCATTGTAAATAGTCTTTTCATGAGATGTACCTTGTTTGCTGCTGAAGGCTGCTCGTACATATTAGAGAGCGCATCCATTAGAAACTTGGTGGATGTTATATGCTTGTTATTGAACGCCACAGATTTCGACAACGTCATTCTGATGGCTCCGAGGGCTTTTCGATCAAGCAACTCTCACTCATCCTCGTTCATGGATGTTGGCTTACCCTTCAACGGTAAGTGTAATTCCTTCCTAAACAAATAATCCTCTATTTGCATCTTCCAAAAATCGAAATTGTTTCCATTAAACATTTCGATTTTTGAGCTCTTTTCATTCGACATCTCGATTCGTTGATCTAGATATGGAATTAGCTCAAATAGATAGCATGGTTGGATTCGGAACGATTGAAAACCCTAGAAATGGTTCAATTCGCTCGAAAAATGGACCTAAAACGACTCCGAAAAGCTCAGTCAAAGTTTGGTCAAACCTAGTCAAGCTTGCTAACGTGGCGCTGATGTGAAAACCCTGCTGACGTAGCGCTGACGTGGAAGTGCTGTCGTGGCACGATGACGTGGCTGTGGTGGCCCACCTGATGACTTGGAGCTGATGTGGCAGTGGTGGGACCCACAGATGATGTGGCTCCTCTGCCGGCATGGCTCACTCGTACTGACATGGCCCGGGTGTGTGGCAACTAACACAGCAGCGTTGACGTGGCCGGTTTTGAGCTACGGGTCGGATCCGGGTCGGGGATCGGATCTCTGGTTCACCCAGGTATGAGCCACTTGCCGGGTCGAGTCGAGTATTGTAGCGTGTCAGGTCGAGGTGGATCGGGCGAAGAAGACGTGTCCAGCGCGTGACGAAGCATTCTGCTCCGGCGTGGCGCATGATGGCACATGCAGCTTTGTCTGAACTCCTTTGGAGCTCCGGCTGGCACCCTTCTCTTCGCATCGACGAGCTGAATGCGATGGTGGCTTCAAAACGCAGTTTTGATCTACTGGATAGAGTTCTGAATTTCGGGATCACTTCCAATATGGCTTTTCTGCTCCAACCGGGCTCTGATACCACTTGTTAGGAACCTGTGAGCATCCAGGTCAAAATGACCCCAAAATTTTAACGTGGTTCGGTCAATAAAGACTTACGTCCACGAAGCACACACCAAGTATTCACTATCTCGCCGAAAAATATTACAATTCTCTCACACACTCTCTCTCTCTCTTTGCCTCCCTTCTTCCTCTCTGCTCTCTCTAAGCTTCTCTGTGCTCTCTCTGCACTACTGTGCTATCTCTATCCTTCCAATTACAATTTCCATAGCCCTCAATTTATAGGCTTGGAATTTAAAACATATTTAAATGAAATCAATACAAATTGGAAGTTATAAAGAAGAGATTAATAGAGAGATAAATTCCACCACGTTTTCTAACTCAGCAACGCGTCTCCAGCTGTCTTCTGGCTCCATCTCTAACAGCTGGTGTGGCAGCGAGAATAGGGAGAGACGAGGATGGCGGTGGGGATGGAAGGAGAGGGTGACGGGTTGGTGTGTTACGAAGGGTTGAAGAGGAATGCTGAGAGGAAGCCTGCGAGAGGGATGAGAGAGGGAGAGAGAGGCGAGAATGTGGGAGAGGTGGAGATAAAGACCCACGGCCGTTCTTGGACGTGAAACTGAGACAGAGAGAGTGGAGAGGAGAGAGTGGGAGAGAGAATAGAGGGGTGACGGTTGAGGGAGAGAAATAGAGAGGCTTAGGTTTTTTTTTTTGGTCTTCCCCCCACAAATGGCCGTGTCCTTTTTTGTTCCTGTTGTGGCTCTTTTTATAAGCATATACAAAACCCTAGAAATCCTAAGTGTGTGTGTGTGGCAGTGGCCAATAGGCTCCTCAACAAAAGAAAAACCCGGACTCAAAATTAAGACGACTCAAAAAACATAAAAAGGGACTAAAAATAAAAAGAAACTCAAATTTTAAAATTAAAAAATCCAATTTTTTAAAAAAATTAAAGAACTCCATTTCAAAATTAAAAGGACTTAATTTAAAAATAAAAGAACTCAATTTTTTAAAAAAACATCGAGACTCAGTTTAAAAACACTAACACTCAAAAATAAATAATCGAGGCTTAAAAATAACTGGGACTCAATTTAAACAAATAAGACTCAATTTAAAAAAAACAACACTCAATTTGAACTAATCGACATTCAAGAATAAACGGGACTCAATTTAAAATTGAATGAGACTCAAAACATCCAGGACTCAATAAAGAAATATAGCGGGACTCATTTCTCAAGACTCGATTGGAGTCTCCCCTTCCCAGGATACAAAGTTGATTTTTATTATACCAGGTCTTCTCAGAAAGAGTTAGTTAAAATTGAGATGTCTACAACTGTCCCTTTTTATACGCTTTGTGTCTTCAAGGTAACAGTAGGAGCTCTTCAATGTTATCTTTAACAACAAGCTTATAAAGATAAAAGACACATATTTTAACCAGGCCACATAACTACCTATTGCTTTCAAATTGATCATGTATTGTTGGCTTCCGCCAATAGGGATAGAGAAAGGGGCGACTGGGGCAACCTAGGACTGTTTAGAACACTCTCAAGAAGATGACTACTCGGGATAGGATCTCGGGAGCCAGATGAAGATGACTGCTCGAGTGTGAGATCTCGAGAGTCTTTAGAAGATGACTACTCAAGTGTAGGATTCCTAGAGTCTTTGGAAGATAACTACTCGAGTATAGGATCTCGAGAGCCGGGAAGATGACTTCTCAAGTGTGGAATGTTAAGATCCAGAAAGATGACTATTTGAGTGTAGGATCCCGAAAGTCTCAAATGTAGAATCTTGAGAGTCTAATGACTACTTGAGTGTAGGATCTTGAAAGTCTCATAACTGCTCAAGTGTAGGATCTCGAAAGTCTCAAGTGTAGAATCTTGAGAGTCTAATGACTACTCGAGTTTAGGATCTCGAAAGTCTCATAATTGCTCGAGTGTAGGATCTCAAAAGTCTTAAGTGTAGAATTTTGAGAGTCTAATGACTATTCAAGTGTAGGATCTTGAACGTCTCATAATTGCTAGAGTGTAGGATTTCGAAAGTCTCAAGTGTAGAATCTTAAAAGTCTAATGACTACTCGAGAGTAGGATCTCGAGAGTTTGAACTATTCGATGGGAACTCTGGACCAATGGTTGATGATGGTTCAGGTGTAGAATCTCGAGTAGCAAGGCATTTGTGGAGGACTTGTGCCGGGTGTAGGATCCCGATGACTTAGGAGGTGACTACTCAGGTGTAGGATCTTGAGAGCCTAATGACTACTTGTGTGTAGGATCCCGAGAGCATGATGAATTGTCTAATTGAAGATGAATGCTCGGGTATAGGATCCTAAAAGCCAGATGAATTATCAAATGGACGATGAATGCTCGGGTGTAGGATCCCGAGAGCCAGATGACTTAATTTGGTCTTGAAGGCTGGTGCCCTAGTTTCAAAGTGGATGCTTAAATTTGGACTAGGGTCAATTTCCCCAATTCCAAAGTAAATGACTTAGCTAAGACCTAGGCCAATTGCCCTTGTCTCAGACTAGATGGTTCAATTTTTCCTAGGTCAGTTGCCCCAGTATTAGAGAATAATTCGAACCTAGGTTAGTTACCCCAGTATTCAAACATTAGCGAAACATGGATTGCTTAGACAAGGATGAAAAAAGATGTACAAAAACCTATACAACAAGACAAGTGTGAATGAATGATGCTATATGGTGTATGCATGTTGCAACTTATGATGCTAGAATGCAGGGATGCATGCATGCTGAATGCAAGGATATGTATGCATGCTATGTGTTGTAGGGTTATGTATGCATTTTTCTCTTTTTTTATTTTATTTTATGTAATGTATCAAATGCATGATGATGCGCAAATTCTCCAACGAACCTGTGATCAATAACCCAAAATCTGATTTTGGCCATGTTTTCGAATTCCAATTTGATATGAAGGCACTTGACTTGGCTCAACATGGAAATCTTCCTCAGTTAAATGCGTCTATAAATACTCCTGACCATGCTTTTAAATTCCATTTAAATAAGTAAATCTCTGAATTGGTTCTTCTGAAACTTGTCATGACATCTACCCTAGTTACTTTTATCAGTCATGTTTTCAATTTTTACTTCTGATATGAAGGCACCTAAATATTCTTGTACTCCCTGGGGAAAAGGCCTCCAGTCGACATGGGGAAACTAATGGCACGATCACAAAAGTATATCAATCTGGAAGAAGTAATGGACATAAGGAGAGACCGAGTTGATTTGAAAAGAAAGAGCTCGAGGGATACAGAGGAGGCCTCCAAAACAAGGAAGAAGCAAGAGAGTAGCAAGTTGTAGAGCAACCCTAGGGCGTTAGGACATAAAAGTAAGTTCTAGTCCTACACTCCCCTAAACGTCTCGCAAACCAATGCCCTAGGGGACTTTGACCCAATCTAGCATGCCTAAAAAGGAGATTGTTTCATAAAATTGCACCTCTATCAATCATATCTTTAAACATTTTGTGTGCCTCTATTAAATTATCAAACTTTGCGTACATATCATTAAATTATTAGAAGACTGCCCAACAAATGAGCACAACTCATTAGGCAAATTTGGCCCAACTGACGAGCAACGCTCATGAGACCAGAAGGTTACCCAACAAATGAGCATTGCTCATTGGGCAAAATCGGCCCAATTGACGAGCAACGCTCGTGAAACCGGAAGACTGTCCAACAAATGAGCACAGCTCATTAGGCAAAATCGGCCCACCTGACGAGCAACGCTTGTGAGGCCAAAAGACTGCCTAAAAAAACGAGCACAGCTCATTAGGAAAAATCAGCCTAACTGACGAGTAACGCTCATGAGATCAAAAGACTGTCCAACAAATAAGCACAGTTCATCAGGAAAAATAGGCCCAATTGACGAGCGACACTCGTGAGGCCAAAAGAGCTGTTTGGTAAGAATTCCCCACAAAGGGTAGTTCGGCAAGAATGCCCCACTAAGGCCAGCTCAGCAAAAATGCCACCAGAAGAGCAGCTCGACAGCTCGGCAAGAATGCCTATACAGAGTAGCTCTAGAAGAATGCCCATGAAGAGCAGCTCTGTAACGCCCCAACCTATGTCTACCAGGGATTATCGCGTCTTTCCTCCTTCACCTGGACTAGACAATGGGGGTGGGCCTTATCAGACTAATGACTGGCCTCACAAACCAACACGTGTCATTTTCAGTGTGTTTTGTCCTCACTCGCACACATCTTGAGGAAACTTCCCAAAAGGTCACCCATCCCAAGATTACTCCAAGCTAAGCACGCTTAATCGTGGAATTCTCATGGGAAGGCTCTCGAAAAGAAAGGTACACCTCGTTGATATGGGTAGTAACATCTAATCATTTTAAGTCTTTCTTCCATGGGGTATCACATTCTCCCCCACTTACAGAACGCAACGTCCTTGTTGCGAACCCACATTTTTAAACCCAGGCGATGTAAATCTCATCACACTTTCGGTTGGGTAATGGCTCTGATACCATTTTGTATTTTGTAACTCCCCAACCTGGGTCTACCAGGGAGCACTGTGTCTCGCCTCCTCTACCTAGACTAAACAACAGGGGGGGCGAGCCTTATCGGACTAATGACTAGCTCCACAGACCAACACGTGTCCTTTTTAGTGTGTTTTGTCCTCACTCACACACTTCCTGAGAAAACTTCCCAGAAGGTCACCCATCCCAAGATTACTCCAAGTCAAGCACGCTTAACCATGGAGTTCTTATGCGAAGGCTCCCAAAAAGAGAGGTGTTCCTTGTTGATATGGGTAGTAACATCTAATCCTTTTAAGTCTTTCTTCCATGGGGTATCACATTCTCCCCCACTTACAGAACACAACGTTCTCATTGCGAACCCACATTTTTAAACCCAGGCGATGTGAGTCTCATCACACTTTCGGCTAGGTAATGGCTCTGATACCATTTTATCACTCCCTAACCTGGTTCTATCAGGGAGCATTGTGTCTTTCCTCCTCCACCTGGACTAGACAACAAGGGTGCGGGCCTTATCAGACTAATGACTGGTCCCACAGACCAACATGTGTCCTTTTCAGTGTGTTTTGTCCTCACTCACACACTTCCTAAGAAAACTTCTCAAAAGGTCACCCATCCTAAGATTACTCTAAGCGAAGCACGCTTCACCATGGAGTTCTTATGGGAAGGCTCCCGAAAAAGAAAGGTGCACCTTGTTGATATGGGTAGTAACATCTAATCATTTTAAGTCTTTCTTCCATGGGGTATCACAAGTTCGGCAGCTTGGCAAGAATGCCCATAAGGAGTAGCTCGACAAGAATGCCCATGAAAAGAGCGGCTCGGTAAGAATGCGCATGAAGAGCGGCTCGGCAAGAATGCCTATGTAGAGCAGCTTGACAATAATACTAATGTAGAGCGATTCGGCAAAAATGCCCATGAAGAATAGCTGGACAGCTTGGCAAGAATTCCAAATGAAGAATAGCTCGGCAAGAATCGCCATGAAGAGCAGCTCGACAGCTCAGTATGAATGCCCATGAAGAGCAACTCGGCAGCTCGGCAAGAATGCCCTTGTGGAGCAGCTTGGTAGCTTGGCATAATGCTAATGAGAAGCAGATCGGCAAGAATGTCCACAAAGAGTAGTTCAGTGGCATGGCGGAATGCCCCATGAAGAGCAACTCGGCAGCTCGGCACAAATGTCCCATGAAGAGCTGCTCGGCACGAATGCCCCACAATGAGCTGTTCGGCATAAATGCCTTATGGAGACCTTCTTGGCACAAAATGTTCAATGAAGACTTGCTTGGCATCATCGGCTCGGGTAAGCTGAAAAACCAGGCTCGGCACGACTCGCACACAAAAGCATCGGCTTGAATGAGCCGGCATGTCACTACATTCGGTTTGACAAGCCACACCCAAATCTAGCTCAGCAAACCCATGTACGCCTCCACCTCAGCTCGAACTAGCTGACTCTCCCTCGAGTTTGGCTCGGCAAAGCCAAGAGTGCTGCAAAATCGACTTGGGTAAGCCAAGCATGCCCCAAATCCAGCTCGACAAGCCGTAAATAAAGAAGTAGCTAAAGAGGGTGTTAAAAAAAAAAAATTCTCGCGATGACTCACTCGAAAAATGAGCAGCTTGGAAGCTATCCCAAGTATAGGAGTTCTGTCATGTAATATTAAGCCCAAGGGCTAGATCGTCTCCTCAGGGAATGCGTTTAATCTCAGATTTTACGTTCTTCCAATTAAAATTAAAAATGCACTGAACTCAGTTCAGATTCGGGTTTTTCAAGATGGTTCAATTTCACTTTTGACAAATTAAATGACATGCAATTTAAAACTCTAAACTAACATGCACTAAATAAAAGGAAACAATAATAGAAACCCTACGTCTACTTAAGGGAACATTGGGACACGTGTTAATAAAAACTGGAAACCTAGAACATGGAACTAAAACATGCAAGAATGGAAACTCTAATCTACCTAAGGAAACATCGAAACACGCTCTAATTAAAAATGGTAACATTAATCATGGAATTAAACCATGTAATGGAAACTCAATTAGATTCAAAGCATACAATAAAAACCAAGACTTTAACACAAATCAAGAACCCGAACCAAATGTAAATACATAAAAAAAAAAAAATCTAAGCTTGAGCGATACCAAAAAGTAAAAATATGAACTTTAACAAAAAGGAACCTAACTAAATCAATCTTCAAAAAAAACTAGATTTTTGGAAAAAAACTTCAAAACAAGAACACTTTTTTTCTTTTCCTTTTTTTATATTTTATAATTTTTTTCTTTTTCTTTATTACTATTTTTCAAGAAGTAAAGCGGAATTTAAATTGAAAGAACGATAAAAAACCACTAATTTAAATATAATAATAACTTGAATTAAAAACAAGATAAGTAAACAAAAAGAGAATTAAACTTCAAAAGAAATTAAAACCACTTGAACAATATTCAAATAAACTCTTCAAGAATTTAATAAATAACTAAACAAATAAAAAAAACAGAACATTAAGTTGCAATTGAAATTAAACGGAAGAAAAGAAAAGAAGAAAGAGGAGAGAGAGAGAGTATAAAACGGAGTAGCAGGTTGTGTGTGGCAGGTATGGCAGCAGCATAGGAGCTCTGTGCTTCACGACAACAATGGTGCTGTGATGGTGTGGACAGCAGGAGGTTGGCCGAGAAGGGCTCCTCAGGTCTACTGGTATGGTGGTCTCGGGTAGCAGAGAACTGCTATGGCGGCTGGGCAGAGATGCAACAGTGCTGAAACAGGGGCTGTGTTCGGAGATGGAGCTGCTGATGCTCTGCTGGAAGAGCCCTTGGGTGCTGTGTTGCTGGAGTTGGCCGTGGAGAGGCTGCTGAAATAGGGGCTGCCATGGCTGTGCTAGGCAGAGGGAATTCAAGGAAACAGAGGAGGAAAAAGAAGGGAAAGGAGAAGAAGAAAAAGGGAAAAGAAGAAGAGAAATAATGGAAGATAGAAAGGCTAAAAGAAATACCAAAAGAGAAGACAGGAACAGCAAAGAAAAGTAAGGAGAAGAGAAGAAGAAGAAGAAGAAGAAGGAGAAGAAGAAGAAGAAGAACAGAGGAGCGTGAGAGGAGAGGCTGCGCTGGAGGAGGGGTTTAAAAAGAGAAAAAAAAAAAAGAAGCCCTACCCAGGTTAGCCAACCCGACCCAGCTATGCATGGCCGGGTCACATCAACTATCCATTCAAGTATGTATTTTTTAATTTTTTTTATTTTATTTGTTCTCTGTTCGTTACAAATTCTGCTCTTCTGGAGCCCGTATCTCACAAAACTCAAAACATGAAAGTTGTAGATTATCCTTTCCTCTTTCTCTAGAAATTTGAATCGTCTCAATTGGAGCTCATACGAAAAAGTTATGCATAAAATACGAACAGGTATCGATTTTGATTCCTAGGAATTTTCCTGCAACAAAAAATTACCAAATTCTCATAAATAGTGCAATAAAGTTCAAGAATGATGATTTTGAAATTTTATTAAAATATTGAACAAATTTAGTCATTTAATTAAAAATATAAACGGTAAAGCCCGGGTTAAACGTCCAATTACGCAGTTTCGGCACGTAATCACACCCCCCAACTAATGTTTTGCTAGTCTCTAGCAAATGACGTGAATGAATCTCAGGGTGGTGTCTACAACTACATACTCCAGTAATCATGAAATCAATGCACATGCGATATAACTATACCACTTCATATACAAGAATACTACTGAATTTCACACAGGCTCGTTCATATTCAATACACACGACTCCAAAGCACGTCACTCATGCAAGTTTCATCATTTATATGTGATTTGGAAGCAGTATACTCACATAAAGTTAATCAGTGGCACATTCAGAGTTAATGCAATTATATAAGTTCAAGTATAAACAGGTAAATTCTCAAGGTGTGTGTGATGTGTGTGACTCAGTACACCTAGGACGCCAGTGGACACCTACAGAACGGTCGCTTTGACTCGGCCTAACTGGTATACCCTCAAGAACACTCAAAGAAAATAGGTTCACTCATCATATGTGAGGAGGAGTGTCGCGATCAAACATCTCATATATTAAAAGGAACAATGCTAAGTATATGGAGTGGACTAGTTTGGAAAGGATCTAGCCGATCTATGAGGTGTCGGGTCCTTCACCCTAGCATCTTCTCACCTACTCGCCATATCCAACTGAGACCACCCTAGATCAACTTATTCACAAACTTATCGTGAATACATCTGAGGCATTAACCGGTTGAAGCATCTTCATATGTGGAAAACATGTGTCGTCCTTGACTTTTTGTGATATGTATTTGGGCCGGCATTGACATTTCATTTCATCTGCATGTGTATTGCTTATTCTTTTTTTCTGCTCATTCTTTATTTTTTGTCTTTTCTTGAGCAATAAGGACAATATTAACACTTCTTTTGTAATCTTCATACCATTAATGGGAATTGAGCTCGAATAGAAGTTCATGAATTAAGTCTATCTCTAGGGATGGCTCAGCCTTCACATCTTGAGTAGGTTACAAGACCTAGGTTTCTATCTCCCCACTAGGTGTCACCTCTAGGCTAGCAAATCAAAAATAAAGACTAGTGTACAAAGGAATCATCCAGAAAAAGAGAATTGAGTTCTATGAACTCTGATTTGATATTAACGCTCAAAAGGACGATAAATAGCTCAAGGATATCTCACAAGGTGTCATAGTCTCCACGGGTGCTCTCTCAATGCTCACAGAAACCCTAAGTGCAATGAATCACGTGAATGTGCTTATTCAGCCTCGTGAGATGCCGTGTAAATACAGGAAATTATATAGTTAAATTAACACGAATGTACTACCAATCGATTCTTCATGGAGTCATAAGATCATATAAAGAGAAAAATACGCATGATTGACTCAAGTGTATCATTCTTAAGATATGCGCAAGTATGTGAAGGGTATACACAGTGTTAAGCATGGCATAATGCAATGTAATCCTTCAGTGCTCCTCCTTTCTTTCTCTCTCTTTTTGATTTTTTTTTTTGTTTTTTTTGTTTTTTTAAAAACCCAGTACGTGTACATGCACAGTGTCACATGCGAATGCTCACCCCCCAACTAAAGTGGACATTGTCCTCAATGTGAAAGCGCAGGGGAAATAAAATTGTGCACGGTAAACAACTAATGGAAAAGTACTACTGACTAATGTAACAAGAAAGAAAAGGAAAAAAAACACAACTAAAACAAATAAACGAAAAAAAATAAAAATAAAAATAAAACAGTAGCATAGAAAGGTCAGAGGACTCCCCTTCTGCAAGACCTCTTTGTCAACATCGAATGGGGTCATGAAAGGCTTTAGGCGCTGTCCATTGATTATGAAACGGGTGCCATTCGTTGGATTTACAATCTCTACTGCACCATGACCTCTTTGTCGACATCGAATGGGGTCATGAAAGGCTTTAGGCGCTGTCCATTGATTGTGAAACGGGTGCCATTCGTTGAATTTACAATCTCTACTGCACCATGAGAATGAACTTTTTCAACAATATATGGACCACCCCATCTGGATTTCAATTTCCCAGGAAACACATGCAGTCGGGAGTCATAGAGTAGCACT
This sequence comes from Malania oleifera, assembly GCF_029873635.1. Taxonomy (NCBI): domain Eukaryota; kingdom Viridiplantae; phylum Streptophyta; class Magnoliopsida; order Santalales; family Ximeniaceae; genus Malania; species Malania oleifera. Next base: position 111,215,041 of record NC_080422.1, read on the forward strand.
TGTTGAGAAGGAAAAAGTTGTTTTTCTTTGATGTTCCTATCATGTAGCAACTTCATCCTCTCCTTAGCCAAATGAGCATTATCATAAGCGTCCCTTCGAGATTCTTCAAGCTCGCATACCTGCAATTTTCTTAAACCTGTGGTATCATCAAGTGAAAGGTTAATCTGTTTGATAGCCCATAACGCATGATGCTGAATTTCAACAGGTAAATGACATGCCTTACCGTGTACTAACCTGTAGGGAGACATCCCTAAGTTTGTCTTGAAAGCTGTTCGGTAGGCCCAAAGTGCGTCAACAAGTTTTTCTGACCAGTCCTTACGGTTAGGACGCACGGTTTTCTCAAGTATCGTTTTGATCTCTCTATTGGCCAATTCAGCTTGACTATTGGTCTGAGGGTGGTAAGGGGCAGAGACTTTGTGGGTTACACCATATTTTTACATGAATTTTTCAAAAGGTTTGTTATAGAAATGGGACCCTCCATCACTAATGATTGCCTTGGGCATGCCAAAGCGTGCAAATAACTCTTTGAGAAAACGTATGACAACCTTGTGGTCATTGGTTCGACAAGGAATTGCCTCCACCCATTTAGAAACATAGTTCACAGCGGCCAAAATGTAAGAATGCCCAAAAGAAATGGGGAAAGGTCCCATAAAATCAATACCCCAACAATCAAAAATCTCAAGAGTCAATATGGGGGACATAGGCATTTCATTCTTGGCAGTAATTTTTCCTAATTTTTGACAGGCCTCACATGCTTTACAAAAATTTTCAACATCTTTAAACATGGTGGGCCAATAGAGTCCACTTTGTAATATTTTTGAAACAGTTTTCTTAGCAGCAAAGTGGCCTCCACATATCCCATCATGGCAAAAATGCATCACAGAATTAAATTCATCATCTGGAACACATCTACGCACTAATTGGTCAGAACAATATTTAAACAGGTATGAATTATCAAAATAATAATGTCTTACCTCAGCTAGGAACTTACGCTTGTCCTGGGTTAGCCAATGGTCTGGCATCCGGTCGGTGACGAGATAATTCACAATGTCGGCGAACCATGGAGCGCGTGACACAGCAAAGAGACGTTCATCGGGAAATTCGTCATTCAAGGGAGGGGACACCAGTACCTCGGGTAGCTGTAACTGAGAAAGATGGTCGGCTACAACGTTTTCCACGCCCTTTTTATCGCGTATGGTGATATCGAATTCCTGGAGGAGTAGAATCCACCTGATCAATCTGGGCTTGGCGTCCTTCTTTGCTAATAAATATTTCAAAGCAGAGTGGTCAGTAAAAATAATGACATGTGCACCAATGACATAAGAACGAAATTTTTCTAAAGCAAAAACAACAGCTAGCAATTCCTTCTTAGTGGTAGTATAATTTCTCTGAGCATCATTCAAAGTTCGACTGGCATGATAAATAACCGACGGCTTGTTATCAATTCATTGACCTAGAACAGCACCAAGACCGTAGTCACTAGCATCGGTTATGATCTCAAACGGCAAGTCCCACCGAGGAGGTTGCATGATAGGCGCAATAGTCAAATGTCGCTTTAGCGTTTCAAATGCCTGTTGAAAATCATCAGTCCACACAAATTCAGTTTCATTTTGCAACAAGGTACATAATGGTTTAGCAATACTACTGAAACCCTCAATAAAACGTCTATAGAACCCGGCATGACCAAGGAAGGAGTGAATATCCTAAACTGTCTTAGGGATAGGTAACTGATAAATCAGCTCTACCTTGGCCCTGTCAACTTCTATACCACGCTCAGAAACCAAATGTCCAAGTACTAAACCACTACGTACCATAAATTGACATTTTTCCCAGTTTAGAAGTAAATTATTTTCCTCACATCTTTTCAAAATCGCAATTAAATGTGTCAAACAATAATCAAAAGACTTACCGAACACAGAAAAGTCATCCATAAAAATTTCGCACATATCATCTAACATATCAGAGAAAATACTCATCAGACAGCGTTGGAAAGTAGCAGGGGCATTGCATAGACCGAATGGTATTCTGCGGAAAGCAAAGGTGCCAAAGGGACAAGTGAAGGTAGTCTTCTCTTGGTCCTCAGATGCTACGACAATTTGATAGTAACCAGAAAATCCATCCAAGAAACAATAAAAAGAATTACCAGCTACTTTCTCTAATATCTGATCTATGAAAGGTAACGGGAAATGATCTTTTCGGCTAGCCGAATTTAATTTACGATAATCAATGCACATTCTCCAACCCGTTACTTTCCTAGATGAGATCAATTCTCCATTAGCATTTTCAATGACAGTCAAACCAGATTTTTTTGGAACTAACTGTGTTGGGCTTACCCATTTGCTGTCGGAGATTGGATAGATGATGTCTGCAGCTAATAATTTCAGCACTTCATTTTTTACCACCTCTTTCATGGCTGGATTCAGCCTCCTTTGTGCATCTCGAACTGGTTTAGAGTCTCCTTCGAGGAAGATGTTATGAGTGCAAATGGAAGGGTCGATACCCTTGATGTCAGCAATGGTCCATCCAATTGCTCCTTGATGCTCTTGAAGTACCTACAATAATTTAGTTTCCTATTCAAGAGTAAGGTCTGAAGAAATTACCACAGGGAATGTGCCATCTACTGGACCCAAGAAAGCATATTTCAGCTCGGCAGGCAATGGTTTCAACTCAAGGGTTGGAATTTCTTCTGCGAATGACTTCAGAATTTCTAGTAGGTCAATGGCCTCAAATGTAGGCTTACGCCAACTACTTGTATAACTCGCATCAAACATATAAGGACCACTATCTGGGATCTGCTCCTCTGATTCTAGTAATAATTCATCAATCCCTTCAAACTGCGCAAAAGAGCCATTTTCAAGTGCGGCATCGACATCGAGTACCGACAGTAGCTCTGAAGTGTCTAAGTCATCTATCACATCGACTGCATGAGTATCTGCATCATCACACCCACTTGACATCCTATGAGCATTAAAAACATTCATTTCCAGTGTCATGTTCCCAAATGTGAGCTTCAGGACTCCGCTCCGACAGTTAATCAGGGCGTTTGAAGTAGCAAGGAATGGTCGCCCCAAAATGATAGGAGCCTGATAAATGGTGGAAACAGGCTGCTGCATATCCAAAACAACGAAATCCACGGGATAGTAAAATTTGTCAACCTGAACCAAAACATCCTCAACAATACCTCGTGGAGCCTTTACAGATCTGTCTGCCAACTGTAGCATCATAGTAGTTTTCTTCAATTCACCTAAACCCAGCTGGTCATATAATGAAGACGGAAGCAGATTCACACTACTCCCTAGGTCAAGTAGAGCTCTCCCGATACGAGATTCGCCAATCATAATAGGTATCGTGGGGGAGCCAGGATCTCTAAGTTTCTGTGGAGTCTGACTAAGAATCAATGCACTGACCTGCTCAGTTAAGAAAGCCCCTTTCTTCACGTTCAGTTTCCTTTTTACGGTGCATAGGTCTTTTAGAAATTTTGCATATGCAGGGATCTGTTGTATGGCATCTAAGAGTGGAATATTGATTTTTACCTGCTTGAATATCTATTGAATCTTCGTATGATATTTGTTCTTTTGTCCAAATGTCAAACGCTGAGGGTATAGGACCACCGGCTGGTATTCCTTAACTGGCTCATCCTCTTTATTATCTGACTTTGTTAAACTTGAGCTAGCCTCATCTGATTTTTCTTTTCCTTTATCTGTCTCATTTGTCACCTCAGGTGTCGGCGTGGTTGTTTGTTGGTCAGTGGCCATTTCAGGACGGGGAACTTCCTTTCCACTTCGCAAAGTAATAACTGCTTTTGTTGACTCAAACGTATCCCCTGAAACAGTGTGCACTGACTGTTGTGGCTGTCTATATACCTGGGGATTAGGCTGAGGCTGTGCAGGGAATTTTCCTTTTTCCTGGGTATTAAGCTGTGTACTCATCTTGCTTACGGTATCTTTCAGTTCTCCATTGGTCGTAACCTGCATTTGCATGAATTGCTGGAGCATGGTTGCCACCTGCGCTACACTATCATCTGAAGCTTTCTTTACTGGAATGGGGACTAATGCTGGTTGGAATCCTGGTGGTGCATAGCTCCGAGAAAACTGTTGCGGTTGATACTGCGTTGGAGGAGTTATGACTGGATTGTATGTCGGTTGCGGAGGCGGTGCATATGATTGAGGTGCCTGCTGATACCGTGAAGATGATGGACTAGGCTGATCATTTCTCCATTGGAGGTTTGGATGATTCCGCCACCTCGGATTGTAAGTATTTGAAAGCGGCTGATTCTGCGTCTTGTTAACCCAATTTGCCGATGACACCTGATCGGATCTGCTCTCTTGCAACACAGGTAAGAATTGACAATCCTGAGGTCTGTGGTCTGAAGTCTCACAAATCGTGCAAATCTCAGCTTTCGACTTTTCGGATTCCATGACTTCCAATTTTTTAGATAACGCAGCTACAAGGGCCTGTAAACTAGTGTCATCTTTAACCTCATATCTGCCCCCGCCACTGATTGCTCGGATAGGTTGGGCAGCTATCGGCACCCGTTCTGGTCGTGGGTTCCACTGCTGGGCACTCTCAGCGAGATAGTCTAAAAATGATAAGCCCTCATCTGGTTCCTTACGGAAAAACAACCCATTGCACATAGACTGGACAAATTGTTTGCACACAGGGGTTAAAGCAGTAAAAAAATAATTCACTAACCTCCACGATTTGAAACCATGGTGCGGGCATATGTTCATCAGTTCCTTGAATCTCTCCCAACATGCCTGGAATGTCTCGCCATCTTTTTGCATGAACTGACTGATCTGCTTCTACAGGTACTGAGTTCTCTGAAGAGGAAAAAACTTATGTAAGAACTCACGCTGCATTTCAGCCCAGCTAGTAATAGAGTTAGGGTGCAAAGAATTAAACCAGATTTTTGCCCTGTCTTTCAGAGAAAAGGGGAACAAACCCAGTTTAATGTATTCATCAGTCCCAGCCCTATTAATGAAAGTGGTGCAAACCATCTCAAAGTCTGTCAAGTGTTGGTACGGACTCTCAGAGTCCATCCCGTGAAATTGGGGAATCATAGAAAACATGCCATGCTTAAGAGTGAAATTCGGGGCATCCTGGGGCAACACAATGCATGAAGGTGTAGATGTGCGTGCAGGCTGTAGAAAATCTTCAAGTGTACGTGGTGCATGTGCAGCCATAGCTTTTTCAAAATAATTGCCAAACAGATTATTCAGTTCAAATTCAGAATCACTCGCAGGACTAACAGGGGAATAGTCAAACTAAGTACTATGTGTATCCCTACTAGTGTTAGGTGAAAGTCTACACAATCGATTCGAATTATCTCGAACCCAGGGCATCAAACATTACAATCGCCAATAGAAATCCACTAACACGGCAACAGACAAAATTTTTTTTTTCAATTTCTCAATTTTCAATTTTTTCATTTTTTTTCTATTTAATAAAAGAAAAGCAAAAAATAATTGGGAAAACGCAAAATTCGAAATTAAAACTGGCAATTCCCTGGCAACGGCACCAAAAACTTGACTCACTCGAAAAATGAGCAGCTCGGAAGCTATCCCAAGTATAGGAGTTCTGTCGTGTAATATTAAGCCCAAGGGCTAGATCGTCTCCTCAGGGAATGCGTTTAACTCAGATTTTACGTTCTTCCAATCAAAATTAAAAATGCACTGAACTCAGTTCAGATTCGGGTTTTTCAAGATGGTTCAATTTCACTTTTAACAAATTAAATGACACGCAATTTAAAACTTTAAACTAACATGCACTAAATAAAAGGAAACAAGAATAAAAACCCTACGTCTACTTAAGGGAACATTGGGACACGCGTTAATAAAAACTGGAAACCTAGAACATGGAACTAAAACATGCAAGAATGGAAACTCTTATCTACCTAAGGAAACATCGAAACACGCTCTAATTAAAAATGGTAACATTAATCATGGAATTAAACCATGTAATGGAAACTCAATTAGATTCAAAGCATACAATAAAAACCAAGACTTTAACACAAATCAAGAACCCGAACCAAATGTAAATACATAAAAAAAAAAAATCTAAGCTTGAGCGATACCAAAAAGTAAAAATATGAACTTTAACAAAAAGGAACCTAACTAAATCAATCTTCAAAAAAAACTAGATTTTTGGAAAAAAACTTCAAAACAAGAACACTTTTTTTCTTTTCCTTTTTTTATATTTTATAATTTTTTTCTTTTTCTTTATTACTATTTTTCAAGAAGTAAAGCGGAATTTAAATTGAAAGAACGATAAAAAACCACTAATTTAAATATAATAATAACTTGAATTAAAAACAAGATAAGTAAACAAAAAGAGAATTAAACTTCAAAAGAAATTAAAACCACTTGAACAATATTCAAATATACTCTTCAAGAATTTAATAAATAACTAAACAAATAAAAAAAACAGAACATTAAGTTGCAATTGAAATTAAACGGAAGAAAAGAAAAGAAGAAAGAGGAGAGAGAGAGAGTATAAAACGGAGTAGCAGGTTGTGTGTGGCAGGTATGGCAGCAGCATAGGGGCTCTGTGCTTCACGACAGCAATGGTGCTGTGATGGTGTGGACAGTAGGAGGTTGGCCGAGAAGGGCTCCTCAGGTCTGTTGGTATGGTGGTCTCGGGTAGCAGAGAACTGCTATGGCGGCTGGGCAGAGATGCAGCAGTGCTGGAACAGGGGCTGTGTTCGGAGATGGAGCTGCTAATGCTCTGCTGGAAGAGCCCTTGGGTGCTGTGTTGCTGGAGTTGGTCGTGGAGAGGCTGCTGAAACAGGGGCTGCCATGGTTGTGCTAGGCAGAGGGAATTCAAGGAAACAGAGGAGGAAAGAGAAGGGAAAGGAGAAGAAGAAAGAGGAAAAAGAAGAAGAGAAATAATGGAAGATAGAAAGGCTAAAAGAAATACCAAAAGAGAAGACAGGAACAGCAAAGAAAAGTAAGGAGAAGAGAAGAAGAAGAAGAAGAAGAAGGAGAAGAAGAAGAAGAAGAACAGAGGAGCGTGAGAGGAGAGGCTGCGCTGGAGGAGGGATTTAAAAAGAGAAAAAAAAAAAGAAGCCCTACCCAGGTTAGCCAACCCGACCCGGCTATGCATGGCCGGGTCACATCAACTATCCATTCAAGTATGTATTTTTTAATTTTTTTTATTTTATTTTTTCTCTGTTCGTTACAAATTCTGCTCTTCTGGAGCCCGTATCTCACAAAACTCAAAACATGAAAGTTGTAGATGATCCTTTCCTATTTCTTTAAAAATTTGAATCGTCTCGATCGGAGCTCAGACAGAAAAGTTATATACAAAATACGAACAGGTGTTGGTTTTGATTCCTGGGAATTTTCCTGTGACAAAAAATTATCAAATTCTCATAAATAGTGTAATAAAATTCAAGAATGTTGATTTTGGCATTTTATTAAAATATTAAACAAATTTAGTCATTTAATTAAAAATATAAACGGTAAAACCCAGGTTAAACGTCCAATTACGCAGTTTCGGTGCGTAATCACGCAAGCATTGCCCTCGGACCCCCAGGAGACCTATCCCTAAGTTGTCCCAAGCCTTCGCTCCATGGACTACGCTTGAGTAAGAAATCTCCCATTAAGAAACCACACATCACTACTTTGGATGAATTTATTACTCAGATCAAACTCAATTAGGCTCCATAAAAGCCCAATAGGAATAACTTTCGAACTTTGGGAACATGGTTCAAAACTTCAAAACTAAGGGGGGGGGGGAGTAACTGATATACCCCAAATATATCACCTACTCTAAGGAGAAGGCATGTGCCTAGCATTAACAAAAGGAATCACCTACAAAGTCAATCGCTCGGCCAGAGTCATTGACGCCGACCATATATTGAATGGAGTGATCCACGCCCGTGCTATAATGGTCAGAGTGATCCACGCCAAGCGCTATAAATGACAGACCAAGATCAAACCTGTCCAGTATAAAAGGGGTACTACGGAGAGGTTAAGGTATCTCATTCTAACCCAATTTCACTATTGCTTACAACCTCTCTAAAGCACTCTCTTACTTAGGCATCGGAGAGATCTCTCGGAGCACACCCCGGGTCCTCCAAGTTACGTTTGTTTTCGTCCTTTTTAGGTGACCAGGACCGGAAAGCTCGCCAAAGGTCAGATCCACATTTTTGGCAGCAACATAAGTATTTATTAATATTCTTCTATTGTTAATAAGAAAATGAATGGTAAATTTCCTCTTAACAATCCTTTGCTTGTGCCTTACAAAGCATAGGTGCATCTTTGATGAGTAAATTTGAGACTTTGATATGCATGCATACTCTTACATCAAAGCTAATAGTCATATAAACATCCTATCCACTTTGGCATCAAATTAACCTTCTAATCTCAAATTATCGTAAAACTTATAAAGGAGACCATTTCAAATTACAAAATGAAAAACCTACTCTAGTTAGTTAGACTCATCAAATAAATGGTTGTTAGAAGATTGACATAGATGGTAGTGCTAATGATTATCCAAATCTTGATAAGGGGTGGTTACTAATGTGCTTATTGAGCTCATAACAATTAGAATTTGAGTTAATAGTGACTTGGGGGAATGATTCTTAAAAGGTGACGATGTTTGATTATAAGAAAGCTTGTATTTAACATTAAATGAAGTTTTGAGGCACATCTTTGGAAATATGATTGTTGATATTCAAAGTTTAAAGTCAATCAACTAGCAAATAAAATTTCTCTTAACATTTTTTAAAGGCAACCGATAAGCAATTTTTTTCTTTTTTTTTTAAAGAAAAGAAATGTGTAGTTATGCTTGTCAAAACCCTTTCCAAATTATTTATTTCTTTTATTTTCCTTTTGCACCACACACAACGAATGTGTCATTCATCTCAAATAGAATAAGAATTTACATGATCATTTAAATTTATGTATTCAAAGTTCTTAATCATTTAAAATAATAAAATACGACTTGTTTTCCAAGACTAAGCCTAGCCTTCATCAATAAGTCATTTATTTCTATTGAAAAAAGTTTACTAATTTTTTTAAAAAAATATATATATTATAATAAATGACTTCATTATTGTTAACATAATTTGTAAAGTGACGTTACTTTTTCATAGTTATTTTTTAAAAATAACTTCAACAAGATTATCATGAATTGAAAAAGCTAATTTTGAGTTAGGGATTTCAATGATACTTCAATTGATCACTACACAATTTTTATTTTTATTTTTGTTCTTTTCTCTGAATTTATTCTAGAACGTAATTTTGAAAGGAAAAATAAAAGATTTTACAAGAAATTGTACATCGTGTGATACATGCAAGGAAAAAATTAAGATAGAATTTAATTAATAGAATGAGGACCCAAGCAAATAGAAACTTGACATTGACTTAAACTCATTAATTAGGGGCTGAACTCTTATAAGTGAAGGTTCAATTTATTAGAAACTTTTAACAAAGACAGACTTGCATTTCATCATTTATCATGCATGCCTGTATGTATATGTATATAATACTTGGTAATGCCTAATATTAAAGTTTATGTCATATAGAATAAGAACTAAATATAGTAAGACTCATTTAAGTTTGTGTATCCCAAGTTCGTGCTTATTAAAAACGTGACTTATTTTTCGTCTAGGCTTTCTTTCCCAATCATTACTAACATACTTTCTTTTATTCTTTTTGTTTTCTTTTCAGAATTCTTTTTGAAAAAATAAAAAAAATACCTTTAAAATGAACTTTTTGGTTTTCATACTTCCTTTGGAAAAAGAATGCATTATTCTAACTTTTCTATTGGTCATTAATAAATCATTTGCTTTTATCTTAAGGTAATTTTAAGAAATATATGCTATAACAATCATCTTCTATTGTTTCTACTTAATAATTTTATTCGTCATTGTCGAGTTCTAAATAAATTTAATAAGCCAAATACATCTTCCAAAGCCACTTTTGAAGAGTTATGAATTATAATATTATTCCTCCAATTGTGAAAAAAAGAGATAAAAATTGAAACAGAAATATCATTTGATTCATTGATCCTTTAAAAAAGAAAAAAAAGAAAAAGTAAAGTTCCATCATTGAACGACAAATGGGAAATTCATGGAAAGTTACAATCTCGACCACATAATAGTGTACCTACATGTCTTTATTGACGTTGTTTTTTGACCAGAAGACTATAAGCTCTTGGGGAAGATCAACCTGTTATCCCTAAAGTAACTTTTATCCATTGAGAGATCACCCTTCCACTCGGCACTGTCGAATTCATATCTGAAAGAGGTTGACAATAAGTTCTTTCAAAATTGACTATTTGTCCCTCTATTAGAGGTGTTCGGAAAATATAAAAAAAAAAAAAAGTTTGTGACGCTGAGATGGACTCTCGATAAAAGAAAATTAGAAACACAATGAATTTGGAAGAAAAAAAAATTATTTCAAAAATGTGGCAACGTAAAACACTTTGGCTATACAATGGGTATTATTTATAGGGGATGAATGATATAGTTGTGGTATTTTAAATTTCAAAAATTCCGTTTCTTGAGGCTCCTTAAAGATTGGAATCAGATCTTCAATAAGTGTGCAGCAACGGTTTGAATTCTTCTTTAATTGGTGAGGGATTTGTTGAAGTGTCTTTGTAACAACCCGAAGAATAATGGTATTTAAATATTAAAAAGAGAAGGAAAAGGAAGGTGGCAACTTGGGTGACTCTGAATTTCGTCGACGAAGGGGAGAGCTCGTCAATGAATTTTCTATTGACCTCGTCAACGAGGTGACATAGCTCGTCGACGAGAAGATACCGAGAGGATATTTGGGGTGACTCTAAATTTTATCGACGAAGGGGAGAGCTTGTCGACAAATTTTCTATTGACCTCGTCGACGAGGTGACGTGGCTCGTCAACGAACCCACAAGTATAAATAGTGTAAATTCGGGTTTATACACAGAAAAATCAAGAATCTCTCTCTCTCTCTCTCTCTCTCTCTCTCTCTCTCTCTCTCTCTCTCTCTCTCTCTCTCTCTCTCTCTCTCTCCTCCCTATAGTTTCTCTCTCCTCTCTTTTCGATTTCGGCTCCGTCATTTATCGGAACTACAATCTGAGGCCACCACGATGCTCCTAGGGAAGTTCTCTCCAAATCTGTCGGAGTGGATCGTTGGTGGGAGTGAGTTGAAATTCATCCCCGAGTTGAGGTAAGGCTTTTTATACCAAATTTGGTCTCACTGTAGTTATAGAAAATGTTACACACAGAGAAAATACTGAGGTTTAGTTCTGAGAGTTGTCATTTTCAGGGTATTGATCAGGAAATCCTACGAGTGTGAGACCAAGAATTCATAGGAGCTTTTCAATTGTCAGGTAAGGGAGTAAACTAAAGCAGTGATTTTCCATGAAAATTATATTATTATTATTTATCAGCACATTTATTTTCAAGAAGTATGTATAATATATATGAGAAAATTGGTAATAATGCATGTTTGGGAAAATACTGCTATTATGTTGAAATGTATGTATATTGTTATGAGATTCCAGAAAATATGATTTTTGAGTAAAACGTATGGTTTTATGCAATACGGTGTGGCATGAATATTACTTTGTGTGGAAAATATTATGATAGGGAAATTTTATGAATAAGCATATTTTCAGGAATTATAAAATAATGCAGTATATGATAATTTTGAAGTGCATGATTAATGACTTGTTTACTCAAAATGATATGCATGAGATTTTCAGACGCAAGGCCGTGTATGTTATATGTTTTCGGCGTAAGGTCGTGTTTATGAAATGTTCAGCGCGTGGCCATATTTACGAAATGTTCGGCGCAAGGCCGCATTTATGAAAGTATAGAAATGCTATATTATCACGTACTATATGTTATCAGAACCCGAATGTTAATTTAGTTCAGTTCAGGAGCACGGTACCGTAGCTATATAGATCAAATATCTATGTTCAAATTAGTGCTAACCACCCCACGAGGTGGTGGGAGATGGATAGTCGATGTGGCTTTCAGTGTAGAGTTGTAGACGTCCACCTGGCACTCCAAATCAGGGTGTGGCGGGCTCATCGTACTTATAGACATTTTTTACTCGACAATAGTCGACTAACCATTGTCGGGTCCCACCTTTGGGCTGCACAACCCGTCATGGGGGGTAATGTAACAACCCGAATAAAAATGGATTTAAATAATAAAGAGGAAGGGAAATGGAAACAGTAACAGAAGGAGGAAGTCAACTTCGTCTACGAATACAGGGGATTCCCTGTATTCATAGAAGAAGGTATAAGAAAATTCATCGACAAAGACAGGGGATTCGTCGATGAGGGTTTAAGAAAATTCATCGACAAAGACTGAATTTCGTCGACAAAGAAATACCGAGAAAGGTTTTAAGACGACTGAATTTCGTCGACGAGGACTGAATTTCGTCAACGAAATTATTAAAGGATTCGTAGACGAATGGCGTAGCTCGTCGACGAATCTAGTTCTATAAATATAGAAAAATCTGGAATTTAACTTCATAATTAAGCAACACTTTCCCTCTCTCTCTCCCCTTCGGTTCTCCCTCTCTCTCTCTCTCTCTCTCTCTCTCTCTCTCTCTCTTCGTTTTTGGGCCGGATTTACGCCAGTTCGACAATCTGAAGTCACCACGACGCTCCTAGGGAAGTTCTTTCCAAATCTGCCGGAGCGGATCGTTAGTGGAAGCAAGTTGGAAATCATCCCTAAGTTGAGGTAAGGTTTTTTAAGCCAACTTTGATATTACGACAGTTATAGGAAATGATGTACGCGTGAGAATACTGAAAGTTTTCAGTTTTAGGGTATTGATCAGGAAATCTTACGGGGGTTAGACTAGGATATTTTAGGGCTTTCTCAGTAGTCAAGTAAGTGAATAAACTAAAACAATTATTTTTCTACACGTATTATTATTATTATCAGAAAAGGAATGTTTAGTAAATATGTATGATTTTGAATATTATTGAGAAAATGTGTGTTACTAGAAAAATACTGTTGTTGTATGAGAATTGTGATTTTTGAATGAAATGCATAATTTACCCAACTTCGTGTGGCATGAGTATTATTTTTCATGAAAAGTATTATGTTATGGCAATTTTACTAATAAACATGGTTTTAGGGATTACGTAATAATGCAGTAAATGATGATTTTGAAATACATGATAAATGATTTATTTTCAGAATGATATGTATGATATGTTCGGCACGAGGCCGTAATTATGATATGTTCGTCACAAGGCCGTAATTATAATATGTTCGGCACGAGGCTGTAGTTATGATATGTTCGGCAAGAGGCCGTAATTATGATATATTCGGCACGAGGCCGTAATTATGAAATGTTCGGTGTGAGACCGTAATTATGAAATTATGAAAGATACTATACTATTATGTACTATATGTTATCAAAACCCGGATGTTAGTTTAGTTCAGTTCAGGAGCTTAGTACCGTAACTATATAGATCAGATATCCACGTTCAGACTTGTGCTAACCACCCCACGAGTGGGTAGGAGATGGATAGTCGATGTGACTTTCAATGTAGAGTTGTAGACGTTCACCCGACAGTCCGGACCAAGCTGTGGCAGGCCCATCGTACTTATAGACATATTTGACTCGATAGTGGTCGGCCAGCCATTGTCGGGTCCCGCCTTCGGGCTACACAACCCGTCATGGGGGGTAATACATGACATTAACTAACTATTCATCATGGGTATGTTTTTAGTATTATCAGATATAATAGACGATTTATGAATGATATGAGTTACTAGAAAGATATGAAAGTATATGATGATTCAATATGTTATGACGTATGTTCACAGATATATGAAATGTATTGTATATGTATAACTATATATATATATATATATATATATTTATATATATATATATATTCATGTTGCCACACAACTATATTTAGTTTATTTTCCCTTACCGAGAAGTGTCTCACCCCCGAACTTAATTAATTTTTCAGGAGACCCTGAGAGACCGGTGGGTCGTGGCCGCCGTTGAGTGAGTTGAGCTTCCCTGCTAGTGAAGTAAGCAGTGAACTAGGATCAAGAGATTTTTTTGTTGTATGATCTTAGTGTTATTTTGACTTTTTGGAGATTGTAAACATATACAGTATATTGATGATGTAGTAAACTCTGGTATTATGTTTTATGGCTGGATGTATGAGATTTTATACTTGCTGCTGCTTAGGTTTCCACTGCGAATAATAAGTGTCCCCATTACCCACGGGTTCGAGTTGACCATTTATTTATTATGTTTCATTTTATATTAAGGAAATTGAGGTCGTTACATGTAATACATGACATCTACTAGCTATTCATCCTAAGTATGTTTTCAGTATTATCAGCTATAACAGACATTTTATGAACGGTATGATTTATTAGAAAATATGAAAGTATATGATTATTCAGTATGTTATGATGAATGTTTACAAATATATGAAATGTACTGTATATGTATAATTGCATTAAATGTTCATGTTGTCACATAACTGTATTTAGTTTATTTTCCCTTACTGAGAAGTGTCTCACCCCCGAACTTAAATAACTTTTCAGGAAACCCAGAAAAACCGGCGGATCGAGACCGTCGTTGAGCCTGTTGAGTTACCCCACTAGGAGGGTAAGTTTGGATTAGGATTAGAAGTTTTTGGGTGTGGGGTCCTAGAGATATATTGTAAAATTTTTAGGAGATGTATATAAACATTTACTCACTCGAAAAATGAGCAGCTCAAAAGCTATCCCAAGTATAGGAGTTCTGTCGTGTAATATTAAACCCAAGGGCTAGATCGTCTCCCCAGGGAATGCGTTTTAATCTCAGATTTTACTTTCTTCCAATCGAAATTAAAAAGGTACTGAACTCAGTTGAGATTCGGTTTTTCAAGATTGTGGAGACTTAAATGAAAACACAAATTAAAGTCCTAAAACTATCACGCACGGAATCAAATAACAATAATGAAAACCCTAGTCTACTTAAGGAAACACTAGATCTGTAACACCCTGACCCCGAGGGGCCTGGGATATTAACTTTTTATTACTAATTTACAGCGGAAGCAAAATAAACTCAATTATTATTAATCCAAAGCGCTAATTATCCATATTACAATCACTTATTTCAAAAGAAAAAATTACACAAACATAAATATCTGAAATCATACTAATATTTCTAATCAATCTTTATTTTTCTAATCCCCACCCGCATGCTTACTAAGCCTGATTTCCAACATGCTCTTCAGAGTTATCTGAAATAAAAATATGATTGGAGTGAGATGACGCTCAGTAAGTAAATAAGATTATTATTAGTGTGTGGCAAAAAAGAGTTTTTTTAAAAATTTCGTAAAACAATATTTAATATTATAACTTCAAAACTGTTTTTAGAATAAATATAAATTTAAAAATTTCTACATAAAACTTTTACCATCAACTATAACAGTAAAATTTTATAATCATATACTATAACTGTTAAATTAAACTTTTAACTTTAAAACTGTATAAATATTTAATGATAAATATACATATACTTTTCCTTATACGTTTTCTTTAGATCGTCATTTAAGTACTAAAATGATCATTTTCATGTAAACTTATACTTTTCCTTCAAATCATCAGTAACTTTGTACACGTAATTAAATATGTATAAACATATATTATAAAAACCACCCTTAGGTCTGTTTGCTGTAAGTCATGTTTACCTCCATGACTGGGTTGTGCGGTCCGAAAACTGGACTTAGCTGGCTGGCCGACCAAACTAAATCAACGTACGTAAACTTTAAGTGAGATTTTCCTTATTAAGTCCTGGTCCGGAACCAGGTGTGTACTTAGGAGAAATCCACTAATATAAATAACCACTCTGTAAACAGTGTGGGTGCACTCTGATTCGTATAAACTTTAAGTTGCAGTACCGAGCATCTGTAACTTTGAACTTTCGTTGCCATAAGGGGTTTTAAAATCATCTTATTATAATTTATGCAATTTAAAATAATATCGTAAAAATCTCATCTTTACTCATATTTTCTTAAAAAATGCAACGTAAAAATAAACTCATGCCACACAATTTTTGTGTTAAAAATATATATTATTTTATTTTTGAATAGAAAGAAATGCTGAAAATTTACCCGAGCGGATTAGAACATTTCTTAACCCAAAAATAGATGCAAATATATTAAAGATAGAACTGGTATAATTAAATATACGTAAAAATAAACTCATGGAAATTTTGTAGTATAATTAACATAATTGAAATTTACTTATAAAGTAAATTCAGGTATAAATTTTAAATTAAAAAAACTAACATAATCAAAATTTACTTACCTTCTTCTTTTACCGCGTGCTACGAACACAATAACTATCTTTAAGAAATGAGATCGGAAAGAGTGGGTGAGTGAGAACTTATTCAAAAATTCTCTCTCCACCACAAATTCTTTCACTCACTAACCCTTCTCTTCCTTGGAAAATTGTTGTGAAAAATGAAGGTTGAGAGCTCCCTATTTATAGGAAAATTTTGGGGAAGAAATGAAATTTATAAAAGTGTGGGGAGATGGGTGAAATTATATATATATATTTTTTAAATTAAAGAATGGGCAAGGGATGGACAAGGTATAGGTTGAGTATGGGATGGGGATGGAGGCCATGTGGGAGTGTTTGCTACCATTCCCATTAAATAAATTTTTAATTAACTACTTACCTAATTAATTAATCAATTAGTTAATTAATTATTTTATTATTTTATTATTTTTCTGAATCATTATTTATCATTATTATTATCATTGTTATTACTTTTAAACTATTTTTAGTATTTATTTATTTTATTATTTATTTTTGAACAAGAATTAAATTTAAATTTTAAAAACTCATGTGGGCCCCACATAGTCTTGTGGGCCCCACACAACTTCGAGACCCGTATGAATCCTACGTAACTCGAATAATTCTTATACGATTTTATATATCCTACATAACTTTGAGACTTGTGTAAACCTCCATACGGCTTCGGGACTCATGTGGGCCCCGCATAGGATACCTATATTATTATTATTATTTTATCATATATTTTTACAAATTATATCAGTCAAAATATTATTTTATGTACTTATTTACGTATATAAATAGTGTCTTGTGGCTCCGGGACTCGTGTGGATCCCATATAGTCTTGTGGGCCCCACATATGATACCTATATTATTATCATCTTATTATATATTTCTACAAATTATGTCTGTTAAAACACTATTTTATGTATATATACTTATTTACGTGTACAAACAGTGTCTATCCTGTTTATCCTATAAAATTCCATTTTGACCAGGCCGACCTCTAGGGAGCGACTGAGCCGCAATGGTCTCTGAGCACTCGCTTAGATAAGGTCTTTCTTAGGTATCAAACAATGAATCAAGGATCCTACAGAAAAACACTTCTGTATTGATATTAATTCAATGATCATTTTTATTATTTTATTATTATTGTGCTTTAATCATATATATATTTTTGGGTTATCACAAGATCATATTAACTAAAAATGGAAACTTTAAAAATGGAATTAAAATAATAATAATGAAAACCCTAGTCTACTTAAGGAAACACTGGGACACGCGTTAATTAAAAATGGCAACCTCGAACATGGAATTAAAAACACACAATGGAAACTAAACTAGACACATACTAAAAAAAACTGAACCTATTAAAAATTGAACCTTTTGCACAATTAAGAGATCAAATCAAGACTCACAATTTAAATGCAAACATGAATTCAACGGAAATTTAAAAAACGTAAACAATAACGGAACACAATAAAAACACAACCTTTACTAATCATAGACCCTAACTAAATCGAATTTCAACAAAAAAAAAATATCTGAATTTAATTAAGAATGCTAAATTAAAATAACTATCAAATAGATAAACAAAGAGATTAATTTAACAATAATGAAATACCCAACATTACTCAACTTAAATAAAAAGAAAGAAAACTCCAATAACATTAAAAAAAAAATTAAACTTTCTTCAATATTCCAAGATTCAAAGAAAAGTAAATAAAAGAAAGAAAGGAAGGAAAAGAGAGAGAGAGAGAGAGAGAAACAAATCCACAGATCCGTGGCAGCAGCTGCGGCTGTGTGTGGGTTGGTTCGTGGCTGTGGCATGGAGCAAGGAACAGCGGGAGAGTGGCTTACGGATCTGCTGGTGCTGTTGGCGGCCGCCGGAGAGAGCAACAAAGTGCAGATGGAGCTTTTTGTGCTGCGACAACAATGGGCAAAAGAGGTTCGAGCGAGAGAGAGAGAGAGAGAGAGAGAGAGAGAGAGAGAGAGAGAGAGGGATAAAGGGAAGGAGAATAGAGAATAGAAAAAAGAGAAAGAGAGCAAAGCAGAATTTAAAAGAACAAAAAAAAAACAAACTAAAGAAGAAGAAGGAGAAGAGGAGAATGGGGAGCCCTGGGGGCTGCTGTGTGTGGGGAAGAAAAATAGGAATAAAAAGGGGAAATTGGGTGCCCTAGGATCCGTGAAGCCACGACCCGACCCGTTCGGAAAGGGTTGACCCGTATTGTTATATTTTTTCTATTTTTTTCATTCTTTGTTCATCGCAAATCTGACTCTTCTGGAACCCGTATCTCACAAAACTCAAAACACAAAAGTTGTATATGATCCTTTCCTCTTTCTCCAAAAATTTTAATCGTCTTGATCGGAGCTCGGACAGAAAAGTTATGCATGAAATACGAACAGGTATCGGTTTTGGTTCCCGAGAATTTTCCTGCGACAAAAAAATTACCAAAACTTCAAAAATAGTGCAATAAAGTTCACGAATGATGATTTTGGCACTTTATTAAAATATTGGATAATTTTGAATATTTAATTAAAAATATAAACCGTAAATCCCGGGTTAAACATCCAATTACGCAGTTTCGGCGCGTAATCAAACACAGTCTTTTGATTTATAGTTAACTCTGGTATTATATATAAATATATTTTGTGGTTATCTAAATGGTGATTTATATTTACTGCTGCCTAGGTTCCGCTGTGTATGACAGGTGTCCCCATTACCCATGGCTTCGGGTTGACCTATTTATTAAATATGCTTTATTATATGATAAATTAAGTAGGATGTTACAGTCTTCATGGGTGGAATTGATTTCTTCATGATTTGCTAAAGTATCTTCATGAGCGGAATTGATTTCTTAATGATTTGTTGAAGTGTCTTCATAGGTGGAATTGATGTCTTCATGGATGGAGGTGATTGAGGGGAGTGTGTTGCTAATACTGTAGAGACTCAGAGAATTATAGCAAATAAATAATAAAGGAAAAGAGAGAAAATGATTTTTCCTAAGGGGCTCAGCAGGTTCTCGTCAACGAATGCAGAATGCTCGTCGACAAGTAGCCTTCTCGGGCACGTTGGTGAGGGCATATGTCTCGTCGAAAAAGAGTTACCAAGAGAGGTGATTTCAAGACATTCAGGCTTGTCGACGAACCAGTAGTCTTCGTCGATGAACTACCTTCCTATACTTGTCGATGAGGCCACGTGGATAACAATCTATAAATAGGCTCAAACCACATTTCTGGCAAGAAAAATCGCATGCAAATCTTTCTCTCTCAAGAAATTCGTCCCTTTCACCTTCTCTTTAGATTTTCAGCTTCGTTCTTCTCCAGTTCGACAATCGGAAGGCTCCACGCTACTCATGGGAAGATTCTCTTCAAGTCTGCTGGAGTAGTTCGTTGGTTAGGCCAACTTGGGCACCATTCTAAAACCAGAGTAAGTTGAGTATTTTGGAGTTTAATGATTTATTTGGATTATTAGGGACCTAGGAAGTGTTTCATGAAAATTATTTTTTAAGGTTTTGTTGAATGTTGTGGGAAATGAGTTGATTGATTTGGTAAAAATATGATTTTTAGGCTTTTGAGTTGGGAACACCGAGGATTGTTAAAATTGGGTGTTGTTGTGAGCATCTCAATAAGCCAGGTAAGGGGAATAAATTATAGCAGGTATTCTTGTGAAATACTAGGTGAATTATATGTGAAATAGATTATTGTATTTTACCTAAAATTATTATGATAAGATTAATAAATGAAATTTGTGTGGCATATGATCATATGAAAATGATGAAATGTTAATTGCGATTTTTGGATAATAATAAAATGGGATAAAAGGATGTATGGAAATGATTTTTATGAAAACAGTGAAAGTATGAAATACTGATATTTGTGTATATAGAGAAATGTGGAATTATGTGAAATATCGAATGGGTTTTATAAAATAAGGTAAATATGAAATATTGATAGTGTATATTGTAAATGATGAAACATGTTATATGTAATATATTTTCATATATATATATATATATATATATATATATATGCATTTTGTTATGAAAGGAAACTGGTATTGAAATACTGAGAATTTATCGGTAGACAAATGTGAATTTACTGGGAATATTGGGAATGTGAACATTGCAACTAACAACTGTAATGAATATTGAGTTTCGAAATGCTAATATGAGAAAAGTGAAATAGTGGAAAAGAAAACCCTGATGGAATAGATATGTAAACCCCAGCAATGGGTTATGATATTGAACACGGTACCGATGCTAGCGGATGAAAAGTACAACCACACGAACTCATGGAGCGTGTAGCAAGGCAGTACAAATGGGCCAAAGAAGGGTTGTATATTGCCCCCTGGATTCCGGATCAAGGTATGTGTCGAGCCATTCGTTACTACAGACAGGTATATGGGATTATTTGATCTAACCAAGTCAGTTAACTGCGATTATATCCAGCCTTTGGACTGCACAACCCTATTCATGAGGGGAAGCATGACATAGAGAAAAATCCTCAGGGCAGCCATGAGTTACAGACATGGTAGTGTGGGTTACCGAGGATACTCATGTGATAGATATGGAATTGGAAAATGGAAATGAAATGAAAATAAGAAGTGAAATTGTGTGATTTAATAAATAATTAAAGCGAAATAAGAAACACCACCTGAGGACTTACTGAGTAAGGTGAGTGCTCTAATAAGTATCAGTTGTAACTGAATCTGGGTTAATCGGGCTAGGCTGCAACGATTTCAAGGCAGAGGGAAGCTGCTTGTATAGGCAGGTAAGTTTCCCTATTCTCAGGAACTTCGCTGGTAAATTTGGATTTGAATGAATGATTTTGGAAATGGAAGTAAAAGATTATGAAAGCTTGTATTGTATATCTATATGATTATGATTATGGAAATGATATGTTTTCTCAGAAGATATTATCAATGATATGTTATACGCTATGAAACAATGAATCTTATATTGCCACACACTATAAATAATTTATTCTGTCTTACTGATATGTGTCTCACCCAATTTTTTTAAATATTTCAGGAAACCGAGATCGAGCTAGTGATAGAGCTCCCAGATAGAGTAGAGGGGGTACCCTGACATACAAGGTGAGTGTGAAAACTAGGGATGGATGATTTCCCTAGAGTTTTGTTATTTTGGGATGTATGTTGATGTATAAACTTCTGGATGGTTGACACTCTGGTATGTGTATTCACTGTGATGTATATATATATACATATATATATATATATATATTGTGACTTCCGCTGATAAAAATACTGGTATGGCCTTTTATTCGGTACCTATCCTGGGCCGAGTCATGTTTAAATGGCATCAAGGTGGTGACGTGGCCGATATGTTATGTTTGTTAATATGTGAAAAAAATGATATGAAAAATCGGGGCATCACAAATACCGTCCCGCAAATCTTGTCGGGTTTAGAGGCAAAGTTTGATATGAAAATAATGAAGGGATGACATAGACATTGGCTTTGTAAGGAGATCAATGACCTATTGAGTGGTTGAGACATGTTGAGTGATAAGCAAACCACATGCAACACGTTCGTGCACAAAATGATAATCCAGCTCAATATGTTTGCTGCAAGTGTGGAAAACAGGATTAACGGTCATGTGAAGCACACTGAGGTTGTCGCAGTAGAGTATGGGAGGTGACGATAATGTAATTCGAAGGTCTTGGAGGACAAAAATGATTCAAGTGAGTTCAACTATTGTGTTTGTTGATTTAGGTGTAATCCCAAGAGGGGGGTGAATTAGGTATTTTAAAATTCTTTAAAACCTATTTACCTCTTAGTCCGTCTTTCTAAATTTAACAAATTACTTATCAAGTTCGTGTAAGGTTATTCAACATACATACATGCAATATAAGTAATGAAGTGCGTTGCGGAAATGAAAAAGATAAGGGAAGAGAGAAGGCAAACACGATTTTACAAATTCAGCCAACCCGGCCTACATCCTCGCCTTGAACAACCCACTCAAGGATTCCATTAAAATCTCTGCTCCTTAAATTGGGATGGAGCTTCCCTTACATCTACTGCTTACAAGAGGTACAACTTCCTCCTACTCTGCTGCTTACAATAGATACAACTCTCTCCTCAAACCCGATTCACAATCCGAATCGTGATTACAATAAAATATCAAATCTGCAAAATACTCAATGTTGCTTCTAACAAAACTAGTGAGTACAATTGAAATTCCTAATACATAATCATATGATGAAACTTGAAGCTCAATATGTATGTAACGATACAATCGTTAATAAATGAGTATGCTTCACCAAATTTCTCTTTTATCAAATCTTCCAAAATTTTTGAATGAGTAATAGCTTTGAAGACAAGATGCACAAATATCAAATATGATTTTGTTAAAAAAAAATTCTTGAATATTATAAAGATCTAACTCAATAAGCTTACTTATGAATTTTCAACCACAATATGATCTTTGAAATATGCAACTTATATATATATATATATATATATATATATATGTATATATATGATGTGATTACCAAATATCAAAACCTAATATAAGATTTTCAGAAAATATCCCTCAATAATATATATAGTTATGAACTTCTAAGGATATTTAATCAAGTGGTTTTGTAGTATCAAAAATATCAAATCTTTAACTAAATACACACTTGAATCAAAAGGTTATTTAACTAATGGCATAATTTTTCACAAGTAATGATCTTGTCAAAACACTCTCTATATGTATATGAAAAACTCAAGATCGATCTCTCTCTAATAATATTCAATAATAAATGATGAGATGAGAAGCTCTTGAAAATAATAAATAGATTTACCAAACCTTAATACCAAATAGAAATCAAGATGTGTATATGAAATCCCTTTGTTTTTCTGAGTTGATTTGCACAAGCTTGATGAGTACGAGCTGTAGTGCAGGCAATCGTATAGCAATATGTTCAAGTTTCTCAATTCTTTTTCAAAAAATGTTCTCTTCTCTTCTTCTTTCAAAAGTCTGAGGCACTAGGGTTTAGGTGTTGAATATATAGGTACCTTACCCTTAGAATTAATCTTAACTGTTGGATCAAAAAATAGCTAGCGTGTTCTTTCATTAAAAATTAAATTTTTAAACTTTTCCATAGGTTCATACGACTGAGGTTAAAGGCCCAGACGACTGAAGTTCCTTAGAGCTTCAAAAAAATTATCCTAGACATAGGGTCAAACGACTGAAGTTGGGGTTCAGTCTTTTGAAGTGTCGGATTTAGATGACTGAAGTCTAAGTTTAGTATTTTGAGATGCTTCTGTCAAGTTCTGTGTTTCATCATAAATTCTTCAGACAACTAAACTTAATCTTTGCTCTTTTAATGAAATTCTTCAAACAATTGAACTTAACTTCGGTCTTCTGAAATTGCAACTTCAGACGACTGAACGTTAAGTTCGGTCTTCTGAAGTGAACCTTTCCTGAATTTTTTCTTTTTAATTCAAAAAATCTGCTTTGCTCTCTTTCTTGGTTCTTTTATAAAAATATTTTTCGGGGTTTTAAAAATATTTCTAAGTCCATAAATATCCCCTAATGATGTTCATGAAATGCATAAGTGCTAAGGTCATTCTAGGGTATATGTTGAGCCCCAAATTAAATCATATGGATATGTAAATACATTAGTTCTAAGTACCCATTCATATGACGTTCTCGAACTTGTCGCTTACATCTTCATTCTCCAACTCTTTTAGTTCCATGGATTGTGCCAAGATATGTGTGTTTTAATCTTCATGGCTTCCATGACTTGTTATCCTTCCGTGCATGCTAAATATTGTTCATGTTCACAATCTCAATACACAAATCAAATACCACGTGATTTGTGATTATCAAAATTAGATTGGATTCATAGAGTCAACAGTGTTAGCCATGGCACGGAACTCAGCCTCCGTGCTTGAATGTCAAATGGTGTGTTGTTTCTTTACACACCACAAGATGAGGTTCCCACCAAGGAATGTACAATAGCCTGAGGTTGATCGTCTCGTTGTAGGATGTCCTACCCAATCTGCATCTGAAAAAGCAACTAGATCAAGTCTGGTGTGTGAAGAAAAATGTAACCCCAAGCCAATTGACCCTTTGACATAGCGTAGGATACGACAAACCATTTTTAAGTGTGTCATTGTGGGAGCATGCATGAATTATGAGACATCATTAACACTAAATGAAAGGTTGGGACAAGTGAGTGTGAGATATTGTAAAGCACCAACAAGTCCCCAATAGTAACTAGGATCATTGATGGAAGTGTCATTGGAAGGAAGTTTAGTTTTAGCTTCAAGTGGTGTACTCATGGGTTTGCAATCAACCATGTTTGTAACAACCCGAATGAAAATGGAATTTGAATAATTAAGAGGGAGAGAAATAGAAACGAAAACAGAAGGAGGCCGTAGACTTTATTTTGGGGGATAAAAATAATTTTAAGAGATTGCCATGCAATCCCAAAAATTTTTTTGGGGGATAAAAATAATTTTGGGGAATAATTAAGAGGGAGAGAAATCAACCATGCAATCCCAAAAATTACTTTGGGGGATAAAAACAATTTTAAGAGATTGCATGGATTCGTCGACGAATACAGGGGTTCATCGACGAGTGCAGAAAAAAATTCGTCGATGAGAAAATACCGAGCGGGGTTTTTGGCCGCATTGAATTTCGTCGACGAATTTAATAAAGGACTCGTCGACGAACCGACGTGTCTCGTCGACGAATCTCCTGTTCTATAAATATCAAAAATCCGAGTTTATCTTCACAATTAAGCTAAGTCTTCTCTCTCCCTCTCCTCTTCAACGCTCTCTCTCTCTCTCTCTCTCATCATTTTTGGGCCATATTTATGCCAGATCGATAATCTGAGGTCACCATGATGCTCCTGGTGAAGTTCTCTACAAGTTTGCCGGAATGGATCGTTAGGGAAATGAAGTTGGAAATCATCCCTGAGTTAAGGTAAGGCTTTTTAAGCCGAATTTGGTCTTGCGATAGTTATAGGAAATGATGTACACGTAGAAATACTAAAGTTTAATATTGGGAGTTTCAAGTTTCAGGGTATTGATCAGGAAATCCTACGGGGGTCAGGTTAGGATATTTTAGGGGCTTTCTCAGTAGTCAGGTAAGGGAATAAACTAAAGCAGCCATTTTCCATACAAATTATTATTAATTATGAGTAAATTTATTTTCAGAAAAGCATCTGTTATTTATGTTTATTACGAAAGAAATGTACGATTAGGAAAATACTGCTATGATGATTAAAATGTATATGTATGTATAAGATGCTCGAAAATCATGATTTTAGAATACGAAGTATAACTTTTAACAGCACATGTGTGGCATGAATATTATTTTACGTGAAATGTATTATGATATGAAAGATTTGACGAGCAAAGCATATTTTTAGATATTATGAAAAAATGAGTTATGTTGTGATGATTTTTGATGAATATATGATAAATGATTTATTTTCAGAATGTATATACCTGAAACGATTCTGGCGCGAGGCTATGTGTTTATGTTATAAGCACGAAGCCATATTTATGTTATTGGCACGATGCCGTATTTGTGATATCGGCACGAGGCCGTATTAATGTATGATTTCGGCGCGAGGTTGTATTTATGATTCCGGCGCGAGGCCGTATTTATGAAAATGATTGGCACAAGGCCGCTATTATATCATGTATTATATGTTATCAAAATCTGGATGTTAGTTTAGTTTAATTTAGGGGCTCGGTACCATAACTTATATATCAGATGTTTATTATCAGATTAGTGCTAACCACCCCACGAGGGGGTAGGAGATGGATAGTCGATGTGGCTTTCAGTAGACACGTCCACCTGGCAGTCTGGACCAGGGTGTGGTGGGCCCATCGTACTTACAAACATATTTGACTCAGCAGTGGTCGACCAGCCATTGTCGGGTCTCGCCTTCGGGCTGTACAACCCATCATGGGGGGTAATACATGACACCAGCTAGCTATTCATCCTGGGTATATTTTCAGTATTACAGTTATAACAAATGTTTTATGTATGTTATGATTTATTAATAAATATGAAATTATATGATTAGCCAGTATGATATGAGGAATGTTTACAGAGTTATAAAATGTACTGTATATGTATAAGTGTCTTATATTTATGTTACCACACAGCTGTATTTAGTTTATTTTCCCTTACTGAGAAGTGTCTCACCCCCGAATATTAAATGATTTTCAGGAAACCCAGAGGGACCGGTAGGTCAGGGCCGCTGTTAAGTGGGTTTAGCTTCCCTACTAGAAGGGTAAGCGTTGAACTAGGATCATGAGATTTTTGTTATACAATCCTAGTGTTATTTTGACTTTTTGGAAAATTGTAAATAAATACAATATTTTGGGAATGTAAATAACTTTGGTATTATGTTTCATGGTTGAATGATTGAGATTTTATTTTACTGCTGCTTAGGTTTCCGCTGTGATTGACAGGTGTCCCCATTACCCACAGGTTCGGGTCGACTTTTCCATTTATTATGCTATATTTCTTATTAAGAAATTGAGGTCGCTACAATGTTAGAGCTTTCAAGAATAGTGAGAGTGTAGTGTGATTGGGATAGATGAAGCCCATTGGGTGTTGGAGTGATTTCTATGCTAAGGAAGTGATGAATAGGCCCTAAGTTTTTCATCACGAATTCACTACTTAGGAGTTGAATGAAATATGTAACAAGTGTTGGATTAGAGACAGTGAGTAATATATCATCCACATAAAGAAGTAAACTTAGGGAGCCAAAACCAAAGTGAAGAATAAATAGGGAAGGGTCGGCCAAGCTACAGAAGAAACCATATTTAAGAAAAAAAAACACTAAATCGATCAAACCAAGCACAGGGTGCTTGTTTTAAGCCGTAGAGTGCGCGTTGTAGTTTACAAACATATGTTAGATGATGTGGATCAGCCATCCCTAGTGGCTGCTGCATATATAGATCTTAAAAAATGAGACCATGCAAGAAGGCATTTTTGACATCTAGTTGACGAATAGTCCACTGTCGATTAAGAGCTATTGTTATAATCATGCGTATGGTGCCAAGTTTGATAACTGGGGAAAAAGTTCCAGTGTAGTCAACGCCATCAATTTGATGGTACCCTTTGACAACCAAGCGTGCCTTAAGTCAATCTAAGGTGCCATCGGGTTTGAGTTTTGACTTAAACACCCATTTGGAACCAATAATATGCATATGAGGTGTGCAAGAAACAAATGTCCAGGTCTTGTTTTGATGGAGGGTAGTAAGTTCTTCATTCATGACTATAGTCCAACTAGGGTGTGCTACGGCTCCTTTATGCCGTGAGGTTCACGGGGAATGGTGGTCGATGTGAGGGTGGTCAATGCATACTTTGAATTGAGTTTGACTATACCAAGTTTAGACCGAGTGACCATAGAGTGTGTTTGTCTTGAAGGGATAGGGTGTTGGTGAGATGGCGTCACTGATTCAGGCACTGGATATAAATTTATGGTATGGGATATTGTTGAGTTATCAGGTGGTAATGAGTCATGGGGCGATGACATGGTTGGTGAAGCAACGCTGTGAGGTAATATAGGAGAAGTATGTGCTAAGGTATCAGTAATGATTGGATACATTGTGCAATGAAGAGGCAAAGATGGAAGGTCGGTTAATATGGAATTTTCGAGATGGATGTTGCTATATCTTGGGATGGCTGTAAGGTACTTACCCAGGGAAATGTGGATGGGTTTATGGTTGAGTCTCCAAGCGAGTAAATGGTATTGTTAGCTAGCCAGGTGTTATAGATACTAATTGCGTGTGGTGTTTCTGTTGTCAAGCAGGTGGTGTGTGTAGATTTATAGGGAAAAACCAACTTATCAAAGACAACATGTCGGGAAATAAAAATTTTCCTACTTGATGGATGAAAACATTTATAAGCCTTAAGTTGGTCGTTGTAACCAACAATTAACAGGAAATTAAGTGGTTAATTGACTTACAGAAAGTAAGTTTTTTGTT
Source organism: Malania oleifera (assembly GCF_029873635.1). Lineage (NCBI taxonomy): Eukaryota > Viridiplantae > Streptophyta > Magnoliopsida > Santalales > Ximeniaceae > Malania > Malania oleifera. Next base: position 111,243,283 of record NC_080422.1, read on the forward strand.
AAGTTAGGGACTAATAACACATCATTTAGGGATAAGGCAGACTTGTTTTGTTTTAAATAAGAGTCTCCAATATCAAGAATTGACAATGAAGATCCATTTCCAATTAATACTGAGTCAGATGCAAAGTATTTCCGAAGATTAGTTAACATACCTGACTTACAAGGCATGTGATTGGAAGCACCAGTGTCGATAGTCCATTCTATGTCTACAATGGTGTTGTCCAACGTTAATGCTACAAGTGGTTTCATCTTAAGAAACTGATTTCTTGAGTATCCACCAACATATCTTTGCAATATGGCCCATCATGCCACAATATTGAAACTGTTGGTCACGAGATTTGTCCCCCTCGATAGGTGTCATGCGGCATTCACCTGGTAGTAGAGGATGTCGTTGTGTATTTTACTAAGGGGTATATTTTGTGTGGGCTTGCCTTAAGTCTCTATTTTGTTGTGCCTAGAACTCATGTCCAGTTGACGTGAATTTCTGTGATGGTTCACAATAGCCTGGAGGGCTTGATTGGGGACGTCGCTATTGTTATCCATAAAATGCAACTTGATGGGTAAGGGATGTGGATAGAACATTGGTGTGGCTAGAAAATCAATTTCGCCTTTGATCAAAATTTTGGAGTTGAGAGACCAACTCAGAGTAGGATGGTCTCAGAGGCTTTAACATAATTGTTGTGAAGACTTCATATTGTGAACCAAGACTAATGAGAAGGCAAAATACCTTTTCTTGTTCTGGAACAGGCTTCTCAATTGCTGCTAAATTGTCACAAAGACTTTTGAAGTTGCGGATGTGGTATGTGATTGTTATGTGATCTTCTTTCCGAAGATATGTAACTTGTTGGCATAAATTAAACTCACGTTCTTGTGAGTCTTGAGCATATGCATTTTTTAGAGCCTCCCACACCGCATGAGCTATGTCGAGCCCAACAACAAGTTTGAGAGTCTCCTTAGACAATGTCCCAATGATCCACCCTCAAAGGAGGCGATCGAACTTTCACCATACTATAAAAGCATTTGATAATTTGGGAGTTGTGTCCCCTGCATTCATGGGAATGCTTGGGTTTGGTATGTTGTATTTTGTTAGTGCAGGCTTTTCATTTGTGAGATGCCCAACTTGTAAGAACCCGAACCATGGTATATGGGTTCATTGTGTAAAAGAAGGAAAAAATGGAATGGGCACGGACTTCGTCGACGAGGCCACAATTCATCGACAAAGGTAGTGGACTTCTCGTCAATGAAATTCATAGGCTCGTCGACGAGAAAAAGCCAAGGGGTTCAGGGAAATTTAAATATCAGAGTTCGTCAACGAAATCGCTGCCTCGTCAACGAAATCCCTGAAGACCTCGTCGACAAGGAGACCAATTCGTCAACAAAATCCTCCGAGTCAAAGGCTTATAAAAGATCTTTTGGGCTTGCTTCTTGGCTAAGTTTTTGGAAAAACTCTCTCTTTCTCTCTAGAACTCTCCCTACACACACTCTCTCTAGTTTTCTTTGTCGTTCGTTGATGGATTCCTAAATCCAACGATACTACGAGGATCAGTGAAGGATTCTCTACGTTTCTATTGGACCAAAATCTCGTTTCGAAGGATTTCAGGTTTTGGGCCAAAATCGAGGTAAGGCTCGATTTTCATTTCTGATTCAGTATATGTGTAGTAGTACGAATTATAAGCATGTTTTGTACTATGGTTTGTAGGTTTCTGAGTTTCAGTTCGTAGTTTTGAGGACCATAGAGTTCGTAGTTGGTTTTCGGGTTAAGGTAAGAAGATTCTGTTTATATCAGTCAATTTTTGAAATTAGGATCGGTAAGCATGTAGGCTACTATCATATGTATGTTTTGGCTACTTATTTGGAGATATCTACCAGGTAAAAATGCTGGATTTTCGGGTTACAATTTACAGAAAAATAGGGGATTTCGGGTATCATCTCTATTTTGTTTGAAAAATTGTTGTTTGCGTTAAAACTATATTATTGAGGTGACCGTGATCCATATTTGCATAAACTGTATACTTGAAATTGTAATTGATATGATTTTCCGTAAGCCAAATAAGTGTGGTATGTATGAATGATGTAATTGTTCCAGGTATTTGTAAAATAGCTATGTGGTGGCTAATTACCGTACGCTGAAATGTATAAGGACGTGAGTTCCAAAATGATTCCAGGTTTTGTGAAATTGGCTAGGGGCGGCTAATTACCGTATGCCGAGAGTGGCCGGCTCTATATCCGGGGTGTGAAATAACACCAATATGTTCCGGCTAGTCACCGGTGGGTGTGATCTACACCGTATGTAGCAATGGATTCACAGTGGGCCTAGGTTGTCGTAGCGTAGTTGGCACATGGCAATGTAATCGGGGCGAGACTAGGTGACCTTGCAATGGATTCACTATTAGGCCTGAGTCGTAGATCTTCGTAGTTGCATGTGTAGAAACGTAACCATTGTGAGAATAGATGACCTTGTGTAGTTGCATATGATGCAATAGATTCACCATTGGGCCTTGATCGTCGCAGTGTAGTTGCGTATGTAGCAATGTAAACGCTGTGAGACGAGGTGACCTAGTGTAGTTGCGAACTAGTATGACGACACTGACCGTATGTATGTATGTATGTATGTATGTTGGGTATTGTATGAACTAGAATGGTTTTTTTGAAAATACTGGAACTGTATGTATTTGTATGAAACTGTATGAATTGTTTCAAACTGTATCATATGTATAGTGTTATGAAGTATGTAAAATGACACTGGTATGTCACACACTGACATAAACTGTTTTCTTCCTTACTGAGAGGTGTCTCACCCCGAATGTACGTACAATATTTTTCAGGGCCTTCAGGTAGCGGTAAGTAGCATCTTAGCGTCTAGAAGCAAGGGTGTCTTAGCTACTGCTAGTACTGTCTAGGTACAAGTTTTGGTATCTAGGTCGTCAGGATAGTTTTGTAGACACCTGGGGTATGTTTTGTATTATGGGAATGTATATCCTAGCTTGTACAGTATAGACTCTGGTATGATATTGTTATTGTATAAAAGATCGTATTCCGCTGCATATTATAGATGAGTGTGAATGATTGCGTGTATGTATGTGGGCATATAGAGACAGGTTAGATTACTTTATTCACACCTAGGACCCATTTCCGGGTTCGGGGCGTGACAGCTTGGTATCAAAGCTAACTAGGTTGTTAGGTCTTGTAGACTTGGTTAGGAGTATTGATGTGTACATATCAAAGTATAGGATGTAGGAAATTGGTAGTGTTGGTCGAGGGTTGTTCTGTTGCTAGATCGGGATGTATTGGCGGTATTCTGTGTTTTTCCTAGAATGACGATTCCAGTAAAGGCAGGGCAGATCATTGACGACTTTCGTGTCAATGTGATGGGACAGACTTAGACATGTGAGAGTAATAGTTGACATGATTAGGTCTATGATTGTGTTAACTGTGTACGATATAGGAATTCTAACTGATTCCTATTCTGTTTTCAGTATGGAGCCCAAGGATAATAACTTGGAGAGTGGCTCCGAGGAGACGACGAGTGATGAGTCTCCTTCAGTGTCTCGTGGTTTGGCGATGCAGGTTATCCGAGAGATTAGGCGGAGTGTTAGAAGACGCGAGAGCTCTCCTACTGATGTGGGGTGTACCATCGAGAGGTTCACACGCATGCACCCTCTAACATTCACAGGAGGATTTGATCCGATGGTGGCGAAGGATTGGGTTGAGAAGACCGAGAGAATTCTGGAAGTCCTCCACTGCACTGAGAAGTAGAAGGTACTGCACGCTACCTTCCAGTTGACTGGGGAGGTAGGGCGATGGTGGACGGCAGTGAGTCTGCTGGAGCGGCAAAGAGCTGGTCCATCTAGTATAATGTGGGGCCGTTTCAAAGAGGTATTTTTCGAGAGATACTTTTCGATCTCCACTCGGGATGCGAAGGCCGATGAGTTTTCAGGCCTGACACAGGACACTTTTACGGTGCAGAAGTATACTGCTAGATTTATCGAGTTGTCTCGATTCGCACCGTACTTGGTTCCGAATAAGCACAAGAAGGCTTGAAGGTTCGATAGGGGTCTGAGGAAAGACATCCGTCGTCTGGTGGGGATGCTGCACATCCATGAGTTCTCTGTCCTAGTGGATAAAGCCACCATAGTTGAGACTGACCTTCAGGGAGATGAGATAGTGTAAGTTCAGGGGAAGAGGCTAGTATCTTCTGGTCCTCAGAGTGATCCTCAGTAGAGTAAGTGGAAAAAGAAGAAGAATTACAGCTCTGGTTATCGGTAGAACACCGAGCGACTGAGTTTTTAGGGGGATCCATCCTCTACACTGTGTGTGAAGTGCTGTAAATGGCACGAGGGTGAGTGTCAGCCATTTTGGGGTGTTTGCTACAACTGTGGCGAAACGGGCCACATGGCGCAGAACTGCCAGGAATCAAGGAGGATTATGCCTACACCGAGTTAGAGTAGTGGAAGTAACCAGGTGCCTCGGGTGAATTACCAAGAAACCACGGCTCCGGAAAGAGTATACTCCCTTACTCCAGCAAATGCAGAACACGTTGGGAATGTGGTGACAGGTACCATGTTATTGCTTTCAAATAAAGTTGTTGTGTTATTTGATTCGGGGGCAACCTATTCGTTTATATTTGCTAGATTTGTGAAATTGTGTGGGGTTGAAACCCAACTTTTGGAGGAATGTTTGGCTGTAACTATGCCAACTGGGAGTATAACGATTTGTAGTAAGATGTTAGGAAACTGCCCAGTTGTGATTCAGGAGAGACTATTATCGAAAAATCTTGTAGTATACAACATGTCAGGTTTTGATGTCATACTGGGAATGGATTGGTTGTTCTCCAGCTATGCGGTGATTGATTGTCAGAAGAAGGTGGTAGTGTTCAGACCTCCTGGCAAGTAGGAGTTTGAGTTCGCCAGATCGTGTGTGCGTTCTACGCCACAGATTCTATCAGCTTTATAGGCGAGGAGGTTACTCTTGGATGGTTGTCAGGGGTACCTAGCTTATGTGAAGGAACCTCCGCGGGATGAGTTGAGGCTCGAGGACATTCGGGTGGTCAACGAGTTTCCGTATGTGTTTCCTGAAGAACTACCCGGTTTACCTCTAGATCGTGAGGTGAAATTTGCGATAAAGTTGCTGCCCGGTAAGGCATTGATCTCTAAAGCTCCGTACCGGATGGCTCCAGCAAAACTTCGAGAGTTGAAGGAGCAGTTGTAGAAACTACTAGACAGGGGATTCATTCAACCTAGTGTTTCGCCCTAGGGAGCTCCAGTATTATTTGTGAAGAAGAAGGACGGGTCGATGCGTATGTGCATTGATTACCATGAGATCAACAAAGTGACGGTGAAGAACCATTACCCTTTGCCTAAATGATCTTTTTGACCAATTGCAAGGGATGCAGGTCTTTTCGAAGATCGACTTGCGGTCAGGATATCATCAGGTGAGGGTTAGAGTAGAGGATGTAGCGAAGACTTCTTTCCGAACCAGATATGGCCACTACGAGTTCTTAGTCATGCCTTTTGGGTTGACAAATGCTCCGGCGGTGTTCATGGATCTGATGAACAAGGTTTTCCATAAGTACCTAGATTGATATGTAGTGGTATTCATTAACGACATTCTGGTATACTCGAGGAGTACGAAAGAACATGTGGAACATTTGAGGTTGGTGTTACAGATTTTACGGAAGAAGAAGTTGTATGCTAAGCTGAAGAAGTGTGAATTTTGGTTGAATCAGGTCGCGTTCTTAGGCCATGTGGTGTCTGAGGGCGATATCTCGGTTAATCCTAGCAAGATCAAAGCTGTGGTTGACTGGGCTAGACCAAAGAATGTGCAGGAGGTTTGGAGTTTTTTGGGACTGGCGAGTTACTATCATCGGTTCGTAGAGAGATTCTCTAAATTGTCTGGACCTCTGACACGGTTGACTAAAAAAGGAGTGAAGTTTGACTAGACTAGTGATTGCGAGTAGTGTTTTCTCAAGTTGAAGCACCGACTGGTTACTGCTCCAGTATTGACCATTCCTTCAAGAGATGGGGATTTTGTGATTTATAGCGATGCGTCCCTGAAGGGTTTGGGATGTGTACTTATGCAACAGGGTAGGGTGGTAGCTTATGCTTCTCGGCAACTTAAAGAGTATGAGAAGAATTACCCTACGCACGACCTAGAGTTGGCTGTTGTAGTATATGCTCTAAAGATCTGGCGACACTACCTGTATGGTGTTCAGTGTGAGATTTTCACTGACCACAAAAGCCTCAGGTAATTTTTCACGCAGAAGGATCTGAATATGAGGCAGAGGCAGTGACTAGAGTTGATTAAGGACTACGATTGCATGATCAGTTATCATCCGGGAAAGGCTAATGTGGTAGCAGATGCATTGAGTCAGAAATCAAAACATGTAGCAGTATCTGCAGTTGTAGCTCAACATCATGTCAAGCGAGATCTGGAAAGCTTTGGTGTGAAGTTGGTGTTTGGTGATCATCAGGCTTTCATTGCTAGCTTGGTGATTCAACAGACCTTGTTTGAGCGCATTAAAGCTGCACAGGCTAGTGATGCGGAGTTAGCTAAGATTGTGGAGAAAGTGCAGCATGGTTTGGCTACGGGTTTTAATATCTCTGATAGAGGTGTGTTGAGATTTGGGACCAGGATATGTGTTCCAAAAGATGATGAGATCAGAAAGACGATTCTGGAGGAAGCGCATTGTTCTCTGTATACGGTACATCTATGTGGTACGAAGATGTATCGGGATTTGCGAGAGTCCTTCTGGTGGAGTGGTATGAAAAGGGATATTGCCCAGTTTGTGGAGCAATGTCTGACATGTCAGCAGGTGAAAGCTGAAGATCAGAGGCCGGCAGGGCCGTTGCAGCCTTTGCCTATTCCGGTGTGGAAATGGGAACACATTTCCATGGAGTTTGTCACTAGATTGCCGACAGCGTTTCACGGGTAGAATGCTTTTTGAGTGATTGTGAACAGGTTGACGAAATTTGCTCACTTTGTACCGATGAAGGTTAGCTACCCTTTGAGTAGGCTAGCTGATATGTACATGCATGAGATTGTGTAAATGCACGGAGTACCGGTGTCCATTGTTTCATATCGGGATCTGAGGTTTACTTCTCGATTTTGGAAGATCTTGTAGGAAGCATTGGGGACGAAGCTTACTTTCAGTACAGCATTCCACCCCTTGAGTGATGGACAGTCGGAAAGAACAATACAGATCTTGGAGGAGATGTTACGGGCTTGTATATTGGACTTCGGTGGTAATTGGATTCAGTTTCTGTCACTAGTGGAGTTTGCCTATAATAATAGCTTCCAGGCTAGTATAGGGATGGCACCATTCAAGGCTTTCTATGGTCGGAGGTGTCGATCTCCGTTGTATTGGGATAAGATTGGTGAACGTCAGGTTTTAGGACCTGAACTCGTGCAGCAGGCGTTTGAGAAAGTAGGTTTAATCAGGGAGAGGATTAGATCGGCCTAGAGTCGGTAGAAGAGTTATGCAGATGTTCGCCGCCGTGAGTTGGAGTTCGAGGTGGGGGGTAAGGTATTCCTTAGAATTGTTCTGATGAAAGGAGTGATGAGATTAGGAAGGAAGGGCAAGTTGAGCCCAAGGAATATCGGACCATTCGAGGTACTTGAGCGAGTGGGTCTGGTAGCCTACAAAGTTGCACTACCCCCAGCACTCTCGAGGGTCCATGATGTACTTCACGTATCCATGTGGAGGAGGTACGTGTTGGATCCATCTCATGTTATCAGTTATGATGAGTTGGAGATTGGAGATACTTTAGCGTATGAGGAGATACTTGTTCAGGTTCTAGACTGTAAAGTTCAGAAGTTTCATACCAAAGAGATACCGTTAGTAAAGGTATTGTGGCGGAACCACGAGATTGAGGAAGCCTCTTGGGAACTGGAAACGGAAATACGCCAAAAGTATCCGCAGTTGTTTGAGTAGTATTTGGATAGCAGAGTGGTATGAGTATGTATGTATGTATGTAAACCTCTGTTATTATATTGTATTTAGTGGTTAGTCTCAGGGAGAGTCTTGTGGTATTGTGAGCTCCTGAGACCATGTATGTATGTGACCACGGTATTCCTCCGCCATAAGTGAGGGCATGTATGTATGTATTGTAACGAGGCTGTGTATAAATGGTCACCGTATTCTCTAGAGAGTGTATGTATGTATTGTAACGGGGCTGTGTATAAATGGTCGATGTATTCTCTAGAGTATGTATGTATGTATCGTAGAGGGACTGTGTATAGATAGTCACCGATTCACTCCAAGAGTATGTATGCATAGAGTAGTATGAATGTGTTTGTATAGAGAGATTGCAAATTTCAAGGATGAAATTTTTGTAAGGATGGGAGATTGTAAGAACCTGAACCATGGTATATGGGTTCATTGTGTAAAAGAAGGAAAAAATGGAATGGGCACGGACTTCGTCGATGAGGCCACAATTCGTAGACAAATGTAGTGGACTTCTCGTTGACGAAATTCAGAGGCTCGTTGACGAGAAAAAGCCGAGGGGTTCAGGGAAATTTAAATATCAGGGTTCGTTGACGAAATCGTTGACTCGTCGATAAAATTCCTGAAGACCTTGTCGACGAGGAGACCAATTCGTCGACGAAATCCTCCGAGTCAAAGGCTTATAAAAGATCTTTTGGGCTTGCTTCTTGGCTAAGTTTTTGGAAAAACTCTCTCTCTCTTTTTAGAACTCTCCTTACACTCTCTCTCTCTAGTTTTCTTTGTCGTTCGTTGACAGATTTGTAAATCCAATGATACTACGAGGATCAATGAAGGATTCTCTACGTTTCTATTGGATTGGAATCTCCTTTCGAAGGATTTCGGGTTTCGGGCCAAAATCAAGGTAAGGCTCGGTTTTCATTTCTGATTCAGTATATGTGTAGTAGTACGGATTGTAAGCATATTTTGTACTATGGTTTGTAGGTTTCGGAGTTTCGATTCGTAGTTTTGAGGACCGTAGAGTTCGTAGTTGGTTTTCGGGTTAAGGTAAGGAGATTCTATTTATATCAGCCCATTTTTGAAATTAGGATTGGTAAGCCTGTAGGCTACGATCATATGTATGTTTTGGCTACTTATTTGGGGAAATATACAGGGTAAAAATGTGGGATTTTTGGGTTACAGTTTTCAGAAAAATAGGGGATTTCGGGAATCATCTCTATTTTGTTTGGAAAACTGTTGTTTGCGTTAAAACTGTATTATTGAGGTGACCGTGATCCATATTTGCATACACTGTATACTTGAAATTGTAATTGATATGATTATCCGTAAACCAAATAAGTGTGGTATGTATGAATGATGTAATTGTTCTAGGTATTTGTAAAACAGTTATGCGGCAGCTAATTATCGTACGCTGAAATGTATAGGGACGTGAGTTCCAAAATGATTCCAAGTTTTATGAAATTGGCTAGGGGTGGCTAATTACCGTACGCCGAGAGTGGCCGGCTCTATATCCAAGGTGTGAAATAACACCAGTATGTTCCGACTGGTCACCAATGGGTGTGATCTACACCATATGTAGCAATGGATTCACAATGGGCCTAGGTCGTCGCAGCGTAGTTGGCACATGGCAATGTAATCGGGGTGAGACGGTGACCTTGCAATGGATTCACTATTGGGCCTGAGTCATAGATCTTCGTAGTTGCATGTGTAGAAACGTAACCGTTGTGAGACTAGGTGACCTTGTGTAGTTGCGTATGATGCAATAGATTCACCATTGGGCCTTGATCATCGCAGTATAGTTGCGTATGTAGCAATGTAATTGCTGTGAGATAAGGTGACCTAGTGTAGTTGTGAACTAGTGTGACGACACTGACCGTATGTATGTATGTACGTATGTGTGTATGTTGGGTATTATATGAACTAGAATGGTTTTTCTGAAAATACTGGAACTGTATGTATTTGTATGAAACTGTATGAATTGTTTCAAATTGTATCGTATGTATAATGTTATGAAGTATGTAAAATGACACTGGTATGCCACACACTGATATAAACTGTTTTCTTCCTTACTGAGAGGTGTCTCACCCCGAATGTACGTACAATATTTTTCAGGGCCTTCAGGTAACAGTAAGTAGCATCTTAGCGTCTGGAAGCAAGGGTGTCATAGCTACTGCTAGTACCATCTAGGTACGAGTTTTGGTATCCAGGTCGTCAGGATAGTTTTGTAGACACCTGGGGTATGTTTTGTATTATGGGAATGTATATCCTAGCTTGTACAGTATAGACTCTGGTATGATACTGTTATTGTATAAAAAACCGTGTTTCGCTGCGTATTATGGATGAGTATGAATGATTGCATGTATGTATGTGGGCATCTGTTTACCCCACGGGGTCGAACCTCTTTTTATGTTGCATCATGTATGTTTTAATTGACACAGAGACAGGTTAGATTACTTTATTCACACCTAGGACCCATTTCCGGGTTCGGGGCGTGACACAACTAATTATTGATTCTCGGCTAGAGCTAGTGCTTACTCACACCATAATGGATAATTGTTTTTTGGTAAGTTTAAGGGTGATGAAGTTGCCAGCATTGAGGGACAATGTAGCCATGAAAAAAAAAAAAAAAAAACCAAGAAAGATATAAAAGAAATGGAGCAGGAGATAAGCAAGATGGTTGAACGTCGCAGGAACTATAAAAAAATTTTTGCCTAGTGTTCACATAGGCTCTAATACCAAAAAGAAAATTACAAACACATTGAATTTGGAAGAAAATAATAATTTTATTTAACACTTAGGCTATATAATGGGTAGTATTTCTAGGGGATGAATAACACAATTGTGGTATTTTGAATTTCAAAATTTGGCTCCTTGAGGCTCCTTGTAGATTGGAATCAGATCTTCAATAAGTGTGCAACAACGGTTTGAATTATTCTTTAATTGGTGAGGGATTTGCTGAAGTGTTTTCATGGGTGGAATTGATTTCTTCATGATTTGTTGAAGTATCTTCATGGGTAGAATTGATTTTTTCATGATTTGTTGAAGTGTCTTCATGGGTGGAATTGATGTCTTCATGGATGCAATTGATTTAGGGGAGTGTATTGCTAATACTAATAAGTAAAATCGAAAATACGCTTTACTTCATCTCATTTTTTAATATTGAACTTATTCCACAATATATTTAGAAAGAAGAATTGGAGGAAGCGACTTTTATTGAAAATCATTCCTCCAATTGAATACTACTATGAACGTTTTGTTTTGATTTTTAATATTGAACTCATTCCATGATATATTTAGAAAGAAAAAGTAGTAGGTCTAAACTTCATTAAATTGTTTAGATTAGGTGGTCTAGTCATACTCAAATCCAATTTGTAGACTTAGAACTAAATTTAGCATTTATAACTGGACACATAATTTTATCAACTACTACCTAACGCTACGTTTGGGGTATTGATTTGGGTTTTAGATTAGAATTGTGTAAATTTAATTAAAATATAATTTAAAATAGTATTGAGCATAAATTCATATAAATCCAAACCTAATATTCGAAATCGTGATTTCCAAACACTACTTGAGTCACATGTGACTCTTATCATAGGAAAAAAGCTTTTTAAAAAAATAAAATAAAAAAAACTTCACCTATACCCCTATCCCATCTCTTATAAATGACCAAAAACAATTAGTCCTCCAAAAAAACTAGCACAGTCCTCCTATCATGCCTCCCAAACTAAAGAAATTACTCCAAACAGTGGATTCCACATAATAAGATTCACATGTAAGCCTATGAGACCCACAATTTGCAGTGATTTCATTGATTTGAAAAGTCTGACAAGAAGACCAGCATGGTCGGACCAAACTAGAAATAAAAATCTAACGTGGCCTCCTACTAAGCCTCCCATACTAATCAAAATCACTCCAAATAATAAGTCCCACATATAAGCTTGTGTGACTCACAATTTACAATGATTTCATTAATTCGGAACACGTGACAGGAGGACCAGCACGTCCGACAAAAAAAAAATTAAATAAAAATCCAGGTTAATAACAACCACACATTTGTGGGCTTGAACCCCAATGAAGTCAAGGTATAATTGCTACCCAAGAATTTTCAACACATTTTTCCTTTGAGAAACAGAGCATAACCAATTCCATTCTCAATGAAACATTCATGATTCATGTAGTTTGATACTTTCAAACTGAAAAATAATTAACATGAGATCTCACCACAGACTTTATATGGTACAGAGACAGCTGTGAAAGAGGAAGAAGGCAAGTCAATGAATTAAAGCATTTATTTTAGCACATGAAAATTTTACTTTTGGAATTCACACATGTATGTTGGCCGGAGGTGTGAACGAAAAAGGGAGCGTCCCTGCTATTGCCCTAGGTACCGGGTCTTAGTGGTACACTAGGGTTCCTCCCACCCAACATGTGTTAAATGTGCATCTTATTCTTTATTCATATTTCACATGTAAAAACATATAGTATTGCTTAATTATGATATAATAAGTCAAGTGTCACGAAATAGTGATGTAAGATGTTGTATACTAACTATAGTAAGAGTTGAATATGCATTGGTGTGTATGAGACAATATGTAATTAAAAATTTACTTGCGCTGTGCTTAAGAGCATGAATTTTGGTCGGATCTTGAATTTAGATTTAGGTAGATTTAAACAAATTTCAATACAATTTTGTACTATATCAAATTCAAAATCTCGATTTCTCCAAACATAGGGTTACTTACATCTGGGAAAGGTACTAAATTTGAATTTATATGAATTTGGATAAAATGTTATACATAATAATGTTATCAATGTGTTTGAGAGTACAGATTTTGAACGTCATATTTGGGTGGATTTGGATAAATTTCAACACAGCTTTATATTACATCTTATCCGAATACAATATAAATCCAAATCCAAGGTCTTTCCAAATATTGGGCAATTTTTTTAAAAAATTCATCGAAATTCAAATCCAAACCTCGAAATTCATGCTTCCAAACTTAATAATCTAAACCCTTTTCGTTTTTTTTTTTTCTTTTATCTTTTGATTTGTTTTTTTTTTTAGAGGTTCATACTAGCCAAAAATTATATATAGCTACTCCTTTATGTTGTCTGTGTGCTTATTTTCTAATTGAAAAATATGTTAAAGAAAGTTAAATTCTTCATACTAATATATCTCCCATTTCGTACCTATTTCCGTTCATTTCAAGATTTAAATTTTCAAAAATTGAAAATTATAACATCAAAGTTTGAAAACTTAACCATTAAAATGTCTTTTAAGAGGACTATAACTTGGCTTGGAGGCTGCTTACATACATGAAGTTGACAAATAAAAAAAAAAATACTTGAATTTGTGGTAATAAATACAACTAGAGTGATACAAGTTACCTCATTGGTGGATAGTATATGAAAGTAACTAGTTAGAGTCATATGAACTAAACAACTAAGTGTCGAATGAATCAAACAACAAGATGACAAGTTTGGCTGTTCATACGAAAATTTTTAATTTAGAAATTGAATTTCTATGCTTATGAACATCCGAAACTTACTTTGTGCTTAGAAAATTATGAGGAGGGCCTTCGATTTAGCATTTTTTTTTTTGTACTTTAGTCTAATTTCAAAATATTATGTCATAAATAATTAAAACAGGTGTTTTTGTTTTGTGTACCCTATATTATTTGGTACCCTCGCCATACAATCTTAGTGCAGGGAGGAGGAAAAAGAGTTTCGACTTAAAAAAAGAGGATGAAAGAGTATTAAGAGGAACATTACAAAAAATGAAGAACATTTTAGACAACTTAAAAGAATAATATTATGAGAGATATTCTAAAAAAGATAATTGACTTAAAATTTTTTTTCTATGTTTTTCCTCACTCTTTCTTATTAAAACAAGCAACAAAGAAAATAATTAGAATTTGTTTATTTACTGAAAGAAAATAAAAACACATTGAAACAAAAAACTCATAAAAAAATAAAAAACTCACTAATGAAATCCTACTTTTCTTTTTCTCTCTTTTTCTCTTAAATTTCTTGTCTTCTCTTTTGGTCCGACCAGACATACTATTATTGATGAAACAGGCAAGTGTCGAGTTTAAATTCGTCGTATTTGTATTGTATATTCATATAAACAAAAAATATATATATATATATATAAATACAAACTAAATAAAACTTTACAGCAATAGGAAAGTTTTTTTTTTTTTTTTTCTCAAAGAGGAGTTTGGTAAAAATCCACATCACCTTTAATTCCAAGCTATGTGGAATAGTGAAATGAAATCGTTATTCACAAATCACAGCTCACAGGTGAAGGCAGGGGAGGCTGCAAATTGAATCCAATGCTATCCACAAAGTCTGTCCCTTAGGCCTTTGGCCTGCCGAGCAAGTTAGCCTGCACAGCTATAAAGCCAAGCCGAACGATCCAAATGCCTTGTGAGCATCCAAACCATCTCCTTCCTCCCTCTTCCTCTCACCCCCATTCAAAGCCTATCTTCTCATTCTCTCGCATCCACCTTCTCCCGTCACTGGGAGGGGCGGTCCTGGACTGGGTTTGCTCTGTTTTTCTGCTTCTCCATGGCTTGCAGACTCGCAGATTCGAGCTTTCTCTTCAAGGTGACTCCTGCTTTTATCTTTGAGCTGGGTTTTTTGGTTTTTGCATGCTTGGCATTTGCCGAGTCCAGTTCTTCGTTTTGGGAGCTAAAATCGTTGCAATTTTTGTTTGGAATTGATTTTTTTTTTTTTTTTTCTGTCTCGTTGATATATGCGGTGATGTTGTTTGTTCTCAGGGCCCCTCTCAAAGGCCAGTTCGAAACCATAAATTTGCCCCCTTGAATTCTCTGGGTATGTTATCTCTCTCTGAAGAATAGCTTTTGTTTCAATTTCAGATACCTTGTTCTACTATTCAACTGTTCAGGGTATTCGTGTTGATTTTTGTACCTTTTTTTTTTTGTCTGGAATGGAATTCGGGTTTTGTGCAATTGGGGCATGTCTTTAATTTTGCGCTGGAGTTCTTAGCATTCTCAATCTTCAACAGTAGTGTTACTTGAGAAATCGATTCTGTTCAGTGATTGCAGTCTGGGGCTGCTTATATTGTAGAATGGCAGCTCACATCGTGCATAAACCAAACCACACAAGATAATAAATGGCAACCAATTTTGAACGCCTTTATTCTATTGTGAGTCTTGAACTTTTAAGATTGCTAGACTTTTGTTTTAGTTGTTCTGCTGCCATTCAGTTGTTGCGTCATTTGAGCTCTTCTCCTTGTCCTCCATACCCATTAAGCAAATAAAAAACAAAGCATAAGGCAAAGAACTACTTTCTTTTGAATGTTATGATCATTCTTCTCTATTCTATCCTAAGCCTTCAAAAAATTGGCAGTGTTACATGGTCTGCTGCATAAAATTCCCAAATGTGATATTGATGTTGGAGATTTCTGGTTAAAGCTTAGGGTTTGGGTGAGAGGGGTTTGGATATGGGATGAGGGATGGGTTATCCCCATTGAATGGCCTAGCACAATGGGCCTCCCAATGGACCAGAAAATATTCACCGACCTTTTCTTATAATTTATTATTTTTTTAAATACCATCATTGCATGCAGTATTTCCCATTTCTTTTTTTTCCCCTTCTTCTCATGGCCATCTTATAATATGTGCTGATAGACAGGCATAAATCATCTAAAGTGGAAAAGTTGTCTCCAAAGAGGAATCAAACATCAACAATGTTTAGTTCCCATGAAAAGGACAGGAGTTGTGCAAGCCGTGGCCATTCCGCTTGCACCCTCTCCAGCAGAGCCATCTCCGACAGAGCCATCTCTGGCAGAGAGTGCAGAGTACAGAAAATATTTAGCTGAAAGCTATGGTTTTAAACAAATAGGGGAGCCACTTCCACAAAATGTTGCATTAAAGGATATTGTTAACTCCCTTCCGAAGAAGGTACTTTCTTTAGCGCTTATGTCCCTTCATAATTCATATAGATTCTTCTTTATGCATGTGCTATTAATGTGGTGCACCTATAGAAGATTTGGGGACTGGCGAATGAGAAGTTTATTTGTTAGATAGTTTCATTGATTAATGATTCTCTAACTTGAGAATAGGAGTGTGAAGCTGCTGCCCAGAAAGAGGGATGTATATGGAAACAAAAAAAAATTGTAAAGCTGCTTCAAAGCACTCTTCTTTTATATAGAATTAAGGAGATGCCATTGAAGTCTAATTCGTTTATCATTTACGGAATAATTTGTTAGATAACTGACTAATTTTTGCAGTGAATTACAATATATATGTAGAAATCAGTGATGCCACAATTAACAGTTGCTGTCTTTATAAATGAGAATACAACACTACTGCAGTTTTCATGAACTTTGTGACATTAGCAAACAACTAAGCTAGAAACAGAATGTGTGCGCTACGAAGCCACCGGGAAGCTACTGAATATTATGAATATTTTTAGCAGTTGAATAGTTTACTCTGATTTTATATTGTCAAGATAAGTAAGATGTCAATATCTGTTTTTAATCTTATATATAACTAGGTTTCTACAAAATATGTTTTTAACCTTTCACATGGCTAGGTCTCCATGGAAATAGTGAAGTACAGCACCCCTCTTGTAGGTTTTCATTGGCTAGGGTGGATTTTGCTATTTCAGCTTTCTATGTTTTTCCATGAAAATTCTGTTCTGTAATGGTCTGTCAGCAAGAATGTGAATGTGCAACACAGAGAGATTGGGAGCAGGGGAGGGAGATTAAAAATTTTAAGTCATCCATACCTAGGAGTGAATGTTTCGAATGTTCTGGTTCAACACATGCAGGTTAATTTCAATGTTACATAATTTGAAAAATACAGAATCTAAGTGTAAAAATGTGCAATAGGGATTCATGAGGTATTTAAAAAAACCACTACCGTGACTTAAGTTCACTGGGTGGGCAACATCCTTGAGAAGTGATTTAGGTTCTCCTCTTCTGCCATTGTCCTTGGTGACTATCCTGGTCCAAGTTATTCTTGGTCTACCCCACCTATCCCACTGCCACTAACATTAATTGGGTCACTCCTCATTGGTCCTTTATTTGGCCTATGCGGCAAGCACTCAAATTTTTTTTACATGTCATGCATGAAGGAAAAATGTGGACGCGGGTGAATTATTAGGCACTTGCTGGTAGAGCATCTTTCACATATTTATTCCAACATTCAAATGAAACTTTATAATATTGAATATATGAGTTTGAGGTATTTATGGACCATAGCTTGTCAGTACTCAAATCAAGAAGTACAAAGCTGCTTTCAAATTGTTTTTTAGCTGCAAGCAATCAATCCTGCATTGAATTTTTGAGAGGGCTCAAGAGTCAAGACTAACACCCTTATCTTTATTTGAAACATCGGTGGATCTCATTTTCTTGTTGCATCCTTCACTGTTTAATTCATTTCACATTTTATTTCGTTAGATTATTGTAATCTCTTTTTTTTTTTTGTCATCTTCTGTTATATGCCTTTTCCCTTGTGTATTTTACTTCCAGTTCTTTTCTTTTGGTGAAAGTGAATTTATTACCAAAAATAAAGTGGGCCTAATACAATATAGATACAAACAAGGACTGAAATCCCAAGTCCAACTGAACAAGGTAGAACAAGCTAATAGATCCCTTTATTTTAAAACAAGGTTATAAGATTCAAAAAGACAAAGAAAAGAAAACCACAACCAGTGACCCACTAGAGCAGATAGAGCTTACATTAGAATTGATTATTTCATTGTCATGATCTTGAAACTAATTTTGCAGGTTGTAGCCTCCATTCAG
The DNA here is from genome assembly GCF_029873635.1 of Malania oleifera. Lineage (NCBI taxonomy): Eukaryota > Viridiplantae > Streptophyta > Magnoliopsida > Santalales > Ximeniaceae > Malania > Malania oleifera. The sequence continues at coordinate 111,261,002 of NC_080422.1, forward strand.
TCATTGTTTTGCTCACTCTGTGTATCTGCCACCATTTTGACACCCGTCACTTCAACTGCCATCTATAGTCTTCTTCAAAAAAACCTGGACAAGCATGATTGCATCCTCTAAAAATTTGATGTTGCACTAAATATGGTACATATTGAAATGATTTCATAATGCTAGCAAAATCCTTCTGGTTGAGGTGGCTTTTTTATCCCATCTAAAAACAGTCCTAATTAACCTTCCTTTTATCAGAACTTGTTAGGTGGTCTTGGGACTTCTCAGCCCCAAAAGCTAGCTCAAAGGGTGATGCTTTCCCTCACACTTAATAACCGACCACCATTCCCTTCCACAATTGATGTGGGATAACCCCAACAATCTCCTCCTCGCACATCGGGTTCCAAATCGGGCAGTGTCGGGTGGTCTTGGGCCTTCTCAATCCCAAAAGTTAGCTCTCATGGGGTGAGGCTTTCCCTCATACTTAATAACTTACCACCAGCCCCTTCCACAATCAATGTGAGATAACCCCAATAGAACCGACTCCAGAGTGGCCCTTGAAAAATCACATTCAAAAATCAAAAGATTAACATTCTCATTGCAATCCTCATAGGATACAAAGTTGATAGAATTCATAGCTTGTTTCTCCATTAGAAAATCTCAAGTCTGCATCCAAGTTTTCATATCGAGCCATAAAATAAATCTATTTTTCGTTTTGCTCTTTAGAAAGGAACCTGTATTAACTATCATGCATTAAATGCCATGTCATCCCTTTTTGGCACATTATTCTATTCAATTATGGGTTTTGTTCTAGAAATATATTAGAAATGATTTAATAGTCCATTAAATATATAGATGTCAATATCTATGATATTCACATTAACAAATAAAAATCCATGAATTCTTTTTTTACTTTTCCTCTTTAGAGGCGCATCAACATCTTTGAGATATTTCAGGCTTCAACATTGACACATCATCATCATCATTTATGTCATCAATATTGTGTTTTGACCATTGATATGCATATTTGAATCTGCATTTCAATTTTTATTTGTTTGGACTTGCAATGTTTGTGATATTTTTTTCCTCAATTCAGATCTTAATTGCTTTTGTTGACTTCAGAATATACTGACCAAAAATATTTGAACTTAGTTGGAGATGCCAATTCTTGTATATTCACATAAATATTCTGTTTTAATGGTATTTCTGATTCTTCTTTATTTTTTTTCCAAATTTTCTAATAAGGTGTTCGAGATTGATAATATGAAAGCTTGGAAGTCAGTTTTAACATCTGTCACCTCCTATGCCTTGGGCATCTTCATGATTTCAAAAGCCCCATGGTATCTGCTTCCTCTAGCTTGGGCATGGACAGGGACTGCAGCCACAGGGGTTAGTTTCATTTAGCTTCCCTTCTTGTCATATTGCTTAGTGTTAGGGCAGGAGCCTTTTTCTTCAGTGTACATTCAAGTGGATGTTTTTCCTTGCTTTTCTACTGATTATCATTCTCCTTTCCTCTATTTTAAAGTTTTTTGTTATAGGCCATGATTGTGCTCATAAATCGTTTTCGAGGAACAAATTAGTGGAAGACATTGTTGGAACTCTGGCCTTTTTGCCGCTGATATATCCATACGAGCCTTGGCGTTTTAAACACGATCAACATCATGCGAAAGCAAACATGTGTGTATGCTAACCCCTACCAATTCATGTGCTTCTTTTGAAGTGAACACTTTTGTTGATTGCACTTGTACCTTTTCTTATCTGCATTGCTCTAGACTGTTGTATAGTTGAGTGCTCCAAGGTTCTTAATCAAGATTAAGATGTTTTATTAATGTTATGTTAAAAACTTAAAAAGAATATCTAAGTTAACTCAAAATCAAGAAATTTGTATTTAATTGTTACAAGGTTGTGTCAGACTTCCATGAAATTTTATACCCAAATATTATTTATGCTTCATAGATCAAATTATATGAGATTTAAAATGTGTTCAAGAAAATATTTTCATTATTTATTTTCTGTTTATGCTGGTGTCCTATTCCCTTAATTTTTTTATATTTCTTTTTTTTTTTTATCTGACCCAGTAGAATTTCACTTCCATGCATCTTAAATCTAGGTTGCGCGAGGATACGGCTTGGCATCCTGTTTGGAAGGAAGAGCTTGAATCATCCCCAATTTTGCGCAAGTTGCTCATATATGGATATGGTCCATTTCGACCTTTGATGTCTATAACACATTGGTATGGTGCTTATAAATGAAAATTTTTGTACTTTGAATATTGCTTTGCATCAACTTCTAAGCTCATCATTATACAATTATTACTTGTCAATTCAGCAATCTTCACTTTCATGTTTCTTCATTTGACATAAGTGTATCTAACCTTACTAAGCTTTGTAATAGGTTGGGGTGGCACTTCGATTTGAGCAAGTTCAGACCAAATGAGGTTAGAAGGGCGAAGATAAGTTTGGCATGTGTTTTTGCATTCATGGCGATTGGATGGCCATTGCTCATCTATAAGACTGGGGTCATGGGATGGATAAAATTCTGGTTGATGCCATGGTTGGGATATCACTTTTGGGTAATGCTACTCCTGTCTCTTCTGCTTATATTTCTTTTTAGAAAAATGGCATTATTTAAATGGTAACAAATGCAGCTTGTGGAAATAGTAGTGGTATTTGTGATCATAGTAAGGGGGTGAATATCATCATGTGAGATGGTCCACTAATGAAAATTTTCAATTCTGTAAGCATCTTGACATGTGTGCCTTTGGCATTTTAAACTTTGACTTAATTCAATGAGGTTTTCAATGTTGTACTGACAATGTGACTGAAACCAGCATTATAGCTTCTTCTCTATTTACTAATGACCAACACATTTTTCAACTTGCAAATGTAAACCATTATAATAATTTTTAATTGTCATATACCCTTTCTAAAATGGTAGAAAATTCATAGTCAAGAGTGCCCATCGCATGCTTAATGGATGTCAACTTAGTTTATTTATACAAGTGGAGCTTTTTGTAAAACTATGGATGCATCTAGTGTATGTAGGTCACAACAAAAGAGAGTTGGAGTAGGTTGATGCACAACCTGATGGAGCTTCTTTTTAAGAAGTATCCATGCTTTCAAAATATATTTCCTTTGGTACATGCTAACAAATACATTGTGTATTTTATGGTTAGCCTCTTTAGCTGCATATGGCATGTACTTTACTTTCTCTGTGATTTTCATTTTTGTACTTTCTTCTAAATTTCTCTTGAATGCCCCCCACCAACTTATAAGAAATTTTTGCAATTTTTTTTTCGCAGATTAGCTCCTGAATCCTGAAATGCTAAAACTGTAGAATCCAAAATTAAAATTCCACACCAACTCAGTCATTTTGATCAATTTATTTGTTGCTTCTTATTTATATGATCCCATTCAAAACAAACTTATTTATTTTTGCATGTAAAGAGTTTCTGGTTCCCCTTTAAATTTACAGATGAGCCCCTTTAAATTTACAGATGAGCACCTTTACAATGGTTCATCATACAGCACCTCACATACCTTTCCGATCTGCGGATGAGTGGAATGCAGCCCAAGCCCAGCTTAATGGGACAGTTCATTGCAGTTACCCTAGTTGGTAATAATTTATTCTGCTTGAATTCCTGTTTTCAGTTTTTTCTTTTGACAAGTAGACAGAACACACTGTAGAAGTTTAAAGAGGGGAAATGGTAAACTTGTCTTTATTGGACAGCCATATATTACTGAAGACCAAACCTGCAATGACACAATTTAACGCATTTCTGATTCTCAGAGATGTCTTTACTGTTTCCATACTTTAATAACTATGAAGCATAAATATGGATATTGGATACAGAAAAGCGAGTGTGCTATGAGAACTAAAAAAAAAACTGAGGTGCAATGCAACAGGGGCGTGTTTATAATTAAATATGTAGTTTACATTTATACATCATTTTCTACCTTTAATCTAAAACATATATAACAAGCATAAAAATGTTATATTTAATCATCTTACAATCTGTTAGGCTCTGCTGGGTCAAGGATTTTGCTTGACAAAAGGAAAATAAGAAGGAAATTTATTTTCCATTGTATTTTCTCTGTATGAGATACTCTTGCAAATAAAAAAATTTTCTATTATGGTCTAAAATTAAGAAAAACCAAATGTTTAATCATGTATAAAATCAAAATTTTGTTCATTTTTTTGTTATGTATTTTATTTTCTTTCTCACTTTCCTTGATAACAAAATATCAAACAGTGAATTCCTTCATGCATTCCTTTTTCTTCCTAATCCTTTCCAAGTTTTAAACGGGCCTTAATTTATCTTTTTATTTATAAATTTTCAAATAAAGTATTTCTTTTCACATGTGAAAATATTTGTATTTGCCAAAAAAAACATTTGCAGTTTTCTTTTTCTTTTTTTACTGCAAAAATAAATAAATAAATAAAGAGAAATTACAGCCTAGGAGAGGGGAAAGAAATCCTCAAAATAAAAAAAAATAAAAAACAACAACAACAACAACAAAAACGACAAAACCAAACATAACAGGCTTTAAATAAGGAAACCCTTTTTAGAACCTTTCCATCATAGTTGATAGAGCACTGCCAAAATTGCTAATTCGCATATACTTTTTACACTTTGCTTTAACCACCATCCAAGCAAACTTCATTCCCTCAAGGATCAGACAGCCAAATCTCACCTTATCTGTCAGCTGTTGAGCTTTGATGTCCTTTGCGTTAACCTCCGCCACAGGGGTGGGTAAAATCCCATCCCTACATTGGTTGCTCGCCACCTCTTCACCTTTATCAATCCTCAAAAATAGATGCACACTTTAAACCTTCGAGCAGAGAAGAGGGCACTATCACTTCCATACTGAATCACAACTACATATTAAAAGCGTTTCATTCATTTTCAAGGTCAAAATAGCAGCGTGCAGGAGTTATGTTACAGACACACCAAGATATGTTTTCGTAGTATCTTACACATTTTGAAGTGTCTGCCACATATCTGCATTGATATGGATGTGATACAGACACAGCCGTGCTCTAGAATTATTCATGCTTCATAGATAGATAATACTTTTCTGACATAGTTACTTTACGTTTTCTCATCCACCTATAAAACAGAGGAGAGGGACATGAATGCTAATGCAATAAAATGGTCAGAGAAATTATTTTTCAAATGTTCTATAGAGAATAAAGTAGTTCTAAGATTTTATTGTGATTATTAGAAAACAACAAAACAACAACAAACAACAAAACCAAGCCTTAGTCCCACTAGGTGGGGTCGACTATATGAATCTTTTTTCGCCAATTTATACGATCATGAACCATTTCTTTTGATAGATTCAAGGATATTAAATCCTTACTCACTATCTTCTCTTAAGTTATTTTAGGTCAACTCCTACCCCTTCTACTGCCCCCCACAGTAACTAAGTCACCTTTCCTCACAGGTGCACTACATGGCCTACGTTACAAGTGTCCATACCATATAAGTCATCCCTCCCTTATCTTATCTTCTATAAGAGTTACGCCTAACTTACCACAAATATGTTCATTTCTTAATTTATCTTTCAATGTTATACTACTCATCCATCTAAGCATTCTCATCTTGGTAACTTTTACTTTTTGGATATTATGTTTCTTCGTCGCCCAACATTCCGATCCATATAGCATAGCTAGTCTTATAACTGTCTTATAAAACTTCCCTTTTAATTTTAAGGGTATTCTACGATCACAGAGCACACTTGAAGCACTTCTCCATTTTACTCAACCTGTTTTATCTCTATGCATCACATCATCTTCAATTTCTCCTTCAGCTTACATAATAGATCCAAGGTATCAAAATCTACAAGTGCTATTTATTACTTCATCATCAAGTTTAACTTTGTCTCCAATAATCCTCCTATCATTACTAAAATAACATTTCATATATTTTGTCTTATTTATACTTATCCTAAAGCCTCTAGATTCCAAAGTTTCTTTCCATAATTCTAACTCAACCTCTACTCCGTCCCTAGTTTCGTCAATTAATACAATATCATTTGCAAACAACAACTATGGGACCTCCTTTTGAATACTCTTAGTCAATTGGTCCATCACTAAAGCAAAAAGATAAGGACTCAAAGCAGATCCTTGATGTACACCAATGGTGATTGGAAATTCTCTAGTTTCTCCATCTATAGTCCTTACACTAGTCATTACTCCATCGTACATATCTTTAATGACATCGGTATACCTATTACATACACCCTTTTTTTCTAAAGCCCACCATAGGACTTCCCTAGACTTTTCCATTAATCTTCTTAAAAGATAAATAGCTTATGTGGTAGATCTCACAAGCATGAAACCAAATTGATTTTTTGAGACCTTCGTTTCTAACTTTAATCTTTGTTCAACCACCATTTCCCATAGTTTCATCGTATTACTCATAAGTTTAATTTCACGATACTTATTACAATTTTGAATATCTCCTTTATTTTTGTATATAGGTATTAAAGTGTTTTTCCTCCATTCATTTGGTATTTTCTTATTGTATTAAATAAATTAGTTAACCATATAATTTTGTTATCACCTAAGCATTTCCAAACTTCAATTGGGATGTTATCTGGTCCTATAGCTTTCTCATTTTTCATCTTTTTTAGTACAAATTTAACTTCGTTAACTCTAATTTTGCGAATAAATCTTATATTTTTAGTCTTTTTTTCATTTGACAATTCTAAGTTTAAGTCTTCTATTTGGTTTTCATTAAACAACTTACTAAAATAACTTTGCCATCTTTCTTTAATGTCTTCATCCTTAATCAAGACAATATCATCCTCACTTTTTATACATTTTACATTTCCTAAATCTTTACTCTTCCTTTCTCTAGCTTTAGCAAGTTTAAATATATCTCATTCCCCTTCTTTTGTACCTAATATATCATACAAATTATTAAATGATCTATATTTAATTTCATTAATGGCCTTTTTTGCATCTTTTCTTGCCTCCTTATATTTTTCAAAGTTATCTCTGTTTCTACATTTTTGCCACGTTTTATACCAAATTATTTTTGTCTTTATGATTTTTGTGGCATTATATTTCCAATTATGCTCTAGAAAAAGAAAATGGAAAAAAAACATGTGCTTCTGAGTTCTGATATATATATGCACTGTGTGGTCATTAGGATAATCAATTTATTATGGGCCTAAAATTGCTTCAAAGAACTGCAGCATAAGAGTCTCAAAATTATACTAATGATTAGCTTGGTGGTTTAGAGAATGGAATCAATTGCTTGCTATTATTAAAAGCTTCAAGTGGTGGCACATACGATACATGCTTGCATGACACCATATAAACTATTATGTGAGAGTTGTGTAAAAACCTGTGGTATGCAGATAGGGATTTTTGTTCAGATGTAATCTTTATTTCTCAAATTATTATTCTTCCCTGAAATATGTATTCACAATGGTGGAAGAATGTGCATTCAATGTCATGAAGCCAAGAGTGCACCAGAAGGCCTCCTGGCTTTGATAATAATAGATGAATGTGAGATTTTTTTATTTTTTTTTTTAAATAATTTTTCTTCAACAGGATAGAGACACTGTGCCATGACATCAATGTGCACGTACCCCACCATATTTCGCCAAGAATTCCAAGCTATAACTTGCGGGCTGCTCATCAATCTCTTCAAGAGAACTGGGGAAAGGTAGACTCAATTGATTTTATGAAATCTTGGTTTAATTGTTGGGCTTTCATTAGAAATATTTTGTTCACTTGAATTGGATATAGAAAGGAACTCACTTTTGAACCCTTAGCGCTTGAGGTAGAGGAGTATATCCTATTCAAAATGGAGTCTTTGTTTGCCTCGTGAGGAAGAGAAACAATGGATCCTTTATCAGGGAAAAAAATAAATAAAGCACAATTATTAGAACTTATGGAATTGAAACGACAATTTTGACAGATTGATAACATTATTATCCCATAAATTGTGATTATTATTATCCCATTTAGAAGCTACTTAAGATTTAATGGGGTCTTTTGTTCCTAAAAAAGTAAGTGGATTCAATCCCAAAAAAGAACTAGTAGTCATTTGTATGTGCTGTTTTGTTTTTCTGAAAGGATGCTGACAAATTTGCTCTATTCATTCATCTGTTTTCCATGCCATCAACAGTATATGAATGAAGCTACATGGAATTGGCGTATGATGAAGACAATAATGACAGTATGCCATGTTTACAGTAAAGAGGAAAATTATGTTCCCTTCGACAAACTTGCCCCCAAAGAATCTCGTCCAATCACTTTCCTTAGAAAAGTGATGCCTGATTACGCATAATTCATTTTGTGGCTCATGGGGTCCACAGTTTTTGGTTCTTTACATCTACATCTTCTCATTTTAGGTGAAATTGCGGATCTACATTTACAATATGTTGCATGCTCAGACATGTATTTGTAACAATTCTAAAGAGAAATATAGAAGAAACTTATTTTCTTGTGGTTATGGGACTTTGATGTGCTGCAATAAACAGAGTCCAGACCCAGGAGAGTGGGTTGTTCCTTGGATTATCATTTCATCTACATATTGGGGTCTATCAGATGGAATGGGGTGGCATAGATGAGGGTTTATGATGGGACATCGTGTTTGTTTTGCTTAACGGAATGTAATAAGAATAGAATGGAATGAAATTTTGAATGGATACAGAGATAATGTTTAAATATGTTGATTCTTGTAGACGGCTGATGATGATCTCTGTCTCAGCTTACTTAAATCAACCTCCATGGTAACAAGGTTTTAACCTAAGAAAGGCTAGTGAGCACACAAATTTTAATGGATAATGACATTCTAAAAATAGTGTGTTCATGTGTGTGTGAGGGTGCGTGCGTCTGTGTGAGAGAGAGAGAGAGAGAATTTTAAATTGTGTGGGATTGATATGCATTTGAAAATGATCTATGGATTCGAGTTAGTTGAATATTATAAAAGAGGAGAGGCTGTCAGATTGCTATTATAAGATTGAGATTTGAATGGAAACTGCGGAATTCAAAGACAAAGGAATGGCTGGCCTGGACAGGTGAATGCCAGAATAAAAGTAGGGAGTCAGGATTTGTACATGTAATCATGTGGTTGCCTTAGCACAATCAGCACATATGGCGTTATAGGCAAAATCCCATATGGTTGAACATCAAGAAATCTAATATTCAGATTGAGAATTCACTCAAAGTAGGAGCACCCAACTCCACTCTGTGAACTACCATGCAATCTAAACCAAATGCTCTCTCTCTCTCTCTCAATTGCATAGCTTTGTGAATCTGAAACCTTATCAGGCTTATCTATCACAGTTTCATTCAATCTACAAATGAGAATCAAGTTTGTGAAAGTAGAAAGGTCAAAAGAAAAAGAAAAGAAAAGAGGGTCTGTCCAAAAGGCCCTGTATACATGCAATAGCCTTACCAGACGGTTAAAAAAGGAAAAAAGAGAAAGGGGAAAGGAAAGAAAAGGTGAAAACAAGCACCATAAGCTAGTGAGCCTGGTAGACCTTTACTGATTAAAAAAAAAAATGCGAACTGCTGAAGGCAAACAGCCAAAATCTCATGCTCGGGACGTTAAGGAATGATTTTCATTTCTCTGTGACAAAAAAACAAACACTAAACAATCTCATACTGCTAAGAAAAACACTCTAGGTTTCTAACTTAAACCAGAAGCACTCCCTGCATTTCTTCAAGAATGCAGCTTCTGTAGACACCCCCACACCCTCAATCTCTCATATTCTTATATAACCCAATCAATTTCACTTCTCTGTAACAAAAAGCAAACTCTCTATACAAGCTCACATTCTCAAAGAAAAACACTCTATAAAAAGACTCTAATCTATAAGCACTACCTGCAATTTCATCTTCTGCAATTTCATGTTCTGTGACCTAAACAAAAATGAATGAGCATTCGAGTCAAAACTGGCGAATCCCAATTTGCAGCAACAAGATATATACCCGGTAAAGCTGAATCATGATCATCAGCATCATATGATGGAGCGAGATGGAGTCTCCCACACATCAAACACATTTTCCTCGCTGTGAAGAGCAAAGAGCCGATCGCCGCCGATGGAAAAATCGCAAATTGAACCTCCATAGCCCCGTCGCAGCCTGGATGTCAGTACCCAGTCAGACCCGCAGAACACCGATATACTATCATTCATGGAAGAGAACAGCTGTCCCTCATGCAATGCCAGTTTTGGGTAACAAGGCTCATCCGGCATCTTCCCACCCTTCAGTAATCGACTTCTTGAGCTCCAACGCACACTGCCAACCGTGCTTCGCAGGTCCATGAACCCCAAGTCCTCATACTCATTCACCACACAGATAGAGCTTGTCTCTTCCATGGCTATGGCGTCCCGAACCCGCTTCTCGTCGATGGTTAGGGAAGACCCCATATCAGACCAGGACCATACCATCCTCTTCTCCCTAAAGTCCAACAAGCTAATGTAACAGTTATCTTTTCTTGGGAACAAAGTTGCAACCAACAAACAGTTCCTGCCTTGAAGCCATTGGAGCTTGTCTGCGTCACCAAGAGACCATCCAAGAGGTTCATAGAAAAAATCTATTTGCTTTCCTGTCACTTGGTCCCAAACACCAATTCCATACTCATTGCTTCTGCCTCTACAGCTAGAAAATATTTTCGAGTCTGGGCTGAAACTCAAAGCCCCAGCAGTGTAGCTCTTGACTTGGTTCTCATGGGTGACATGAAACTTGTACCTGAGATCGCCAGATGATGAGCTGAACAGCCCCATTCCGCCGTCGCCGCGGCCTAATCGCTCGCAAGCGCTGATCACGATGTTCTCCGAATCGATCCACCCGGCGTCGTTAACCCTCTGGTAGTCCAGATTGATTGGGGGATGTTCTTCCAGCATCCAATCATAGACGTGAACCATGCTCCCGTGCGCGACGCAGCACCCGCCGTCGGGGCCGGCCCGAATCGCTGTTCCGTCTCCGGGAGCCCGCCCGGTGACGGACCGCGACAGCCGGAGCCTGTTGCCGTCGAATTGGCCCCATTTTGCGGAGCGGACGTGGTCGAGGAGGCCGTAGAACGAGGCTTCTCTGTACAAGAGCTTCTCTGGTATGGTGGCTGGAATGTGAAGCTCCCCGGTTCGGAGAAGATCGAGGAGGACGGCGAAGCAATCTGGGTTCCGATCGATGAAGTGTTCGTCAGAATTCGTGGACTGGAGGTTCCAATCGTCGTCGAACATGGCTCCGAAGAGCGAATTGCGGCCGGCGTTTCCTAGGGTAGTGGCCGTAGTCTCGAAAATCTTGCCTCCAACGTTGAATCTCACCCTGTCTCTCTGAATTCCCATGGCTTAATCTCCCAAAATTGAGAGACCCAGATAGGGTTTTCAAGGGGGAGGCAACCAAAACGAGGAAATTCAATTACATGTGACAATTACAGCACAATAAATGAATGAATAAATAAATAAATTAGAGATAAACAACGCTCAACTCCGATGAGAAACCAGAGGTTTCTGGGAGAAAGAAACGGGAATTTTCCAGGAAAATGGGAGTGATTGATGGCGCTGTACGAAACAAAGAATCTTGTTGACTTAAATAACACGATTTCAAAATTTTGAATTATAAAGAACTTAATTGTAGAGATGGAGAGATAGACGTGAAGCAGAGGAGAGCTAAACAGCCATGAGAACGCGGAGAAGACCAAGACCAGAAGATATTTCGAACGGAAAGATGACAGGGACAACGAGATTTTGTTGCAGAAGGGGCAAAGAAAACCATGAAGAGAACAGAGGACGTGGATCAGTGGAAGATCAATTCGCTGGAAATCCAAAAAATCACAATCTGGGTATTGAAGATGAAATGATTTAAGGATTGGGTTCCAATATCGCCGGATTTGGTGAAATGGAATTGAAGAATTGGAGCGGTTGGATTTCAAAAATTGACTTCTCTCTCTCTCTCTCTCTCTCTCTCTCTCTCTCTCTCTCTCTCTCTCTCTCTCTCTAGTCTCTCTGTTTTACTTTGTTTTTTCGTGTTTTATATTTCCTCTCTTTCTTTGCTTGCCCGCTTTGGGCTAGCCCGGGCCCATGGCCATGGATGAAGCCTTCTCTTTTGAATCAGATTGGGTGTGGTAGGGTCCAGTGTAGCAGAGGCTTCTCCTTTTCTGTACACCGTTGGATGATGATTGCCCTGTTCAATGCCAAACAAATCCAGATGTCATCCAACGGTGGAGAGCAGGAGGCAAAACTTCATGATTAAGGTGGCTAAAAATTTTTGAATTGACTAATTGAGTTAGTAATCATTTTTGGTAATTTATTTATTATTTTAAAAGGGAGAAATAAATGTTCTCATGAAATTTGAAAATATTTATTTTATATTATTAACTATAACTAATTCTGTGTTATTAATATATTTTTAAAAATATACATTGGTGAACCAAACTTAAAAGTTTAAATATCTATTCTATCTATGCATCACTATTTACTTCTCACAGGTTCATAAAGGTCTCAATTTTTAACTAATTATCATTATTTTCTCTTTATTTTAAGTCAATTAAGAAGTTTGTTGACCTTAAAAAGTTTATATCCTTTTAGTTAATTGTTCTCATTATTTTTACTATAATTATTACTTTCAATTATTAAGTTTATTTTTCTTCTTAAGCCTCCTTCATACTTATGATGGTTCTAAAAATTAGATTGAATTGGCCAGTCCTACCCAGTTCGATTGGAATCGAGTACACATTCGGTTTGTACGTTGGTTGAAAATTGAAAATGAAGTGACCCGATAGAGAACCGATTGACCCAGTGTGGACTAGTGGGAATTGGTGCGGCCTAGGTTCGTTATCGCGTCAATTCAATTCATTTATTTTAATTTTAAAACTATTCTTTAAAAATACTTTTATGTCAAAATGGTAAAACTCATTTACTTGAAGGGTGATTATGTAAATAAATTCTAAAAAGTAAAAAGTAAAAAGAATAAAACAAAATAATAATTAACAAACATAATTTTTAGATATTTTGAAGATGAAAGTTAATATGATCTTACTGAATTAGAGAGATAAATGTTAAGCATATACGATATAATTATTAGATATCTTCTATTTTTCATTATTTATAATTATGAATTTATATATAAGTGTATATATATTATGACATCATGCTAATGTCACTAGTTTGATCACCAGTTTCTAGCTGACCCGATGCTTTCCGGTGGTCCAATTTTCAAAACCATGATACTCATAACATGACAATAAATTTCATGCTATTTTTATTTTTCAATTATTTTTGTTTTCTCTTTATCTTTTTTTTTATTATTTATCATTCATTTAATTTTTATTTTTTATTTTATAAAAAAAAAAAATTTAAACTAAAAGAGGGTTATACCTCCATTTATTTATTAATATATCCTCACTTTTGGCGGAGGAATACCGTGGTTACAAGTTAAAACAAATCAACCAAAATTAGGACAAATAAAATTAAACATAACTAACAAATTAAATAAAAACATAATAACAATCAAAATCAAAACGAAATACACCAAACAAAACTTTAGAGTTGAACTAATGACGAATGGAAGCGAGACCCCACCTATCGATCCGAAAGATATATTTCACATAACGTAGTAGAAGGTGTTGTTCTTCATAAACTACATTGTTTTTCATTTCTCCTTCTTTAGTAAGAAAATCAATCGCATTATTGCCTTCCCTATATTGATGCATCATTATGACATCCACTCCTTCTAACTTTTTCCCTATATCAAATGTTACTAAAATTAGAAGTTTATTTTAATATGACTAAAATTTCTTTTAAAAAAAATCATTTTATAATCAACTTTATAGACGTTGAATTTTATTTAAGTTGTGATATTCTGGAATCATTTTATAATCAACTCATTTTCAATATCAATGAAAATCTCTCTCTCAATGTAGTTAGTAACTAAACAATCATTCATCCACCCAAGTGTCTTCGCGTAACTTCTGCATTTTTAATTTAAGATAATGTCCTTTGCACAACTACGATAACAATAGATAAAACATACTTACTTGCACGCAAATCTCATGATCAATACTTGCACGCAACTTAATTGAGACTTGTGTGATTACAAAAGCAAAAATCTAATATGAGGATGAGTACTAAGTTATTCATATTTAACTATCCTGATATATATAGATAAGGATATTTGACCTTAATTATGTTTAGTCGTGACACTAGTTGAAACATTTTTCTTAAGATCTTAAGGACCTATTTGGATCAAGGATTTTGGTTGGAAAAAGGAAAGAAAAGGAAATTTATTTTCCACTATATTTTTCCTCTATACTAAATATTACTAAAAATAAAAATTTATTTTAAAATAGTTAAAATGGAGAAAAATCAAATGTAAATGATTCATAAAATCATATTTTCATTCATTGATTTGGTTTTTTTTTTTTTTTCTCTCATAGCCAAACATAAAAAAGTGGATTCTTTCATATTTTTCTTTCATTTTCTTAAGATTTTCTAAGTTCTGAACAGGACCTAAACATTTTTTATTTCGAAAGAACAAAAAGTTGAAGAATAATTTTAAAAAGGAAAAAGGGCAAAGTCTATATCTCAAGATTCATGCAAGGAGGGAAGCTCTTATTATATTGAGAAATGTAAGTATAAAGGATAATGATTCCAAAAGGCAATAGGGAGACAAGAAGAGAGGGGGTGGTTATGATTTGTGATTGATATGGTAAGCCATCTTCCATTCTTACTCTCTACCCTAAACAATCATTTTCTTCACTTTCATGAAACCATGATTAGAACCTACTTGAACTCAAAGGCAATATGTGAAATAGAATGAAAAATTATATATTAAACATATAAAATTATAAAAATCAATTTCATTTTATTATTGCGTATTAAACAAATAATTAAGATTTTTTCAGTTAAAAATGAAAGTTCGAGTCTGAGATTAAACTTTACACATAAATACATAAAAGTAGTCAGAAAAAAGTTCAAACACTTTCGTCTAAAAGGAATAAATTGTTAGTACTAATGTTTATAAGTCTCAAATTAAAAAATATGTATATATTATGATGGAAGTTATTCTTAATTTTGTCTATACAAGGTGTGATCCAACTTCATATCGAAAAGTGTTTTTTCTTCTTCAAAACAACTCTGTCTTCTACTCTTTCTTATGATTTACATTATGATGGGTAACCGAATGACACTACATCTCCTATAACTCTAGTGTTTGTAAGTGCACACAAAATCGAACTTATTAAACAATTCTAAATATGTATTGAGATATTTTTTTATGAATACGAAATCAACTTTAAGGATAATAGTCCTTTCATGCCTCAACTTCTGATAAAAAGTTGTATTTTACATATTATTAATTTTATTAATATTTATTTTTTCTTTATATTATACCAATATGAAATAACAAATCAAATCTAGTGATTAAGACAAGATTTGGCGGCTGGATTATTTATTTTCTTAAGTGGTGGATAAGATTTGGTAGATTGTAACACATTACCATAGGCTACATTTTGATTTGAGTGGGATTATTAAGGACAAAGGTATATGAAAGAAATGGCCAGAGAAGTGGGGTGGGCAATTACCACCATCATATTTTCAAAATTATCATACATATACATAAACATTTGTCTTGTGTTTCTGGGAGGTATTGAATTTGGATAATATATAATATAAAATTATATTTAAATTTATTTAAATTCATTCGAATTCAAATTTAAGGTTCGAAATTAATATTCCCAAACGCAACGTTATAATAATTTCAAAATTTGTATTATAAAATTTCATGATATTTATTTTGATTTCCTTGAAACGTTATAGTGGTTAAAGCACGAGCCTTTTGTTTTAAATGTTATAGGTTCAAGTCTAGGATAGAAAAAGATGGGGAATGGAAAACAAATTACTTTAATGTTGTATTTGAAAGTATGAATTTCGAATCTTAGATTTGAATTTGAGTGAATTTGGACAACTTTCAATACAATTTTATATTATATCTTATTCAAATTCAAAACTAACTCTAAATCCAAAACCTCTTCGAACATATGATTATAGTGCAGCTTAGGCCTATTATGGACCTCTAATCGATGATTAATAATAATAATAATAATAATAATAATAATAATAAACCTAAGTGTAAAAGCTTAAAAACACCCTACTAAGTTAATTCTATTTTTTTATATTTTTGAATTAAAAATAATAATTAAGTTAAGTTCCCACGTACCAATTTCAAAGTCGTAATCATAAGAGCGTAAAATATTAATTCATAATCTAAGTTGCAAATTACATGAATCTACTGTGTGTTAATCAATGATTATTTTAAAAGTGTATGTTCATAGATAGCAAACTCTTTTTTTAAAATTAATAGAGAATGATCAAAGAAGTTACCTAACTTCCTAATAGTACTCTTATTGCAAGTGGAATTAATTCAAGGCTTGTTGGTGTCTAAGATAATATAACAAGATAGTTTTTTTTCCCCAACATAGCTACATTATTATTATCCTATTATGTCAAGTTAAAAATTAGCCTAGCCAAAAGATCAATTTAATATGTCAATAAGACATTTGTCGAATCCTTAATTGGGGAGTGCTACTTCTCAATAGAAAAACTCTAGCATGCCCTCTTTACCCTTACTTAAAAACTCCAATCTATTTATAGATAGTAAAAACAAATAAGAATATTTTTTTTCCAATCTAACTCATTAAAAATATTCTGCAAAACCAAATGCCTTGGGAAGCTAATGAAACTTTGAAGCTCAATGATTTTGAAATTAGGTATAAGCTTAGGTCAACCATTAAGCCCACCTTTGACAACCTTGTTGCTAATGTGTAGCATCCCTTGATTTGCTTCAAGAATGATCGAAACACATCCAAAATAAGGAGATACGATATATTGAGCATGCTCGAAGCATATTATAGAGCATGAGTAGACTTAAATCTACTTGGACCATTGGAGTAGAGTATTTTAAAATGCGTAGTGGCTTACAACTAGTCATGGACTAACTTATAGTGACATGTAAAATTAGGTATCTCACTATAAATAATGTAACTAAAATGAAAGTACTACCTCGATCTTGTAGCGTCTCATGATTGTGCAGGTTTCCCAAGCTGAGAATACAAAACAAATCAATTATCTTTTTAGGTTGGTTGTCTTAGCCTAATCTGATAGAAGGAGAAGGGTCCACATTGAATTTGATTGGAGCATTAAGGATGGAAACTCATCTCATGTAGTTAAAACATATGTAGGAAAATAAAAATTATGTCTACACAGAGGACTAATGCAGTCTTTCACTAAATTTTTTCGCTAATAAAATCACTTCAAATAGTGGATTCCGTGATATTATATGTGGACTCTACCAAATAGAATTCATTATTTAAATTTTAAAGTGATTTCATTGGGAGGAAGGGCGTGACCGAAGGACCAACGTGGTCCTCTGACAGGACCTAATTTGTTTTCCCTTGTGTGAAGAGATACAACCAAGTTGACTCTAGTTGGCATCCCCTAATTCTTTGTTTAGTGGGCTTGGAATATACATCTTGATTGTCTGACTGATGTCCACGTGTCAAAAAAAATTCTAAAGTTATGGTAGATCATTTCATTAAGTGGGTAAATGCAAAATTTTGAATTTTATTCAAAATTCTTTTTTTCACTTGAGGAGGCTCATGTTCAATGGTTGTAAATGGGGGTAGCACATCTCTCATCCACAACTTTTTTCCCTCTTTTTATCAAAATAAAAACATAAGACTTTTAATATCAAAGTATCGTTATGTAACCATTGAGATATTCCCTAAATGATATTCCTTTGGGATTATTTCCTTTTTATTTTATCTGTGTATACTATATTCCAAATGATAATGACCAATGATGGGTCAAATAGTGCCTTATTTTGAGATTTCTACCCACGATTGGCCTTCCAAGAATGGTTTAGTACTCTGGTTAGGTAGGTGGGTATGAGGATAAGTTAAAAACTAACATTGTTAACCTTAAAAGGTAATTAGCGGAGCAAATTAGATAAAGCAAAAAGCTTGAGACCAAGTCATATAGAACTAGCTTGACTTAGATTTTGATAAGATTTGTTAGCTTTTTGAGTCTGATCTTTTTTTCTTTTTTTTTTTCGCTAAAAGAGGGCAGCACCTTCATTTATTTATTAATAAACCCTTACTTTTGGTAGAGGAATACCGTGGTTACAAGATAAGCAAAAAGGAGATTACAGAAAAATAAAATAAAACTCTCCCAAAAACAACACCAGCAACCAATCAAATCAGGACAATAAAACTAAACAAAGCTAACAAAGAAGATAGAGACACAAAAACAACCGTAAACAAATCAAAATTTACCAAACAAAACTCGAGAATTGAACTAACGACGATCGGAAGTGAGACCCCACCTATCCATCCGAAAAATACCTTTCAGATAACGTCGTAGAAGGTGTTATTCTTTGTAAATTACATTGTTTCTCATTTCTCATTCTTTAGTAAGAAAATCAATCACGCTATTGTCTTCCCTATATTGATGTGGCACCATGATGTTCACTTCTTCTATTTTGATGTTGACAAAGTACATATTTCTTATGTGTGTATTTAGTATGTGAACAGGTCTTTAATTCAAACACACACATAAGGAGAAGTGAAAGCCAGGAGGAACTTCAATCTTATCATCATTCTGGCGTATTTCATGGAGTCTTGAAGAGCAAAAGGAAGACGAAAACATTTTGTTTTTAATTTTATATGCATTTAATTTTTATCTTTGGTCTATATGTCGCGACGTCCCGGACCCAACCCATGTGTGGGTTCTCGGCTAGCGAACAGGGGGAAAATGGATGGAATGTGATTTTGAAAAATATATTTTCGTGAAAAAGTAATGTGTGATGGAGTCGCCACTAACCTTTTGAAGTGTGGTTAGAACACTTGATTGTTACCCCGTTAGGGGTTGAATCGGCCTGCGTTACCAAAGTCGGGTTCTAGAGTACAGTTACGCGAGGGAAAGGTTTTAGCACCCTCTACGCGCCCGTTCTTGCGAACGGTACCAGATTAATAAAAAATTATCCCAAAATAAATCGAATCAGCCTTGTAAAATTACTGCCTTTCAAAAATTAAAAGAATGAAAGTATTATATAGGTATTCGCTCAGAACCGGGGCAATCCAATACTCCAAAGAATCTATACCCTTGGTTGCAATCATCGGAAAGGAAAATCAAAAATATAGTACAAAATACTCTCCCAAGGGTTTTGAAATCTGTAGGTTTTTCTAAATAGAAAAATACTATTCCGGGAGGATTTCAAAATTTGTTCGGGATGAAAATGATTTTTTTTTGTGCCTAAAACAATATTTTTGTGATTTTTTGTGATTTTTCCCGAACTTCAAAATAAATGAAATCAAAAGAAATCAAAGTATGAAAATGTTTTTGGGATTTTTGAAAATTTTGTGATTTTTGTGGATTTTCTGGATATAATAGTAGTGTACAAGCGAAATGGAGAAAACCGGGGTGAACCGGTCCCGAGAATGATGGACCGGTCAAATGTTGACCGATACGAGGGAAAAACCAGTTTAAGGTCTTGGTCGAGATCGAAGTGGATTTTTGGAATTTTTTAACATTTTTTCAAAGTAATTAAATAAAGCAATTAAAGCCAAATCCGCAAAAATTAAAAAGAAAAATAGGAAATAAAATGGAAGACTGCACCGATTTCATACTAGTTCAGAATACCCAATTAGTTCGGGAAGGAACCGATGCAAGGAGAGTCGACCCGTTTTAGGCCCGGTCAAGGCCAATGAGTTTTCTGATTTTCTCCTAATTTTTTATTTTTACGACTTTTATTTTTTATAAATGTGCAATAATAATAGGTACATATATAAGAATAATGCAAATAAAATATCAAGTGCATGTGTGTGACGCGTATGCATGGGATGCTTGGGTATGTAAGTTAGTGGTGTGTGTGTGTGTGCGCGTGTAAGTGTGTGTGGGTAATTTTTTTTTTTTGGATATCGTCCGGTGTCCCCAACCAGCATCTACCAGATTATCCTGGATGCATAATTTTGAATTAGTGGGTAGTGGTGTGTGTGTCAGTGTGTGTAAGAGTGTGTGTGTGCAGGTAGGTGTAGGAATAGCGAGTGCCGTGTGTGTAGGTGTAGTGAGTGCTGTGTGTATAGGTAGGTGTAGGAATAGTGAGTGCTGTGTGTGTAGGTGTAGTGAGTGCTGTGTGTGTAGGTGCTGTG
The DNA here is from genome assembly GCF_029873635.1 of Malania oleifera. NCBI lineage: Eukaryota > Viridiplantae > Streptophyta > Magnoliopsida > Santalales > Ximeniaceae > Malania > Malania oleifera. The sequence goes on from NC_080422.1 coordinate 111,281,154, forward strand.
TGAGTGCGTATTTTAGTGTGTGAAACAGTGTGTGTGGTGCGTATTTTGGTGTGTGAGTGTTATGTGTGCACTGTAGGTGTAAGAGTGTGTGTGTGCACTGTAGGTGTAAGTCTGTGTGTGTGCGTTAAAAGGTGTGTGGAGTGTATTTTCGTGAGGCAGTGTTGGTGTGAGCTCCCTGGGTGTGTAAGGGCATGCATGGTGGCCAAGGTATGAATAGTATGGTCCCGAGAGAGCCTGTGAGGCCAGGAGAGAGTGATGGGCTCTCGGGTTGGTGGTGGTTGCTGGCGCAGGTGTACATGGTCGTGTGGAAAAAAAAAGATGGAGGGTGACTGCTGTGAGAATGAGGGAGGCGGGTCATGAACGTGGCTGTGCACGCGGTGCTTGAGTTGTGAGATGGTGGCCGCTCTGTGGATAGAGCTGCGAGAGTTCGAAGGGTGACAGATAGAGAGGTGGTGTGAGAGGGTGAGGAATGGAGATGGGAGAGCTGAGTGTGCGATGGTGGAGCTGCGGTGGTTGGGGAGTGCTGCGACGCGTAGGAATAGAGGAAGCAAACTTGACGACTTCTACAGACGAAGCAAAAGAAATTCACGAGGTTGCATTTCACATTCACGGAGCAGGCGACTCAACCATCGGAAAGAAAAGCGGTGGAGGAGCACACAACAAGTCCACATGATATTTCCAACTCGAATCAAAACCAATGGCACAGAGGTGGGCAGGAAATTCCATCAAACAAACAAAATGAAGAACAGAAAAGAATCAAACTCACCCGGACACGTCGATGCATTCGGAAAGAAATTATTCACCTGAAATTCAGAACCACAACTTCCAGAAACCCAACCACCATGAAACTTACATAAACCAGGGGTGACTCCAACTGAACTACTACTAAGATACTCAACATCACTAGTTACTGGACTGCAACCATTACCTGGTGCAGACAGAACCGGAATTTCTATAGCACTACCCCAACCCACGTGAAGATCACACATAAGGAGACACCACACGGCATCACCTTTGCTCAAATGCGGACGAACCTGTTGTAACAAACATACCACGCTAGCAAGGGAATACTCCTGCGACTGCCTTAAATCCGTGAACAGAGGCTCGCATTCTCCCAAGTCTACATTACCATCCCCACAACTACCGAGTCAAACTCATAATAGAAACAAAATAAATGAAACGAGGACTCTCCAAAATAAAACACCAGACCAAACGTAAAATAAATACAAATGCCAAAATGGAATGTTAAACCAGTATAAACAAAATTGCAGAGTAATGAAAGGAAATTCAACAAAGGTATCCGGACATGTAAGCGCACATCTGTGTACTGGATGTATGAGTTCTGTGTGTAACAGTGTGCCCGAGAGAAACCTGTTGTAGGTAGATGGCTGGAGATGTGTTGCTGCGCTTGACTGGATCATTCCGCGAAGAAGAGGGCAGAGAGACAGGAGACGATGGCCACTGCTGCTACCAGAGACACGCTGGCTGAGGACTGAAATACCTGCAAAAGTGAGGAAGGGCGAAGAGAGACGACGAACCGAGATGAGCTGGAGAAGTGATGGGGGATGGTTCAGTGGAGCTAATGGTTCGCCGGTTGGATCTGCGAGATCCGTGTGGAGAATCTACCAGCGACCGTGTGTGACGAAAATGCCGAAGATGAAGCTGCTGCTCGTGACCGTGTGTCGAAGATGCAAGCTGGGTGAGGATCTTGGAGTGGGATGGTTATGGTTGAGACGGAGGTGAGGGAAACGATGGGGATGATAATGGTGACGGTGAGGGAGCTTGAGAAAGAGTGAGATATCAGAGAGCTGAGGGATGGTGTGGGAGTAGGTGATGAGGAGATGAAGATGGGCTACCAGGGAGAGACGAGACAATGGAGGGGGGCTAGGGGTGCTCACGGCTGGGAACAAAGAGATGGGAGATACCAAGGGTAGAGGTTGGAAGAGCTAGGTGGCCGAAGAAAGGGAAGCCAGAGAGCGAGAGGGAGGGAGGTGAATAATTTGTTACGGGGAAATGATTACCTGCGCGTGGCAAAAAGGTTTCTGACAGAAGAATATATTTTTTTTCTACGCGCGCCATTCTATTTGGGCGAGAATCAACTTTTCAATTGCACGTGATTTTTTTCTTTATTTAATTTTCTGAAATTTCTTTAATAGCTGATTTCCAATTTTGTTGAGCGTCGAATCCGGACTTGATTTCTTATTTCTCTGCATTTTATTTGTATTTGCTTGGTATTTTCTTTTTTGTATTTTTTTTATGTCTCTTTTTGCAATTATTTCGTAAAGACTTGATTTCCGAACACCAAGGGACCCAAATCCGACGCAATTAAAATACCGAGACTCACTTGAAGTCACCGGGACTCAAATTAAAATGTCAGGACTCAATTAAAAAATACCGGAATTCACTTGAAGTCACCGGAACTCGAATTAAAACAATGGGCTTTTCAAAAAGGGTCCTCCAATCTCCAGGATTCGAAGTCAGCTTTTATTACATTGGGTCCCCTCAAGATGGATCGGTAAAAATTGGGGTATCGACACTATAATAATGCATACATCTGCATGATATGGTTATATGCTCATACAGTATCATAGTTTGACCATAGGGAATCAAATGACTTTAGGGTACTTAACATTTCTAAGAAAAATATTTTTCTAAAAGACAAATCATACAAAAGGTTTAAAAATAATTTATGGTCAAATTTGGAGCAAAAACAGATGTTGGAGTTTTTGAGTTAATTAAATAGCCTTGGTCGACCGAACCAACAACTTTTAAATTACCACGGTCGACCGAACACTCCGTAGGCTAGAAAGTCAAAAGTTTGACTTGCTCGATTGACTGACCTACTTTTGAACTAAGCTTCCTCGGTCGATCGGCCTCTGAAATTTTGACTTTTCTACCTACTTGGTCGACCGAACTTATAGTTCAAAAACACCTTAGTCAACCAATCCTCATGAATAATCAACCGGCCTCTTGCCATGGTCGACTGAACCCATGAAGGGTTCAGAATCGCCTTTCTTTTGGTCGAACATCCAGTTCAATTGGTCAACCGAGCTAAGCCTGAAAATTCAAAATTTACACAGGTTGGTCAACCAGCCCTTACCCTTGGTCGACCGAACCTCTTGGGTTGGCAATTTTTTACCGCAATTAACTAAGGTTAAATTTAATTAAACTCATTAATCTTTTTCAAAAAAGACCTCTATGTCCCCAACGGTTATTTTTTCATAAAAATCTATAAATACCCACTCATTACTCCAAATTAGTAACTTTGATTAACTCCAAATTTCTCTTTAATCCTTTGTTAATCAAATTTCCTCAAAACAAATTTTTATAGCTAAAATTACTCTTTTGGGGCAAAATCTTTTAAATAAATCTCTCTGACTCTCTTCCATTCTTTTATTTCAAAAAATTCTTTTGAAGAGAGTACATTTACTTTTGGGCATTCATATTGTTAATCCATAAATTTTACTCTCATATAGCTTTTATCTTGAAAATTATTTTTGAGAGTATTGCTTGAGTTTCTCCCGATTATTTTCTTGATAAATATTTTTCGGGAGATATTATTTATTGCATAAATATTTTCTTGAACTTAAACTCCCAATTTTCCAAACATTTTTACCTGTAAAAATCTTTGTTGGAGAATATATCTTTATACACACACATATATATTTTATTTGTGCAAATTTATTTTGAAAGCACCCTTACTCTACTGAACACATTTCATATCATAAGAGAGTGCATGCATTTGAGCTTTTAATGTGTACATCCATGCTTATATTTAGAAGTGTAAAATATGTATAAAAATGTTTTCATGTATCGGTTGGGTTTAACCCGGAATTGAACTAGAGAGTCTCAGCCCCGTAATTGAAACCAGTTCGATTCAGCCCGCTAAATTGAACTGCGATGTCTCCGTCCCGTAAGAGAGACCAATTGGGCTCAGTTTGGTAATTGAGCTGGGGTTTAACTCACCCCGTAAAGAGAGGTTGTAACGACTTCTACTTTACCCGTTTAAGTGAGCGTGAATAGTGCAATCCGTGGGAGGTATGCCCAAGGCGGGAACATAGGCTGGTTTGGCCAAACCTCGATAACAAATATCGTGTGTCTCTCTCTCTATTTTATTTAAATTCATGCACTTTAATTTTCACACGTGTATGCCTGTTCATATTTTTTGTCATAACAATTTGCAAACATCCGTTTAATTTAAATAAGATACTGCAAATGTGTGTGCTTATTTTCACTACTTAAATTATTTTACATACACATGTACATTTTGAATGGGATATGACATGTGAGAATCGGCAAAAGTTTAAATTAGTCAAAATGTTTTAAAACTCAATTCACCCCCCTCCCCTCTTGGGATCACACCAATTATCATACGATTGATGAACTATAGGAAGAAGCCCTAGCTAGTTGTATATAATTGATATGCTACTTAAAATAGAGTTAGGTAGGCAAAGCAAGGAGATTAAGGTCAAGGTAATATAGGGCAAGCAAGCCTTTAAGCTTGACTCGAACTTAAATAGGTTAGTGAACTATGTGGGAAAAATGTTACTTGTATACACTTGTCATGCATTATAACTGTTAGACACATTAATTATCGTTTTTCTTTTCAATAGATGTGCAACCATACAACCCTGAATAACCAAAACAACTAGATATAAATAAAATATTGTCCTAACATTACTCACTCTTAGCTAGCTCATCTAGGACCCACCCTCAAGCTCCTAGACTCTGTTTCCTAAAGGTCCTGAAAAATTTGTATAATTAATGGGGTGAGACACTTCTTAGTAAGACGGAATAGATTATTGTCAGTGTGTGGCTAATATGAGTTCTCATGAATTTAAACACATTCTTTAATTTAATTTATTTGACAGATATGATATTTATACAACAAAATTCACACCTATACAGTTGAAAATACATATTTCTTTCAGAATATAAAACAGTTCGTTTAAATAACCACATTTACATAAATCCACATATATCCGTAGAAGAAACCCCCTTTTGGATATACAACATCATCATGTATAAACCCTCATGATCGGGTTATGCAGTCCGAGGACTGGAACTAGCCCTGACTGGCCTACTACCAGGCTAAGTCAAACCTCATGTCTACAAGTTCGATTAGCCTACCCAGTCTGGTCTAGACTCCAGGGGGATACACAACCCTTTCGTGGCCAAATCAATTTTTCATTACCAACACTTTTATCCAGAACAATGTGATTGTACTATCTCAAATACTAGTTATGGTATCGTGCTCTCATCACAACTATTCCTCAGGGTTCTTAAATCATATAATGCAATTTAAGTAATAAAACTATAATAAAATTCTCATTTTCGTATTTTAGTATAACTGTCAAATCAAACCCCACACTCAACCATCATATCAAACCCGGCTCTCAATCATATCAAATCGGACTCTCAGCCGTCATATCAAACCCGGCTCTCAGCCATCATATCTCATTTCACAAATTCTACCACATTTCCAGTATTTTCATCAAATAGTTCAAATTACATTTTTACGATAATACCACAAAAATATTCAAATTCAAATATGCATTAAAATATAATTAAATCTCATGCCACTCAATTTATTCAATAATTATAATTTCACAAATTGCCAACATAATTTTCAAAATATATAATTGGTAAATTTAATAATAACGCAGGTATGATCAATTCTCCATTTTTAAATTTAATCCCCAATATATTTTTAAAAACCCGAATATGATCAAATCCCTGCAATTTAATTTAACTACAAAAGATCTACCTCAGGATGATGTGAAATGTGAAGATATCCGAGTGGTTAACAAATTTCTAGATGTATTCCCGAAAGACTTACCCGGTTTACCTCCCGATCGAGAGGTGGAGTTCGCTATCGAGTTGCTGCCCGGTAAGGCACTGATTTCTAAAACTCCATACCGGATGGCTCCAGCTGAACTTAGAGAGTTGAAGGAGCAGTTACAGGAACTACTGGACAAGGCCTTTGTCAGACCTAGTGTTTCACCCTGGGGAGTTGTAACAGCTCGAACCCTTAAACCCGAGTCTAGCGCGTTATACCTGATAAAATCCCTGATATTCCATAATTAAACCATACATACGCAGCGGAAAACATAAATATAATCTCCATATAACATAATACCAGAGCTTACTAATTCTAACTAAAATCCATAATAAATCATCCATCACTTGCATTTCCTTAAATCTACATAACTCCCCAAACATTTCAGTATTTTCACAATCATTCCTTACTCAACAACCTTAAAACATAAAGACATAAAACATAAGATATCTACATCCCAAAATTTATCAAAATTATACCCTTTTTCCTCCAAAAGTACTATAAAATCTCAAGCTCTCTAAGCTCGATCTCAAGGAGGTCCTAAAAAAAAATACATTTATATTCGGGTGAGACACATCTCAGTAAGGGAAGAAACAATATATTAAACTCAGCGTGTGGTCATCATGAGATTATACATATCATTTTATAATATTTGCAAATCATTAACATAATACTGAAAGTCATTTTCTGAACCTAACAATCACATGCAAATGTTTACCCACGAGATTACCCAAGGATAGGGGTGATTACCCGCTCATACAAATAGCACCCCTCTGCTCTGATACTTAGGTAACCCGAAGGTCACTACTGAAACATACTAGAGCACTCACCTTAGTCAGTAAGACCTCAAGTGTTAACTTGATCTCGTACTCACGCATTCAACAACAGTTTACCGGCAAAGGCTCTAAGGATAGGGAATTCTACCCGCTCATACAAGTAGGTTCCCTCTGCCCTAGTGCGTTATGCAGCTACTGCCACATCTGAAGCTACTAGTGCACTCGCCTTATTCAGCAAGCCCTCAGGCGAAGAGTATGTCTTGCCCAATTGTAACATGTTTTATATACATAGATACTTCTAATATCATAATACATCATTCTTTCCATCGTTATTCAATCATTCACATTCTTTCATGTTCATAACTTAACATTTCCTTGGGTTTCACTTTAAGTGACTCTTTCCCATTTGTATCATTCACATTTCACATTTCATTTCATTGCATTGTCATTCCTTGTCATTTCATTTCATTCATTTGTACTCAACCGCTCTTTAGCCGTCATCAGTTAGTCCACATAGAAATGCGTTAGAATCTGCTACAGTTAGTCCACATAGAAATGCGCTAGAATTTGCTAACCCGGCTTTCAGCTGTCATACCTTTACATGGTGCATTTAACATATACAAGCAACATTGTCCATATCATATTTTATTCTTATTGCTTTATTAACCTAACCTGCATCTTATACATTTAACATATAATTTGCACAGATTCTCATGCCACACAATTTAGTAGTAAAATTCATACAAATTTCTCATAAAATAAGTCAACCCACATTTAACATTTATATGCTCAAAATACATTTCATTTCTTATTTAATTCATCAGAAAATTCTTTTCACTTTCATTCATTCACTTTCACATATACATAACTATATCGACAATCATAAGCTCAGAAAACATAAATTTCATGGCTGGCATTTTAAACCCACATAAAAAAATATATACATAAATAACACATAGTCATTTTTAATTCATGAAAAACCTGATTTAATATATAAATTTCCTCCTTACTTGAATTCTCGAACTATACCGATAGGAATCCCACACTAATGCCCGCGGCGCTCACCCGGACCCTGATTCAAAAATCCTAGTTCCATTTAAATTATTCCTAAATAAAATACTATTTAAATATTTTCTAGGGTCATAATTTTCAAATTAACAATTATACCTGCAAATTTAACTAATTTGTCAAATTTCCCAAATCTCACTCTCGCTTTGGAGTGGGATCTAGAAAACCCTAATTGAAAAATTACCTACACCAAAATGACGATGACTAGGACCCCGTGGTGGTGTTTGATCATCGATTTAATAGCATATTTATAGAGAAATTGAGAAAATAGGGAAAAGTTACCTTTCCCCAAGAGTAGGGCCTAACCCGTTCCCATGACAAATCTACTCTAGTAGAAATGTCGGTAGCGGAACCAGGAATCCAACGGCACTTTCCATTTTTCAATTCGCTGCAAATCTGTCGAGAAATTAAGAGAAGGAGAGAGACGGAGACGGAAGCAACTGGGCGCACAGAAAATTTCACAGGGGGGGTTGACGTCTCTGGATCTCCTGAAGATTCAGGAGAAGGAGATTTCTTATATATATATACACATATCTTATTTCAATTAGTTTTTTTTTTTTTTTAAATCCAATGTAAAAATGTTGAATTTAATAAATAATTATTTAATTATTCAATTTATCTTAATTTAATTTAATTTCTTTAATTTTAATTTTTTTAATTAATTTTTTTCCTTCTTTTTCCCACGCCATTCCTTTTATTTATTTATTTGTTATTTTATCTATTTTTATCTTTATTATTTCAATCATTTTAATTTTTTGGGTCTTTACAGGAGCTCCAGTGTTGTTTGTGAGGAAAAAGGACGAGTCGATGCGAATATGCATTGATTACCATGAGATCAACAAGGTGACAGTGAAGAACCGATACCCGTTGCCTCATATAGATGATTTGTTTGACCAGCTACGGGGAATGCAGGTCATTTCGAAGATCGATCTATGGTCAGGGTATCATTAGGTGAGGATTAGGACTAAAGATGTTGCAAAGACTGCTTTCCGAACCAAATATGGTAACTACGAGTTTCTGGTCATGCCTTGTGGGTTTGTTAGCCCTGTCAGTTACACTATCTTGGTTTATATGTTTTGATGATATTAACCTATTTATTGTTTCTAGTATTTTCCATCATTGTAGATCTTATCTAGTATAGGTACAAAGTGTCAGATACACAGAGGTACCAAATCAGAAGCAAAGATCAGACCTAGTAGACATCAAATAGAAAAGATCGGAAGGACACCGACTCAGAAGCACCAAAGCACATCTCGGAGTTTTTATTTTGTATAAATTAATTGTAATAAGGGTTGTGTGAGTGAGTGTGTATTATAACTCTTGCGGTGTGTGTCTTGCATGATTTTTGAGTAAGAGTTGAGTCATTGCATAAGCATACTAGGACACATGAGCATATAGGATCTGCACAAAAGTAACAAACTCATAATTCATAGTTTTCAAAGTAAAAACAAAAAGGTTGTCGAAATAATCCTATACTCAATTAAGTTTTCAAAATGAGACAAGTGTTAAGTAATATATGAGTTGTAAACATTTTCAAAACTTGGTCCTGATTTTACAAAACTAGCTTTACGTCCTAAAGTCTTAAAAAAGCATATTTTCAATAAAGGACATACTAAGCATATAAGATATCGAAACGAGTTTTCAAATATGTTTTCATAAAATAAGATATCTTATATTTATGGGGAAACTCACTTGGACAAGTTTTAATCTTCATTAGACTCAATATATTTTATATACTTTTATCCAAGAATGTTTTAAGTCATTAAAACGCTTTTTAACAAGGAAAAACAAAGCAATCGTCACTACCGTAGTGCAGCCTTGAGTCCTAAACATTTTTCGGTATTTTGGGCATAACTTTTGCTAAAAAAGTCCAAATGAGCCGACCTTGGTGTCTTTGGAAAGCTAAGACAAAATTTCACAACTTTCATGTTGATTATTTTTTCTGATTTAGGGACCTCGTCGATGAACTCAGGGGATTCGTCGACGAGGCGCAGTGTATGGTTAGTCGACAAGTGCAGGGCCCAGTCGACGAATTCAAGGGGCAGAACCGCTCCAATGGGCAGAAAACGGCTAGTTTACCAAATAAAATAGTTTTTCTTCCCCCCAACGGCTAGTTAATGGCTTCTTTGGCTCTTGGGCTATAAATACAAGCTATTAGTCTTGTATTAACATAGTTTCGAAGGTCTTTGATCATTGTTAGTAAAAAACATCATTTTATACAAAACCTAGCACATTGCATATTAGTTCTTCATTACATGTGCTCATTCTCTCTTGCTCACTTATTGTGTTTGATTCAATTCTTGAGAGAATAGTATGAGGTTTGAGTTGTAAATCATACTTGCTCATTGTAAGGAGCATTCTTTGTAATTTTCCATCTTCTTGTGAAAGGTTCTTTGTGAACCAAGTTGTAAGGTTCTTTGTGAACCGAATCAGTAAAGACTCTTTGTGAGCGGTAGGGATTTGTTCCCAAGTTTGTAAGGCTTGCTCCGCTACAGAAGGAGCAATTATAGTGGATTGTAGAATCCTTGATTTGGTGCTAAGGCGCGGACGTAGGCTTGGTGCCGAACCACTTAAAAATATTAGTGTTGTTCTTTCTCTCCCTTACACTCTTTATTTTATATCTTGTGCATGATTTATATTTATATTGCGATATAATTTTTTATATCTTTTCAAGAGTTTTTATTTTGTAGAAAAATACATATTCCTCAAAAAGAGTCTATTCAACCCCCCTTCTAGACTATATACTCCGGGCTGGGACTCCCAACAGGGTTGACTAGCGCTTCAGCAGTATTTATGGACCTAATGAACAAGGTTTTCCATGAATACATAAATCAGTTTGTAGTAGTGTTCATCTGGTATACTCTAGGAATTTGGAAGAGCATGAAAACCATCTGAGGTTGGTACTTCAGGTATTACGGGAGAAGAAGTTGTATGCTAAGCTGAAAAAATAAAAGTTCTGGCTGAATCAGGTCGCGTTTCTAGGCCATGTCATGTCAAAGGGTGGTATCTCAGTTGATCCTGATAAGATAAAAGCAGTGGTTAATTAGGTGACACCGAAGAGCGTACAGGGTTTTCAAAGTTTCTTCGGACTGGCTGGGTATTACCTGCGGTTTGTGGAGGGATTCTCTAAGTTATATGGCCCTCTGAGATGGTTAACGAGGAAGGGTCTGAAATTTGTTTGGAATGACGAGTGTAAGCAGTCCAAGAGTTGAAACACCGACCAGTCACTACTCTGGTTTTAACCATCCTATCTAGGGACGGTGGTTTTGTGATTTATAACGACGCAACGCTGAAGGGATTGGGATGTGTGCTGATGCAATAGGGTAAGTTAATTGCTTATACTTCTCGGCAGCTCAAGGAGTATGAGAAGAATTACCCTACGCATGATCTGGAGTTAGTGGTAGTAGTATATGCGTTAAAGATCTAGAGACACTACTTGTACGGTGTACAGTGTGAGATCTTCATAGACCATAAGAGCCTCGGATAATTTTTCACACAGAAGGAGTTGAACATGAGGTAGAGGAGGTGGTTAGAACTGATCAAGGACTACGATTGCACAATTAGCTTGCACTCGGGAAAAGCTAATGTGGTAGCTGATGCGTTGAGTTGGGAGTCAGAGCATGCATCAGTATCTGCAATAGTAGGTCAACATCATATCAGACGGGATCTGGAAAGTCTTAGCATGGAGTTGGTGGATGGTAATAATCAGGCTTTCATTGCTAGCTTGGTGATCCAGCCGACATTATTTGAGAGAATTAAAGTCGTGCAAGCTAATGATGCGGAGTTAGTCGAGGTTGTAGAGAAAGTGCAGCAAGGGTTGGCTACAAACTTTAACATCTCTGAGGGAGGTGTGCTGAGGTTTGGGACCAGGCTGTGTGTCCCAAAAGATGAAGGGATAAAGAGGACGATCCTAGAGGAGGCGCATCGTTCTTTGTATACGGTACATCCAAGGAGTGCGAAGATGTATTGGGATATGCATGAGTCCTTTTGGTGGAGTGGTATGAAGCGGGAGATTGCTTGATTTTTGGAGCAATGTCTGACGTGTCAGCAAGTAAAGACTGAACATTAGAGGCCGGTGGTGCTGTTGCAGCCACTGAGTATCCCGAAGTGGAAATGGGAGCACATCTCCATAAATTTCATTACTGGTTTACCACTAGCACTACACGGGCATAATGCCATCTGGATAATCATGGATAGGTTGACTAAATCTGCTCACTTTGTACCGATGAAGGTTAACTACTCTTTGAGTAGGCTAGCAGGGTTGTATGTGCAGAAGATAGTCAGAATGCACGGGGTACCGGTGTCCATTATTTCAGATCGAGACTCAAGGTTTACTTCTCGATTCTAGAAAAGCTTATAGGAAGCACTGAGGATGAAGCTTACTTTCAGTACAGCGTTCCACCCCCAGACTGATGGACAGTTAGAGAGGACGATACAGATCTTCGAGGATATGTTACCGGCTTGTGTATTAGACTTCAGCGGTAGTTGGATTCAGTTTCTACTATCAGTAGAATTTGCCTATAACAATAGCTTCTAAGCTAGTATTGGGATGGCACCGTTCGAGGCATTGTATGGTTGGAGATGTTGGTCTCCTTTGTATTGGGATGAGGTCGACGAACGACAGATATTGGGTCCCGAACTCATATAGTAGGCATCTAAGAAGGTCAAGTTGATCAGGGATAGAATTAAATCAGCTTAGAGTCGGCAGAAGAGTTATGCGGATATTCACGGTCGTGAGTTAGAATTTGAGGTTGGGGGTAAGATATTTCTGAGAATCACTCCGATGAAAGGGGTGATGAGATTCGGGAAGAAAGGCAAGCTAATCCTGAGGTATATTGAACCATTCGAAGTGTTAGAATGAGTGGGTCCAGTGGCCTACAGGATTGCACTACCCCCAGCGCTCTCGAGGATCCATGATGTGTTTCACGTATCCATGTTGAGGAGGTACATACTAGATCCGTTACATGTGATTAGTTACGAGTCCTTAGAGATTGGGGATGCTTTGGCGTATGAGGAGATACCTGTTCTGATTCTGGACCGTAAAGTTTAGAAGTTGCATACCAAGGAGATACCATTAGTAAAGGTATTGTGGCGGAATCAAGCGATTGAGGAGGTTTTTTGGGAGTTAGAAACGAAATACGCCAGAAATATCTGCAGTTGTTCTGAGCAATAATTTTGATAGCAGGGTCGGTATGGGTATGTATGAATGTATGAGATACTTTGTTATCGTAGTAGTATTGTGTGGTTAGTCTCTGGGAGAGTATGTGATATTGTGAGTTCTCGAGATAGTGTATGTATGTAACCTCTGCCATAAGTGAGGATATGTATGTATTTGGGACGGGGCTGCTATGTGTGTGGCAGTCTGCTCTTCCTAGAGTCGGGTATGCGTTTGGGTATGTAGTGAGTTGGTAAGAGAGAGATTACAAATTTTGAGGATGAAATTTTTGTAAGGATAGAAGGTTGTAAGAATCCGACCCGAGATATGTAGATTGACTAAATAGCAAAAGGTTTAAAAGGTAAATTTTGCAGGCTTCATCGACAAAGCCATTGTTCTTGTTGATGAAGGCCCTCGTACTCTTCGTTGCTGAAATTCAGAACCTCATCGACGAAGAGATACAGAACGTGTTGTAAAATATCAGAATAGGGTTCATCGCCGAAGGAGCTGGTTCGTCGACGAAACGTGTGGATGACTCGTCGACGAAGGCGCCGGTTCGTCGACGAGGTTGGCTAGGTCAAAGGGTCTATAAATATCCATTTCTCTTGCTTAGTTGCTAAGAAACCTCAAACTCTCTCTCTCTCTCTCTCTCTCTCTCTCTCTCTCTCTAGAACTAGCGGGATCTCTCTCTCTCTTTGATTCTTCGTTGTTCATTGCCTGATTCGATGATTCGACGTTACCACGTAGATCAGAAGGAGAATCTCTACATTTTTAGCAGATCAGAAAGTCGTTTCAAGGATTTTCGAGTTTTGACCCAAAACCGAGGTTAGGGTTCGATTTTAGTTTCTTTTTGGAATATATGTAGTAGTACGAATTGTAGTGAAGTATAGTTTTTAGATGTTTAGGTTTTGGTGTCTCGATTCGTAGTTTTGGAGCCGTAGAGTTCGTATTTTGGTATTTAGGAAAGGTAAGGGGATTCTGTTTATATCAGTTTATTTTTGAAATTGGGATCGGTAAACCTATAGTTTACGATCGTATGTATGTTTTGGTTACTTATTTAGGAAAATCTATCAGGTAAAAATGCAGGATTTTTCGAGTTACAGTTTTTGGGAAAATTTGGGGGTTTCGGGTATCAACTCTATCTTTGTTAGAGAAATTGTATGTTGTATTAAAAATTGTAATATTGAGATGACTGTACCCATATTTGTATTAAACTGTACTTTTGAACTGAAAACGATAGGATTTGTTGTATACCAAGTAAGTGTGGAATGAATTGTTGTATGTAAAATGTTCCAAGTTTTGTAAAAACAACTAGGGACGACTAATTACCGTACACTGATGAGTATAGGGACATGAGTTCAAAAATTGTTCCAGGTTTTGTGAAATCAGCTAAGGGCAGCTAATTATCGTACGCTAAATTAGTTAGGGGCGGCTAATTACCATACACTGACGCCATGTCTCGGCTAATTACCATGGGCGAGAGTGTCCGACTCTATATCCGAGGGTGTGAAATATCACCTGTTCTTTCCGACTAGTCACCGATGGGTGTGAGCTACACCGTACTGGCAACGGTATCGCTATGAGGCTTCTGTTATCGTAGGGTATCGGGTGCTTGAGTGTGACAACACTGACCGTATGTTTGGTATCGTATGTACTAGAACGGATTTGTGAAAAATACTGGAACTGTATTGAATTGTATTGTATTGTGTTATGTTTTACGCCGAAATAACAATCGTATGTCACACACTGATATAACCTGCTTTCTTCCTTACTGAGAGGTGTCTCACCCCAAATATACAAATGTTTTTCAGGTCCTTCAGGTAGCCGAAACTAGCATCCTAGGGTCCGGAAATAGGGGTGTCGTTTAGCTACGTTTAGTACCTGTGTAGGTACGAGTTTTGTAACCAGGTTATCATTGTTGGATTTTGTAGACGCCCGAAGTATGCACTGTAATTTTGGGAACGTATATTCTAGTCCTGTATAGACTCTGGTATGGTAAGATATATGTATAGAAAGAACATTTTCCGCTGTGTATTTCATGAGTATGGATATGAATGTGAATGTGTATAGGGTTTACGTGTACCCCACGGGGTCGAACCCTCATTCAATATTGTATCATGTATGTTTAATTGATACAGAGACAGGTTAGATTACTATATTCAAACATGGGACCCATTTGCGGGTTCGGGGCGTGACAATTATATTATATTATATTATTATATTATTATATTATTAATAATTATCATTTAATTAATTATTATTATTTATTTTTATTTCTATTTTTATTTTTTTTTAGAATCACCATACTTTACTTTAACTTTAGGAATCTTTGGAATTACTTATAAAAAAGTACTTTTTGGAAAAGTACTTAGGTAGAAGTAGTTTGAGATTACCTATTGAAAATACTTTTTCAAGAAAATATTTTCTAAAAAATATATTTTTTTATAAAAACTAATTTAGAAAAGTACTTTTTAAAATGTAAATCATGTTTTTTTTATTAAAAAATATACTTATGAAAAATATTTTTTAAAAAATAATACTTATTTCTTAAAACGTTCCAAATCCATAGACTTAGCTATCTAACTACATACCATGATGGGAATTGAAATTCTGCAGTTAAAAGTTGGTGGTACTGTGACTACTGTCTAAGTATCCCAATTGATTGAAGCCCATGAACTCCACGGTAGGGCTTGTTGCATGGGTCATACATTTAAAAAACAAGCCTGCTCACTTGAGGTTTGGTTGTGGACAATAGTGGGCTGGGCTCTTGCCAAAAAATAAAAAGTGGGCTTGGCTGCTTTTTACCCAAAGCCCATTTTACCCAATCCACACTTTAATGGGCCAATAATAATAATAATAATAATAATAATAATAATATGTCAACTATTTTAATTGAATCAATTGTTTAATCATTATTTTTCTTGTATGTGTAAATTACTAATAAAAATGACTTGTAGAAAATTATAAGTCAAATGACTAACTAGTTTACAACTCAAAAAGAGTTAAAGTGAGTTGTAAAAATAATTAGTTGACAACTATAATGCATGTAAAAATTTGACTATCCTAAAAAGGTGTTTGGGATTACTTACAAAAATTACTTGCAACTTTTTCTTAAATAAATTATTGTTACTTATATTATTATAAAATAAAAATTAACTATTGAGTCATAAATTATGTAAATTAACTTTACAAGTAATTGACAAACAACTTTCATAATTATTTTTGGGCCTTGTCCTATGTTCATTATTAATGTACTATAGTTTTTTGTAAAATATTGCCACCTTAGTTAATTGTTATTCCAAGATTAAGGGCTAGATTGATAAGGTTTCGAATATAATTTTTTTTGTGCAAAGAATTGTGTTTCCAAAGCTTCCACGGCATGGCGCGGTGGAGTATCGGGGATTCAATTCCAAGTAGATACACTAACGGAGCCAGCGGTACTTGTAGATGGTGAGAATTCACTCTGTGAGTCAGCGGGGACCGTGGATGATGAGAGTTCGCTCTGTGAGTTAGCAGGGACTGTAGATGGTGAGAGTTCTCTGTGAGCCAGTAGGAACCGTGGATGGTAATAGAAATATGTTCCGGGAATCGGGTTGATCGAACGTCCAACTAATGCACAGAAGCTGTGTCCGCATCCAGATTTTACCCTGATCAGCGATACCTGGGGGCGGAGGATGCTGATCCGTAGGTTTGGTGCTGCATCAGGGGGTTCAAAAGATTTGTTGGTAGCTGAAGTTCTTATGTAATAAAAAAAAAAAAAAAAAACAGAATTGTGTTTCTAAAAAATTGCATTTTTCAAAAATATATTTCAAAATACTACTCAATTTTTTTTAATGATTAAGAGCGCTATATTGATTTGCTTTTTAGAATTTATAAAAATTTTAAATAATTCAATAAATTATAAAAATATAATTTTGTTTCCAACTTTTCAACATTTATATGGAGAATATAGTCTATTCATTTGAAAACATAGTTTTCATTTATAATTATCCATTTAAGTTTTAGAAAAAAAAAAATTCCCTTATTTTCTATTTTTCAATATCACCCAGTTGATAGTCTTATATTTATCTGAAAATTTCAAAATAGGAAATGAAAATCATTTTTTCCAATTGAATTGACTCTTAAGAAAAATTAAAAAAAAAAAAGTTTTTAAATTTTCTTATACAAATATAAGAAATATAGAAATAATTTAATATATTTTAAAAAATATTAGAGAAAAAAATAAAGATTATTTTTTGCCCTAACTCGGTCAAACTACCCACTAATTTATATTAAGGATTTTTCATGTTATTGCAAGAATAACCCCCCCTACAACTTGCTTCAAGTCATTTAGTACTTACCACCATTTGAGAGCACTTAAAAAATAAATGTTTATAGCACTTATTACTTAAAATAAAGCACTTTTACAAAAAAAAAAAAATGGTGTTTGACTTACACTATAATAAACACTTATTTCAAAGAGATTTTTTTCCAGAACTACTTTTTTTGAAAACTAGTTAAGTGAAATTTGAAAACCAGTTTCCGATAACTTTTTGACTATTTAGAAGTGATAGGTTATAGGTGGAGTCAATTTTATAACTATAAAAAAAGTGAGCGGCTATTTTATAACTAAAAATATACAATAGAAGATAATCATATAGTATTTTATTATATATTATGATATATTAATTATTAATGAAACATAATTCAATTCTGAAATAAGGAAGGACAACCATCTATTAATTTAAATTAATATTAAAATTAAAAATATTAATTTAATTAATAATCTTATTTCAACGTAAATTAATATGATAATCATATGTTATAAATATAAATTAAGAATAAGATTATTGTTAATCAAAAAATAGTATTATATTCCCCCATAGGCATGGTGCGGTGGAAATACATCAACAAGTAAGAAGGAGTATTGGGGGTTCAATTCCAGGTATATACACTCACGAAACCAATGGTACCTATGGATGGTGAGAGTTTATTCTGTGAACCAGTGGGGATCGTGAATTGTGAGAGTTCGCTCTGTAAGCCAGCGGGGACCGGGAATGGTGAGAGCTCTCTGTGAGCTAACGGGAACCGTGAATGGTAATGGAGATGTGTCCCGAGGGTCAGGTTGACCAAACGTCCAACTGATGCACAGAAGCCGTGTCCGCATTTTAGACTTTACCCTAATCAGCAAGACTTGGGGACGGAGGACGCTGCTCGGCAGGTTTGGTGCCGCATCAGGGGGTCCGAAGGGCTTGTTGGTGGCTGGAGTTCCTATGTAATAAAAAAAATAGTATTATATTATTTTTTTACTTAATAAAATATTAAAATATTAATTAAAATTAACATATATCATAATTATTAATGAAAATTTTAATTAATTGTTTAAATTTTCATTTTAACCTATTAATTTTTAATAAAATTTAATTAGATGTTGGAATGAATAAAAAATTTATTTATAAATTTAAATTAACATTAAATGAACTAAAAATACTAATTTATTTATTAATACTATTTTTAATATAAATTAATTTGATAATCATGTGTTATGAATATACATTAATAACAAGGTTATTAGTAATTATATATTATTCTTGTTAATAGAACATATTTAAGTTTTAATTATAAAGTTGATACTGTTATAATTTTAATTTATAATTATAAAAATATTAATATTTTATTTAAATATATTTGAAGATTATTATAAATTATTTTACTATGGATTATGATATATTAATTATTATAATTCAATTATTGATTGAACAAGAACTTTTTATTAACTTAAATTAATATTAAATAATTTAAAATTTATAGCATAATTTAAAATGATAGTAATATGTTATTGTCAGGCATCCTATCCCGTAGAATATATACGTGTGCGCTGCAGTGGATAAACAATATAGAGTCAGAGGGGAGGGGGGGGTGAATGACTATTTTCGTGTGTTTCGTATTTTCTCTACAAAACAATGGTTTTGGCAAGATGATAAGCAATTATAGCACAATATAGAATTTAAATCATGCACAAAACAAATAATAAAGAGTAGGGAGAGAAAAGCTAACATTGGGTTTTGACGTTGTTTGGCACCAAATCTACATTCATGCCTTAGCACTGAGCCAAGGATTCCATAATCCATTATAAACGCTCCTTTCCCGACGGAGCAAGCCTTACAACTCGGTACAAAACCCTATCACGCTCACCAAGAGCCACAACGATCACCAAGATACCTTACAAGTTCGGTTCACAAAGAACCTCCACCAACGGTTCACAAAGAACCTATTACAACGAATATGATATACAAATGATTCTCCTTACAATGAGTTGATTGCAATTACAAAACAATCTCACATTGCTCTCTCAATAAATGATTCAAATAAGATTAGAGAACAAGAGAGTTTGAGCACTTGTGAATATGAACTAAATGCAAAGTGTTAGATTTTTTGTAAAATGATATTTTTGACTAAAATGATAAAAAAATCAATCAAAACCATACTAAACAAGTCCATGGACTTGTATTTATAGCCAAAAACTCATTCTACCCATTAACTAGCCGTTAGGAGCAATTCTCAAACAAAACTAGCCATTTTCTAGCTGTTATAGCATTGGGCACGAGACTACTAGTCGACCATTAACCTTCTTTGGTCAACCATTCCCTGGTTTGTGAGGATCGTTTGGCTACTTAGTCTGGTTGACCATTCCCCTACTATGGTCGACCAGTGCCCTAAATCAGAAAAAACCATCAACATAAAAATTGTGAAATTTTTTCTTAACTTTCCAAAGACACCAAGATCGTGCTTTTTGGACTCTTCTAATAAAAGTTATGCTCCAAATACCAAAAAAGTGTTTAAGAAATTTGATAGATGCATAACTTAGGTTTTAAACCCAACCACAAAAGTCTTTTAAACACTTAAAACATTCTTGGACAAAAGTACTTAAAAGATATAAAGTCTAATGAAGATTAAAATTTGTCTAAGTGAGTTTCTAGTTAAATATAAGATATCTTGAATAATGAAAACAGTTTTAAAGCTTGATTCGATATCTTATATGCTAAATATGTCCTTTATAAAATATGCTTGACTTTCTTAAGGCTTTAGGACATTAGCAATGTTTTGACACAATTGGGACTAAGTATGAAAAGGTTTATAAAACAATATGTTGAATACTTGTCCCTTCGAAAAACATGTTTGAGTTTTAGGATTCATTTGACAAACTCTTGTTTTAACTTAGAAAATTATAAATATTGAGTTTGTGACTTTAGTGCAATTCTATATACTCATATATCATAGTATGTATGTATTTGCTCAACTCTTACTCAGAAATCATACAAAAAATAAAACACAAGAGTTACAACATAAACTACCTCAAACACACACTCCATTGCATATAATACAACATAAAACATCCTTCGGTTGTGCTTGAATCCTTCTGAGTACGTGACCTTTTAATCTTTCCTACTTCGATCGTCAACTCGGTCCGATCTTTGCCTTTTGACCAATACTTCAAGTATTCGTTCCTTGAACCTATACTAAACATAATTTGTGAAGATGGAATTGAAGAGGTCTGTTGCGGAATAGCCCTAAGATTTGGCTGTAGTACATATTGACAAAAAAAAAATACGATCTTGCATACCCGGGTTAAACAAAAATTTGATCTTTCAAACCCAGATCATAATAAAAATTTGATATTGCAAATCCTAATTACGTGATTAGTATCATACATGCGAGATCTCTCTGATTTGATCTCCAATTTGCAAGCACGAAGAAGAACTCTTAAATCTGCAAGCACGAAGAGGAACTCCTAGATCTACGAGATCGAAGAAGAACTCTTGATGAGGACCAAAGATCTTCTACTGTATTCTTTGAACACGCCTTACTCCTCAAAGAGTGGGCTCGTTAGTAGTGGCTAGGGTTTGCTTCTCATGAAGATATTTGCCTCTGTGTGTGCATTTTCGTCTAAGCCTCGCTGCTGAATGGAGCACTTGTATATAGGCTACAATAGGGACCTCTGGGCAAATATGACTAAGGCTCCCAATGTAATTAAGAATTCCTAATCTGACCCAGAGTAATCCTTAATTATGTTAATTATAATTTATACCACTAAAGAATTATAATTGCACTCTCTGTCATATTTGAAATTAAATTTCGAGCTCCTATTATTAAATGCTTATTTATCTCCCCACATAAAGATTACAGATACCCATCAATTAAATTAAATTACTGACAATTTAATTAATTGACATATTAATTCCCTGAGTCCTTCCACTTAACTTATTTGATGTGTCGGATTCAAAATCCACCTGCAGGGTTTGACACAATCAAAACTTATAAGCTTCCTTAAGGGGGTATCATCAATCCTGATACCGGGACGTGGATTCCATCAATAATTAATGTTCACTATACACATAATGTCATTACCCAACTCACTGAGTTTATTGACCCATAAAGAATCTCACTATTATATAAATCATAGTAATAAACACTACATGCACGTGTCCAATACTCATATCAGGATTAAGAGCATAAGCACTCATAATAATCATAGGGTATTAATTATTTTATATAGTCAGTATAAAAACAATTACCTCAAGAACTATACCATTCCCCATAGTCAAAACAGACCCATTAAAACCTTGTACAACAATCCTACCAATGATGTGTCCAATTTCATTTAAGACTGTGAATAATAAACTTATATTTTATAAGAACTGATGATCTAATTTTCTCTGTGTAAGTAGTACTCTACACACTAGATCACCTACTATATAAAATAAAAGACACACATGCATAATCATTAAATAGATAATGTCAAACAAACATTACTCACAAAGATTTACATTAAAATGGAATAACTGAAGTAATTAATAAACAATAAAACTGATTACATAAATCGTGTCTTTCAGTATAAATCTCTAACAGGAATGCACTAGGAACAACGAGTAGGTTAATATCATCAAAACACAATAAACCATGATAGTGTAGCCATCAAGGCTAACAATTATAAATATAAATTAATAACAAGATTATTTTTAATCAAAAAATAATAATCTTATATTATTATTAATAGAAAGTATTTAAATTTTAATTATAAATATTTAAATTATTATTAATAAAATTTTTAATTAAAAAATGTTAATAGTTTTTAAGTTAAAATATGTTCAAAAAATAATTTTATAGTACACTATAATAAAAGTAAGTATTCAAATACATTTTATTTTAAACACAACAAAACATCATTTATAACTTCCAACATTTTTCCAGTTCAGCACGTGGTGACCTTAAATTCAAGGTCTCCATGATACATTTTAATGGCATAAACAACAACATAATAATAATAATAATATTTGATAACTTCGGTAATATAATGTTGAAAAAAAATTAATTGTGAATTTAAAATTAAGTTAAATTTATAATAAAAGTAAGTATTCAAATACCTTTTATTTTAAACACAACCAAACATCATTTATAACTTTCAACATTTTTTTAATTCAGTACTTATTATTGACATTTTTTTTTTTCAAAAACACTTCTACATAAGTGGTTTCAAACGATCCATAATAGCTTTAAAACTAGTGGTCACGTGGTGAACTTAAATTCAAGGTCTCCATGATACATTTTAATGGCTTTAAGACAACATAATAATAATAATAATATTTGATAACGTCGATATAATGTTGAAAAAAAACTATATTTTACAGAATATCGATAAGTAGCCATCACTTGATGGATCAAATAATAAGAAAAGAATTGCAACCTTTGACTTAGATGCTTGAAACAACGATAATTCAAAGATATATAACCAACATAATCAACTTGTTGAATGAGGGTGCGTTTATTTGGTGGCTTGATGAGGTTAGGATTCGCTAAGTACTCTTAACTTTTGTTTGGTGCCAAAAAAGTGTGCAATATGACCGACTAGAGAGTCTTAGCCTTTTTACATAGTACAGGAGTGGTCCGCCCCTCCTAGCTTTAAGCTAGGAATGACTAAGTAATAGAAGAAGTTGATTTCTCACTACCCTTTGCTTCTACTTTTTTCTTTATGTTGTATTATTCTTTTTCATGAATGGTAAAAGCATGAAATATGATAACTAATAGTCGGTCTAGTTTAAACTAGTCTTATAATTTTTAACCACAAAAAAAATGCTCCTTGAAGTACAAGGCTGCTATATTGGATGTCTCATGTTATGTTCTTGGAAGGGTAAGAGGGTATAAGATGGGAATGGAGCATTCCTCATTTATGACCCAAAGCATTATGAGCCTTAATGGACTAAAAAAAACGATAGATCATTGAGAGTAGATGTTAAGAAACTAGAGACATACATAAGTTATTTTTATCAATGATAACTAGTTTTTGGTACAAAATACAATACAAGTTATCACTAATAAGGTGGAAATCAAACACGAAAAAAATATGCAATTGTTCAACCAAAATGAAACCGTTGTCATAATAACAAAACAAAATCTAGAGAACTTCAAACTAAGCCAAAACGTCAAAATGAGATTCCACTAGCTCAAATATCTTTTTCTAACTAAGCATGGATATTACTTGAGCATATATTAGACATTTAAGTTGTCCACTTGATATGTACCTGGGCCATCCTCTACATATGAGGGAGACTTAACGAATAACTTTTTTACCTTTCTTTCCTATACCAAATCACTTAGATGGGAATGAAAGAAGACCTAGCCTTTATAGAGTTAATGTTATATCTTGATTTGAATGTTCTTCTGTCATGAATCTAATTAGGATATGACTTTATATCAACTAGAGTTTTTTCTCATTGTCAACTCCAATTACTATAAGAATTTGTCTCAACTAAAGTCATTTTCCACTATTAACTCTATATAGGTTAAGACTCTTATAATCTATTCTACTACATTTACATGTATATGGCCTATCCTCCGTAAAAGGAGGACCAAAAAAAAAAAAAAATCCCCCCTTTGCCTCTTTCTTATTTATATTTAATTATACACACGAAAGCAAATAAAACATGATTTTTTATAAAACTACTGTCATATAACAACGAGAATCGTTCTATAAAACTAAAGTAAGACTTCACCTCAAATGAATTTTTTTTTTTGGTTTACTTTTATCATGGACTCTAATTAGGATAAAAGCACTTCGCTTGAATTAGAGTTTTTTTTCACCATAAACTCTTATCACCACAAGTGAAAAATTCTCAACATTTTGAACTAGTTAAATTATATTTTCTAGGATCTAAACATATTTTTGACTTTATTGTTTAAATTAATTCTCGTTGTTCATTTTAAATGACTTTTCTCGTTCAATTTAGTAAAATTCTCTTTCATTGATAACACATTTGGACAAACGAGTGCACAAATAAGAGTCCTTACTTAAAATTAGACTTTACATGTTTGATCAAGTTAACAAAGGACGTAGGCAAAAATCATAACATCAATATGCATAATAATAATAATAATAATGTAATTTTGATTTCAATTACTCATCAAGCATAGCGCTTCCCAATTGAGAATGTATTATTTAATATATTTTAATTATAATTTTAAATTCAATAATGAAATATGCATCATCTTTAATTTTTTGTTGGTGCACTGTTGTAAATGGAAAAAAATAAAAGGAAAGAAGATACTTAAAAATAAAGACTTTTTTTTCGATTTATTTTTTTTTTTTATAAATATATTAAATAATACCTTGATTAGGAAAATAATTATTAGAATGATTCTGACGTAATCTTACTATTTGGTCTAGTAAGATTTAAGCAAATCTCGCCGAATCAAGTAATGAGATTTGCGATGCGTCAGAAGCAGCTTATTTTTCAGGTAAATCTTACTGAACCATTCAGCGAAATTTACTTGTCATGTGTCGACAGATGATTGGTTTGATTGTTTAAATTTCGTTGGACCATCTAACGAGATTTAAATTAATTTTGCATGGTTTAAGAAACATTTCTCCTGTGCGGACAATGTATTCTTTGTAGGATTTTTTTTTCTTTTTTATTTTTGTCTTTTCATCCCTCATCATAGCCGCCCTACCAAACTTGCCATGGCAGTCTTTGTGCAGAGCCAGCATGCTTTGTACCATCCAAGCCCTGTTTCTGTGACTCAAACTTGGACACATGGCAAAAATCCTTGTGAGAAATCCTATTTTTGTGTAACAAAAATGAATTTAATGTTTAAAGTATTTGCATTGGAATTCAACAAATGCAAAGTAAAAAAAATAAAGGAGAGTAAGACTCATTGATTGTAGTAAAAAAAAAAAAGAGTAAAAATGGTGGCATGCAGTGTGCTCTTTTGTAATATGCATATTTGATTTTTAAAATATACATTTTAAAAATAGTTAATCACTTTATTATAGTTAAATTATGTTCGAAGTAGTAAAGTCATAAATCAAATTATTATTTTAAAAAATATATCATATCATTATTAATATTTTGAGCAAATTTTATAAATAATAATAAGTAAATACATAGTCTGAAACTCATACCAAATATATATACATACCTACACACATTATTGAGTGCTTAGCCTTTTTTCAAGAAAGTGCGGTGTTCAAAACTTGCCCCCCTATATAAGCTTTGGTTTTTCATTTCGCATGGATTTGTAAAATAGAATAACATAATCAAATAATGGTTTACATACAAATTATAATGAAATCAATTAATAAATTTAGTTTTTCATACCAAAATTTTAATGGTTATTTATCAAGGATGAGAGAGAGAGAGAGAGAGAGTCTGTAGAAGGGCATGGGCTGACATTAATTAAATTAAATTAAATAATAAAAATTAGTATGAGAGTTTGAAAACTGGGGAGCACTACCTCACGCGGCAACCCCTAAGGCCAAGTGTCTTCCAACATCGCCTCTGCAATTAATGCATCCCCCAAATTTTGCTCCTTTTATATTAATAATATTAACATTAATTGCAAGCTTGAGGGGTCAGTAGGCTGTTGAGAGAGAGAGAGTGAGAGTGAGAATCTGTGTCCAACCATTAATTGCAGGCTTAGGGATTTTGATTCATCGGGTGGGGAAGAGTGCATTTGCAGATGTGATAAGATGACTTGCAATTCGAAAGAGCAACGGAGGGGCAGAGAATGGAGCGGCGTCCAGAAAAATGTTTTCCGGAACCGTGCGAAATTAAACGAGATTTAAACGGCAAAATCAATCATATGTATAGGCGTGATAAACCCAGGATTTATCTGAAGAATGAGCTAATCTGGACACGTGACAAATCTTTAGGTGAAGTTATTTTGTAAATTATTTTCTTAATATTATTTAATATTTATATATTTTTTTAAAAAATAAATTGGGAAAAATTCTAAAAATAAAAGGAAATAACACGTGTCAAAACTGGTGCAGCCGACCTCGGTTACTCGCTCTACAGCGTTTGGGACCGAGCCACGTGGTGCACCTGAGGGGCCTTTGGGTCATTTAACTATAAAGCCATCCAAACTCGCGTCGTGGCAGTGAGTGATTGGCCAAGACGCTGACTCATACAGAATATCGTGATTCAGTGCGGCTCGCATACAAAGAGTCTTGTGTATTAAACCACCGAAGGCGCAGTGAGGATGGAGGTAGTAGGGTTTAATACTGTCTTTGTTAGCTTTGCCGCTCTCTCTTTCGCAGAAGCCGAAACCTCAGGCTCTGGTTCAACACGCAGAGAGGGTGAGAGAGAGATAGATCAGGGTCGAAGGGAAGCGAAATCAGATACCTCTCTATGATGGCGGATGCTGCGATTTGTGGTGCGGGGGGCAAAACAGTTGATGATGGGTTGCCGGAGTCTTCAGCGCCGTCTTCGAACGGATCTCCGTTCCCGAGAAAAATCAAATTCCATCTCGCGAGGAATCCCTTCGCAGGCTTCTCTAATGGTGGCGGTGATTTTTGGCTCGAGACTCTGAACCCCAATTCGGAAACTCAGAGACCCGGGTGTGGCCCGGGGCGTTCGATTGCGAAGAAATCGGATGGTTCTGAAGTTGTTGAAAGTGGGTTGGATCCGGAGATCAGTTTGGGGATTACCTTCCGTAGAATTGTGAGTTTCTTAGTTTATGCTTGATCAGTTTTTTTAGATTCTATTGAGTAGTGGCTGTTTTTATTGAGCTTGATTTCGGCCATTTTGATCTTTTTACTTGTATAAGCTTTTCTGTGCTTAGGTTGCGGTGTTCAACTTCAACTTCAACTTCACTTTTTTCTTTTTCTTTTTATCCATATTGCTTTGTAGGTATTGTTTTTTGCTATTTTAATGACTTGGATTTTGTTATTTTTCTTTTTTATTTTTTCAATTAAGCATCGCTCTGGGAGGTTAGTAAGCGATGTTCACCTTCGGCTTCTTTCAAATGTTTTGTTGTTTTTTTTGCTGGTGTATTCGAGCTTGATTACAGCAGTTACCGTTTTTAATCTGAATTTCTCTTTGGCTTAAACTTTACGAGTGTTGTTGAGTTTATTCTGATTCAAAGTTTCTTTGGGTTTGATCTAATTTGAGCTTCATTTTGGGGTTCGAAGTCTTCTGTTTTTAGGTGGCTGTTTCTGACTTTGATTTTGTTTTCCTTTGTTTTTGAAAAATTTGAATGGGTTTTAAAATTTTTGTCAATCATGATTTTGGTAGTTGTTGCTTTCTATCTTGATTATTTTTTTTTTGGGGCGGTCTATGTAGCATATGTTGTTTATTTTGTGTTTTTCATATTGATTTGTGTTTCTTTTAAATTATTCTGCTTGTATTGGGCTCTGTTATCTTGATCAACATCCCATAGTTGTCAAATCGAGATTTGAATCGTGAATTGAAATTCCAATTTTGGGAATCATGAATCGAGAATTGAATCGAATCGTAATATTCTGCGCAAGTTTCCAAAATCAATACTAATCGACATGCATATGTTGATATATAAACATATATCAACAATTAAAAATCACATTTATGCATATGTTGATATATAAACATATATCAACAATTAAAAATCACATTTACTCCAAGGCACAATACATTTACATTTTGACAATAAAAAAATCACATTTTTTGTGTATGCTTTCCCTGAACAAATAAAAAGTAAGGGAATGAGTCAAGAAATATTAATTAAAATAATGAAACAATTTAAAAAAAAAAATTTCATGCATATTATTTCTTGATTAAAAAGAAAAAAATAATTAACTTTAAAAATGATATAATTGAACAAAATACTAAAAAAAACTACGTTTGAATCTTAACAACATAACAAATTTTGAGTAGGACCTTAACTAATGTATGTTCTACCCCTTCTTCTCAACAGCAAAGCACTTTACTCCAAGAGTGAAGAATGGTTTGGTGAAAGCAACATAAGACCTAAAGTTTTATTTTCATTTTTCTCCTCTTTTTTAGCACAAAATACTAACATAGACTTGGAATGGAAGCTAATAATGTTTTAAAAAAATATTAAAAAATGGGGTTTTAAACTAGTCAAACTTGTTAGGATACGATAGGTTTAGAATCATGTGAATTGATAGATTCGGATTGATTTTCTAGATTCAAGAGTTGAATCGATAGATTCAGCAGTGATTTAGTTGATTTTAGATACTCTGGTAAGATTCAAATTGATTTGGCGTGGAATTGATTCAAATCGTATGAATCGAATCCTGAATTGTAAGATTCTAACTACTATGCAACATCCTGTTTGGGTTCTTAGTCATTTACACCTAACTATTATTTAGCTCATTGTGCTGTATCAGTATGCCTGATCTGTTTTCATTTTGAACATGTTTGATTTATTTTTGAAACTTTTTTTTTTGGCTAATTTGCTTAAAATGCTCTCCGTATTTCAGTTCAGTAAATTTCCCCTTGAAGTATCTTTTGAATCTCACATGCCTAACCTCAAATGGATGATATTAAAGTTTGATAGTTGTTTTGAGCTTTTATTGGGTGTTAGTGAGTTTTCCTTGTGTTTGATTTAGGTCAATTTCTTTTTTAGCAATTGGCTTCTTGTTATCGTTTAAAAAAGAATTAGGTTTTGTTTTGGTAGCTGCCTTTTGTTTGACATATTTTTCTTTGTGTTTTAGTATTTGATTGTAGAGTTGGAACTACCAATAATAATTTTATTTCTCAAAAACTATTTCAACAAATCATTTCATCAAAACAAATATTGCATGTGTGTCTAGGTTTCTTAATAAAATATTGGAATTTTTTCTATGCATGAGAAATTGGCTAAAAAAAAAAATCATAGTAAATTTGACATTAGATACATTACTTTTATAAGAGGGTGGGCCTTGGATCAATGGTAAAGTTGTTTCTTATGATCGGTTGGTCACGGGTTTGAGTTCAAGAAAACAACTCCTCTACATGAAAGTAAAGGTAAGGCTGCGTATATTGTGACGACCCTTCCCCTACCTTCGCAGAGCAAGGAGCCTTGTGGTCCGGGGGCATCCTTTATGCATTACTTTTATAATGTAATGTATTAAATTGATCAAAATATTAAAAATACAAGAACTTATTGAAAACAAATCAAGAAATGAAATATCTTGTGGTTGCTTTCTCCTTCCGCAATGGTTATGAAATTATTGTATAGGGCAAGTTCAATTTAACTTAAATACTATTTATGTCTTTGTATTGTAGTAGTAAATTTCAATAGTTATTAATCAATCATGATTCGCGGTCACACATTTTCTTCAATAAACACAATCTATTTGCCTTAGAAGTAATTATGAAAATATTTTCTATGGGAAAATTACAGAAGGCATGTTGGAAATTTAATAGTCTTGAATATATCAAAAGAAATGATTCATGATCGCATTAATTGGCGGAAAAGGATTAATATAGCTGACCCCACCTAGTGGGACTTGAGGCTTGATTTTGTTGTTGTTGTGTTGCTTAATTTTGAAATGTGACTTCTTTTGTAGCATCGATAACAATAAGGCTAGAGAACTCAACCTTGTTGAATAAATTGGCACACTCAAATTTTTTTTTTTTTTCCAAATATCAATTCACCTAAAATATTTTACATTTTGAGTGTCAATTCACTTAATAAATAATACCCAAATTATAAAATGCAGATGTCATAGATGTTTTGAATATTTAGGGAAGAAGAAAAAGGAAATTTACTAGTTTATAATTTAATTTTATGCAAAATATTTTTACCAACTTAAAACCATCTATCCTGTGTTGAAAAAATAATTCAAAATTATAGGATATAAGGATTTATGTTGGTCAAAATTTTTAGAATGAAACTTAAAAAAAAAAAATTTTTTTTAGTTGATAGGGAGAATTTTGGAGACAATAGAAATTAAATTTTAAATCAGATTCTCATCATGATTAGAGAAATTAAGAGAATTTATCTTAACTATGTGCGTTAAATTTGGAAGAAATATATATTTAATTTTGGTATAAGACAATGATAGCGAAATCTAGAATAAGGTTAAGCAGGTTAAGAGAAAATTGGGTGAAGGTATAAACATAAGCAATGTATATAGAATTTACAACAATTTTCAGCATTAGCAAGGAGGAGAAAGGAGACACTACCTACACTATATTTGGGAGTGGGCCATGTTTTGTGCTTTAATTTGTGTGCATGTGCTTGTGAGATTTATTGTTTTGCTATTGTTCAATAATGTTGTTTGTAAATGTTGCTTAGCATCATGGTCTCAGATCGGATGTGTACTAGGGAGATCTAGGGCTTATAAAGATGGTTTGGGCTCCAATTTTGTGTGGCGCTTTTTATAGTACAAATCTATAAGGCAAGTTGGCCAAAGCAGACAATACCTTACCGGAGTTGGACCCAAGACTATTACATTTGGTATCAGAATCACCCTAGGGGTACTATCATGTGGGTGAATCCTACATAGAGGTGTAAGCCACTTTGATGAGGATGTTAGAGATCGGATGGGAGAACTTGTCACAGTCTCACATCGGATGTGTACTAGGGAGATCTTAGGCTTATAAGGATAGTTTGGACTCCAACTATGTGAGGTGCCTTTTATAGGACAAACTTGTGAGACCAGTGGGCCAAAGTGGACAATACCTCACGGAGTTGGGCCCAAGACCATTACGCTTAGTGTCACGGACCGCCAATTTCTACCCAATTAACGGGCCGTGTGGCGCTCATCAAGGCTCACCCTCGACAGAGTCTGCCAATAACACACATTCAATTCGGCTATCATGAACACGCAAGAGGTTTCCGAAGGCCATCATAAGCATGAAATATTAGTTCCAACAATAATGAAGTCATGAAGACAAGCGACCTTCATACTCAATGACATGTGGAACTAGTTATATTCAATCACTAAGACAACCACACAAGCCATCATCCGAGTTATTCAACAACCAGTATAAAAATCCCTGGCGAGGGTAAGTGAAGGCATCTCTCCTCCCCATTTAACCGAGGTCACACTATCAAACCCTAAGATTCTCCCCCACTCACTCTATTTGTAAGAAGACTTCCCACTCTTGTTGTTGATGACCTTCATCATTGACTACATGTCTACCAGGTTATACCCTACATATTTTATCTTGACTCTATACAACTTATCCACGGTATAATGGAAATACATCCACTGACTTGTAAAGAACTGAAAAGGGATACAACTCAACCCACTGTGCAAAGTAACTACTACAACTGACTGGTAAAGAACTGAAAAAGGATAGGACTCATTGATTGTGTAAGATAACTACGACAACAAACAGTTAAGGATTTGAAAAGGGATACGACTCATCAACTAAGTGAGTTATCTACGACTACCGACTCATAAAGAAATGAAAAGGGTATACGACTCATCCATTCCAGTTGGGTTGTCTTTTAGGTATTGAAATCTACTGAATCTCGAGTAAAATCATCGTTCAAGTCATCAGAGACTTGCAATTATCTATCTTAACTTGGTCAGAGAGTGCAGCGTTCAGCCTGCCTACCCCTTTTCGCGCATACGGCGTGTCACCTTGCCTACTTTCCTAGGTACTTGGCGGGAACCATTATCCTATCTTTGCCATACCAATTACCAACCAATTGAAGCATGCATCATTTACCCTGCCAACCCTTTTGCGCTTGGTGTGACACCCTACCTACTTTCTCGGGCGCTTGGTGTGAACCATTACCTTTTTTCTACCATGTTGACTTATAGAGCGTGCAACATTCACATTGCCTTTTGCACTTTTGGGTGGCACCTTGCCTACTTTCCTATGTGCTTGGTGTGAACCATTACCTTCTCTCTGTAGTCTTACTGGTGGTCCTTTACTCACTTACTCATCAAATTGTAATGGATTCTCTTCCCATACTCTTTATGCGCAATATAACAACGATCTCAATTAACTTTCGTAGGGCGGCCTCAATTTCTACTGGCACAAACCCCCATGGGATTGTAGATTGCATTCAACCTCGATGTCTTTCAGCCTATTTAAGGCTTCCGACAGCTCAATATTCTCAGATAGACCTCAAGCTCTATTGGTCTGTTTCTCGCAGGGAAGCCTCAAGCTCTATTGGCTCTACCCTTTGGGACCATGGATGGTATCACGCTGGCGATATAATTCAAGCCTATTCTAGGCGACAACTCAATACTCTTTGGCAGACCTCAAGCTCTATTGGTCTGCTTCTCGTAAAGAGGCCTCGATCTGTATTGGCACTACCCCTTTGGGACAATGAATGGCATCACACCCTTGATATGTTTCAGCCTATTCAAGGCTTCCAACTGCCCAATCCTTTTTCGAATACTGCAAGCTCCGTTTGTCTTTCTCCTTCACGAGATGGGAGATGACATCATGCCCTCAATGTATTTCAACCTATTCTCGTGGCTTACAACTACTCCAGACCAGGGATTTTCATACATGAAGCGTCTTATTTCCTGTTCCACAATTGTATTTTCAAAATCAATTTTCTCTTGAGTCATCCCTTGCCTTACATGTCTCCACATTGTTTTGTTTTACAAAATTTTAAATTCTCATTTTCCAACTCATAGTGTTCACGCCCACTAGGCTCACGCAAACCATGCTCTAATACCAACTGTCACGGACCTCCAATTTCAACCCAATTAACGGGCCGCACGACACTCGTCGAGGCTCACCCTTGATAGAGTCAGCCAATAACATACATTCAATTCGACTGTCATGAACACGCGAGAGGATTTCGAAAGCCATCACAGGCATGAAATATCAGTTCCAACAATAATGAATTCATGAAGACAAGCGACTTTCATACTCAATGACATGTGAAACTAGTTGTTATATTCGATCACCAAGACAACCACACAAGCCATCATCCAAGTTATTCAACATCCAGTATAAAAATCCCTGGCAAGGGCAAGTGAAGACATCTCTCCTCCCCATTTAACCGAAGTCACACTATCAACCCCTAGCACTTAGCTTAATGCTATAAATTTTTTGGTCATTTCTTATTTGACTTGAATTTCACATTTTAACTTGGTTTGGTTTCCAGTGGCTTTCAAATAGAGTTTGGGGCAATAATTAAACTGGGCTTGATCCTTTCAGAAATTTCTCACCTTTGTTCTTTTTCCTTGCCTTGAAAAAGAACACTTGGAAGCTTGCATTTTTTTTGGAGCCTCGATAGGGTTTGGATACTTCACAAAGATATCTCACCTGCTTCTAATAGGGAGCTTACTGTAGATAGTCTAAAACCATTAGTTAATCTTCCCACAAAATGGATAAACATCCTTAGTGCACTTGTTAGGATGTTAATATCTCTTTGGAGTTGGCTAACTTGGCCTACATTTGCTTGCTATAGATAGAAGGGACCTGAAGGGAAATTTGGGAACATAACTCAATTCCTAAGGCTCAATTCCTCGTCTGGCTATATTCCATATTAAAGATTCAATAGAAGAGCACGTTCACTAGTGGCATGTCATGAACAACAACATCTGTGACTTAAGTGAGATGGAAGAAGAAAGTCTAGATTAGGGGTGTATACGAGTTGAGTCTAGTTGACACAGTAAGATACCCGAACTCGACTCGTCTCGAACTTGATTGATCTCAAAATTGTTAAACTCGAACTTGGCTCGGCTACAAGTTCTTAAAACTTAGGACTCGATTATAAATTAATATTAGATACATGTATAAGTATATATAATATATAATATATATAATATTAAAAGTATTTATAAAATATATAATATAAATATAAAAATAATAAAATTAGAAAGATTGATTAGGCTCGAAACTCAACTTGAATACTATTACTGAGTTCGAACTAGGCTCGTTCAAATACTTGAAATGCTCAAATTCGATCAAACTCGAGTAGAATCGAGTTGAGTAGAGTTAAGGGATGACTTTAGTCTGAGTAACTTGCGAGAAGGCTTCACTTGCTTACACCCCTAGTTGGGATCACTAAAAGAGTGAGTTGGCGTTACAACCTTTTTGAAATGTCTCAGCCTCCCTTGTCAACTCCTCAAATCATTTAACCTTATGTTGCTCCTTTGGATCTAAGAAAGGCATGAGATCT
Organism: Malania oleifera; assembly: GCF_029873635.1. NCBI lineage: Eukaryota > Viridiplantae > Streptophyta > Magnoliopsida > Santalales > Ximeniaceae > Malania > Malania oleifera. The sequence goes on from NC_080422.1 coordinate 111,315,337, forward strand.
CTCTATCCATTATAAAATCCCTTGTAAAAGCCTCATGTCATGAACAATAGCATCTGTGACTCATGTGAGATTGAAGAAGAAAATCTAGATTCCGGGTGTATATGGGTCGAGTCTAGTTGACACACAGTAAGATCCTCGAACTCGACTCGCCTCGAACTTGATCGATCTCAAAATTGTTAAACTTGAACTTGACTTGGCTACAAGTTCTTACAACTTAGGACTCAATTATAAAGTATTATTAGATACATGTATAAGTATATATTATATATATAATATTAAAAATATTTATAAAATATATAATACAACAACAACAACAACAACAACAACAACAAAACCAAGCCTTAGTCCTACTAAGTGGGGTCGTCTAAAATATATATTATAAATATAAAAATAATAAAATTAGAAAGATCGAATAGGTTCGAAACTCTACTTGAGTACTATTACCTAGTTTGAACTAGGCTCGTTAAAATACTTGAGATGCTCAAATTTGATCAAACTTGAGTAGAACGAGTCGGGTAGAGTGAAGGGACGACTTTAGTCTATGTAACTTGCGAGAAGACTTGACTTGCTTACACCCCTAGTTGGGATCACTAAAGAGTGAGTTGGCGTTACAACCTTTTGGAAATGTCTCAGCCTCCCCTGTCAACTCCTCAAATCATTTAACTTTCTGCTGCTCTTTTGGATCTAAGAAAGGCCTGAGATCTCTCCATCCATTATAAAATCCCTTGTAAAACCCCCATTTAATTTGCTGTTTGGGCTGTTTAGCAAAGGAGAAGATGCCAACTTGACAGTGTTAGGGAAATCATGGGTTTGGCATTTTTTTTTGGGTGGATTGGCATCTATAGGTAGGGGTGTACACGGTTCGGTTATTGACAAAACCGTCAATCGAACCGAACCTCTCGGTTTTTAAAACTACTAAACCGCAACCGAACCGTATACCGTCGGTTTAAAACCAAACCAAATCGTTTATTTTACGGTTTGGTTCGGTTAATTCGGTTCTACCAAATTTTAAACTAACAAAATAAAAAAATAATTATATGAAGCCAAGTTAGGCCACAGCCAATTGGGCCACGGCTTTGTCTGCAAAGCCCAACACGGAAGAGATTTAGCAGATTCAACTTCAATAAATAGGGTGAGGAAAATTTTTTCTTCCCATTTCCAACCGATGTGGGACGGCCAGAGCAGTAGAGCACCAAGATAATGTCGGCGTGAGTCCGTGACTGTGAGCGACTGGCGTGGGCGACGGGCGTGAGCGTGGGCGTTGTTGTGTGCTTGTGTGTGAGCGTGGGCGTGGAGAATTGGAGATGTGGGCGTTGCAGTTGCTGTGTGTGTCTGTGTGAGCGTGAGCGTGGGCGTTGCTGTGTGTGACTGCGTCGGCGTGGAGATGTGGGCGTTGGCGACTGGGGTGGGCGGTGGGCGTGAGCGTCCTGGAGATGTGGGCCTTGGCAACTGGCGTGGGCAGTAGGCGTGAGCGTCGCTGGTGTGGGTGTGAGCATCGGAGGGCATGGCAGTCGGCACCCGGCACTGTGCAGGTTACCAGGAGATGGAGAAGATGATGCCTGCTGTGGTAGTAGCACTGTTGCAGGCTGCTATTGGTTCGGTTCTTCCCAATAGCACTCATCCCACATGGCCAAAATGGGAAGTTTTGGTTCTCATTCCTCCTTTATAAAATCCTTCCCCACTCCTTGAGAAAGTATAAGCCAATAATTTAAATTAAAAAAATAATGTAGGTATAATTATTTTTTCCACATGCACTTGTAATCAAAGTTCCCACAGGATATAATTATTTTAAAATTATAATCGGTTTTCGGTTTTTACGGTTCAGTTTTTGAGTGAAACCGAAACCGAAACTGAAAATCTATTTTTTATATGTTCAAAATCGAAACCGAAAAACCAAACCGAAGCTTCAAACGGTTCGGTTTCGGTCCGGTTCTCGGTTTTTCGGTAAATTTTGTACACCCCCATCTACAAGGGCCATTTGAGCAACTGGAGGGGGGGGGGGTTGTTTGGTATCATTCCTGTTTTTGTTAACATGATTCTTTATCACAAAAATTGAAAATGAGATATTATGATTTTGGGTTATTGGCAACCTGTTACTACGATACTTATTGAGAATCGATTTTTGTGGATTAAATCATTCACTCTATACATTTTTTAATTAAAATTGAGATAAAATGACCATGTGAATATAAAATATAATTAAAATGAAAATATCTATAACTTATTAAAATTTAAAAAAAAAAAAAACAATAGAAATCGTTAAAAAATTATTTTTACCATTTTCAAATGTTATGTGCAGCATAATTGTCCTTGGAGTGCTAAAGTGAGTTTAAAATATAATAATCTTAAAATAATTACAAATATTTGTAATTTTATCATGATACTTTCCAATTTATATTCTTTTATTTTTATTATTGTCATCATAATTTTTAAATATTATTTGATTTAAGGGATAAAATGAACATGAGTTCAATTAGATATTTAATTTGCTTTACGAGCCAAATATATTGCTTGTTTTCAGTTTTTACTTTCTGTTTTTAGTTTTCAATTTTCGTTTCCATAATTTTTTGCCGTGATACCAAAAGACTCTTAGGGGTTTGTGGCTTTTATGAATCTAGTTTGAAAACTTGGCTCTCTGTGATGTGGTATCACCCTGGAAAAAAGGTTAGAATTCCTGTCTTGGTTCTGGAATATGATTCAGAGCTTGCTGATTGTTTTATCCCACATGCATATACTCTATTTCATCCATACAAGTCTATTATGCATTTTTGCTTGATCATAGGATACTTGAGGGCAATCTATGGAAGGCAATAAGTTCAATGCACATCTATGGATAAACGTCTGTGCAATTGCAATTGCAAAAAGAGGATGCAACTAAGTTGAAGAATTTCAATGTTGTTGCACCTTAATCTTTTATTTCTAGGTCTGTTAAAAGGAAGAACAGCTGGATGTGGACTGTGTGGTTTGGAATTGATTGCGAGTGTCCCACTTCTTGATATTTTTGAGTTTTTTCCCTTGTTTTTTTTTTTTCCTTTCAAAATTTTCGTTTGTTTATTTTCCTGTTGTCTGTTGCTTTGTTTGTTTGCTGTTGCGCCCAAAAAAAAAAACCTTAATTCTTGTTTAAGTGGATTGTCTCTGCATAATATTTCAATATTTTAACTCAAGTTTTGATGCATGTTTGATGTTCTCCAATAGTGTGACAATGGAAATGTTTGAATAATTTACAGGGCGCTGGTTTGGAAAATCTTGGAAATACTTGTTTCCTCAATTCAGTATTGCAATGTCTGACGTACACTGAGCCTTTAGCAGCATACCTGCAAAGTGGCAAACATCAAACATCATGTGAGTTCTCTCTCCAACTCTATATGCACAGCACATGGAATTTTGCATTGGCGTTTTGGGAAATGAAGTATTTATGATTCATGTGTTCCATCTACTTTCCTCTTTAGGTTTTTTTGTTTTTTTTTGTTTTGATAAAACAACTATTGGGTTGCCAACATGGCAGCAAGAAGTGAAACCCAACTGAGTGAGGAAGCTCTTGATTGTTACAGCAACTTAGGTTTGAGAATCCTGTTGCATAGATAACATGACCTCCATTCTGATGATGTTCCGATCCTTGGCAGGGTTTATTGCAGAGCAATATGTCATGGATGTGTGTGAATGAAACATAGATACCAATTATACAATTCTCAACTTCTAGGGTCACTAGTTCAACACTTGTTCTGTATCCTTCTTCTCTAATGAAGAAATGGTTATACATGCACAAATATATATATATTTTTTTATAACCTTTTCCCTCCTGTTTGTGCTTTCATTTAGAGGTGGCTGCCCAACTTGCACAACCTAGCTCTAGGTCAGGGTTGCCTTTTTAATTCATATTTGTTCCCATACTTATATCTTATTTTAGGATTAAAGCTGTAGCATTGGTGTTCTAATTTCTCAGGGTTCCTCCTCTTTTTCTATAATTTGTTTGAAAAGAACTAGCTTCTGTGAATCTGTATGCTGATGATCCGGGTTGCACATGGATGATCCTTTTGTATAACAGGGAAGATAAGGGCTTTTTGGTGCTTCTTTTCAAAACTCTTTTTGGAGATTATTTTAATTTCGGAAAATGGAAATTTAGGGGAATGGAGGCAACACCCCAGTTCCAAACTTCCAATATATATATATGTATATATAATTCAGGGTCTGTTCTTGGTTGCTAGCAGATCATATTCTTAAAATTCATTAGCTCCTTGTCATTTCCTGAAAATAGCTTATTTTGAATAAGTTTTTCATAAGGTGGTTTTCATAGTTCCTTCTGGTTTGTCACCCTGTAACTGGGATGATTTGAGTTGGTCAGTGTTGATCTTTGGCTTCCTTTATTTCAATGTTTTATTTCATCATAAAAGGTTTTCTTATCATCTGGTTTGAGAAGGCCTTATAAAACTTGTAGTCCAGAGATACATATGTTGTGTGAAATTTTTCTCAGGAGAAGGATACTGCCTGTCTCTTGCTTCACTGTGAGGTTCCAAGGCTGCTGTAGTTTCGGTTATTTGGTGTTTATGATGAGGTGTGATTATATGGGTCAGTGGGTTTGTCCATCTAATGTTGATTATGAGGATTTCCTTCTATGGTTTTGGGAGAAGTAGAGGTAAGAAATTAGAGTCTCTGATGCACCTTTTATCAATAGCGCATTGAGCGCTGTAAGTTGCCAAAAGCAATATGGAGCTATTCTCTGGGTGATAAGGATTGAAAAAATGAGAGGATCTTTTTGTGATTGGTTCACTTCTCCTCTCTTGCTTTGAGATACAGCTGCATTCTTAGTATCTTGTTGGACCTTTTCTTTTGGTATTGTTGGGGTTATTTGTTAGGTAAGTTGCAACATGATTGGAGGCATTAGCATAATTTTTTAAAATAATCTGTTTGAAGGATTCTTCCTGTTTATTTTTATTTTTCTCTCCTCTTTCTAAATAAATCTTCTTTTTCTATCCAAAAAAAAAAAAAAGCTTTGAGTTTTTATGGTTTTGTTATTGTGGTCTGCACCTTCCCCAAACCCTGCATACGCAGGAGCTTTGTGCACCGGGCTGGCTTTTTTTTTTTTTTTAATAATTAAAATTTGGTTTCTGTTTATTCATCTGATTCACTTTCTGAGTGAACTTTTCCAAGGTGTTATGCTGCATAGAATTTATTTATTTATTTATTGCTATTTTTTTGCTAGGCATTAATATTTAGGCTTGTTCTAATATAATTCTTTGGTTGATTTGCAAAGGCCATATTGCTGGATTTTGTGCATTATGCGCTATTCAGAAACATGTTAGCCGTGCTCTGCAATCAACTGGGAGAATATTAGCACCAAAGGATCTTGTCTCAAATTTGCGGTGTATCCTTTTGTTGTCATGTGATGACCTATTTTTTAGATTTTCAGCTTTAGATGATTGATATCAAGTTGTTTGTTGAGGCTTATTTGGGTTGGTTTGATAATCAGTAGTCTTTTCTGTTATTATTAGCTAATTTCTCGGTTTGTTTTCTTCCTTTTTTACAATAGCAAAGCATGGTTTATGAAATAAAGTATTTCCATATCATGGCTGTTTGGACATGACACTGAAATACTGTGGGGACAAGTCCTTTTACTTTTTCTTCAACCTTTTGCCTGTTTCACAATTTTTTTGCTTGTAATGATGTGTTATGTTTCTGGGAAAGTATTTTTACTTGTTTTTTGTGATGTTGAATGCAAGCTTATGATGCAGTTTAGTTTTTTGTCTTCTCTCTCTATTGAGCAGTGCACCAAGTTAGTTCATTTTGATGAAGGTCTATTAGTTTTTATTTTCTATGAGAAGGCAATTTCCCTGCTGTTTTCAGATGTTTCAGAATTTGTAATTCTTGACCATAGAATTAGGCATATCTCGAAACTTCCGAAATGCTAGGCAGGAGGATGCACATGAATACATGGTGAATTTGCTGGAATCAATGCACAAATGTTGCTTGCCTTCAGGAGTGCCCAGCGAATCTCCCAGTGCTTATGAGAAAAGCTTGGTGCACAGAATTTTTGGTGGTCGCCTCCGAAGTCAGGTAACAATTTATGATTTGGGGTGGAGCTCATTGAAAAATTTGAGAAGCTGGGATTTCTTGTTTCTGGACAAATTTCTGAATATGGGCTTGATATAGGGAATGTTTTGAATGTGCTGGGAAGAGTTTTAGAATAATATGGTCACAGAAATATGGAATTAAAATGTGAGGCATGAGGCATTCCCTTTTCTCATTTATTGGTTCCTTTGTATTGTTTCAGGTTAAATGTATGCAGTGTTCCTACTGTTCCAACAAGTTTGATCCATTCTTAGATTTGAGTCTTGAAATAGTCAAAGCAGATTCCTTGCATAAGGCACTTGTGCACTTTACCGCCACTGAGCAGTTAGATGGAGGGGAAAGACAGTACCAGTGCCAACGATGCAAGCAAAAAGTGAAGGCTCTTAAACAGCTCACAGTCCACAAAGCACCTTATGTCCTTACCATCCATCTGAAGCGGTTCGCTTCATATGATCCTGGTCAAAAGATTGACAGGAAAGTTCATTTTGGTCCCACATTGGACTTGAAGCCTTTTGTCAGTGGTTCCTATGTGAGTAGATATTTGTTATTTCCATTTATATCTGTTGAATAGTTTATCTACTTATAGTTTAATTGAGATACAAAAGTTGTAAATTTTGATGAAAATTTGAAAATTTGGTGATTAAATTCCAATTCGATCTCTTTTGAATTTTTTGATTCTGTGATCTCTACCTTTATTCTGATGAAAAGCTTATTCATTTCATAGTTGAAAACTGTATAAAATGTAGATAGGGATACAGACCTTTGCTTGGACAATTAAGTCTTTTCATGCTATTGTATTTGTTGAAACTTGTTATAGTGTTATACATTGTTTGCTTATAACTTAATAGCTTAAGCTTTTAGGTAAAAGCTTAAGGTGGGTTTACCTAGAATCCGAGTTGTCCATATGACTAGAACCCAGGTTGCCAAGAGGTCCGGGGTTCTAATCTTATTACCTGTATTTATTGTTTGTTTGTTAAGAATTATCTTTATTCCTTGTAATGGGTTGGTGTTTCTTTCTATGCATGCATTTGGGTTGCACATGCAGGGTAGTGTTAAGGTTTGATATACATTGTTGGTCCACAATCAAACAGCTCAAGATTTTAGGTGAAGTGGTAATCTAACAGTACTGAGTCACTATTGACATGATTGGACAGTTGAATGGTAAAACATATATTTTTAGTTTCTTTTAACCGGTTCTATTTAGCGGTTCTATTTACCTGTATTTATTGTTTTTTTTGTTAAGAATTTTCTTTATTCCTTGTAATGGGTTGGTGTTTCTTTCTATGCTTGCATTCGGGCTGCACATGCAGGGGAGTGTTAAGGTTTGATATACATTGTTGGTCCACAATCAAACAGCTCAAGATTTTAGGTGAAGTGGTAATCTAACAGTATTGAGTCACTATTGACATGATTGGACAGTTGAATGGTAAAACATATATTTTTAGTTTCTTTTAACAGGTTCTATTTAGCTTTTCATGTTGATTATATCTGGATATATTTCTACGCTATTAGGGTTATGTATAGGCTACTTTTGGGTCCAAGAAAAATAGAAGCCTGCATGTGTAAATGTGATGACAAATTGTCACTTGGGTCCATATTAAAAACTAGTGACATGCAGCATTTTTGAATGAGTAAAAGTAAAATTCATCGGCTCTGTCTAGAAATCTAAAGCTAGCCTCTTCTCTTTTTTTCTTTTTCTCCCTTGAATTCATCCCCAATAATTTTTTTTTTTTTTTCGCTTTTAAAATTATTTTCCTTGGATTTTTAGCCTTTTGCTATCATCTCACCAGCTTAATCTTATAGGCCTGCAGGCCTTCAATAACTTTGCTGCATCAGTGACTTCTTTGCATAAATGCTGTAGAGTGTAGACAAAGTCCTTATGTCAATTTTGGAATTTGGGCTGAACAATTACACACTCTGCAAGCAGGCGTGGCACAGCCTTTAGCCACATGCCAAAACTTTGTCCAAAGGCCAAGACCCTGTAATTTGTGTTGAGTCTTGCTCTTAGTAGCTATCGAATTATTATATAATTTATTAATTATTACTATTGTATTTTTATTCTTAATAAGTTTACTAGGAGGATTTGATTTTGTCCTCTAAATAGATTGTAACCCCAAATTGGGGTAAATAGTTAGTAGGAATTTATTTGCTTTGAGAAAACCTGTGGGCCTCTGCCTCCTTCCTCCCTCTCTCCTTTCCACTTTTCCCTACATCTGGTATTGGAGTTCAACTCTGATCCAAGCTTCTTAATCATTGCTGCCTTTCATTTGATAACCACCCTCTTTCTAAACATATCATCTCACATTTCCTCCCAGCTTGTGACTTCTCTCCCATGTAGTCACTTATAACCAAAATTACAAAAAAAAAAAAAAAAAAAAAAAAAAAAAAGAGAGTAGGAAAAAAACTGCTGCCTCGCACATATGCAGCTCTTTCTATTTCTCTCAACTGCTTGAACTGAATTGCCCCCATAACTACCCTGATTTCTACCCATGCGAGAAAGAGGGAAACAATGTAAACATACACAGAACCTGTGTTCAACATTACTACTCCCAGCGACAGAGGAGCTATGATCAACTCCTTACCATCATTACAGATTTTTCCCCTTGGGAATCATTAGGGCTCATTGTGTCTTCAGTCAAAGCATAGTTTCCATGATACTTGCTAATGCTATCTTGCTAAAGCTGTCCAGCCTTCATAACTGTTAGCCTAAAAGATCTACCAGTTGCCATCAGTGTTTCTTCATGATGCCACCATGATCCACCGCCCATTCTCATGCTTGGTTGCTGTTGGGCTCAGCCACGAAGACTGGCCTGAGTCTGTGTTACATATCTTGGTCCTTTTGCTGACCAAATAACCCAATTCTCCCTAGATGTTGAGAACCTTAGGGCTGTCCTGAAATTTTGCAAGTTCCAATAGATCTATAGTTTTTACAAACTGCGTTTTCATCCCTACAGACGTGTGTCACAGTGCTCAGTGCTGAGTTGGATCCAAAATCTAGGCTCTTCAGGTTGGTTACAATGTCAGAAGAAAGTTCCGGCACAGATGACCAGTGAAGTTATCAAATCACGTAAGGATTCAATGAAAATCCAACAGAGTGCTAAATAAAGCCATGTGTAAAGGCGAGTACGTCATTGCGGTCTCTGTAAGTGCCTAGGATTGGGGGTCAACTACAAAGGCAACTACATGACTAACTTGAGCGTTTTGTTCAATTGACAATACAGATAGGCATAAACAGTGATTGGAGGTGAGTTTAAGTAGGTTGATGCATATGCATGGAAGTTCCAGATTTTCACATGGACGGTGATCCAGAAAAATCTCTTTTCTGGGTGTACGGTTATAGGCATAAACAATGATTGAAGGTCAATTGAAGTAGGTTGAGGCATATGCATCGAAGTTCCAGATTTTCACATGGACCATCCAGAAAAATTTCTTTGCTGGGTGTACAGTTACTGGTCGCTTCTCAGAAGACCAGGAAAATATTATTAAAATGCAAACACAAAATTAATGGCTTGCATTTGGTGGTCCAAGTATAGGATTCCTAGTTCCAATTTTATTCAAACTGAAGACATGTGGCATAGTAATTTTGTCTGTGCTATGCCATGCATAGTTATTTTGTATTTGTGCTGTGCCATGCATTGCTATTTTGTGCCTGTTGGGTGGGTTACAGGCAACTGATCTATTTCAAGTTCACTTGTGTTTAGGAGCATGGATTTTAACCTCAAGTTTTGGATTTGTGTAGATTTGAACAAAATGCAATACAAAATTGCAGAGTTTTTGCCCAAATTTTCACAAATCTAAATCTAAGATCTGAAATCTAAGCTCCTAAACTCAGGGTTAGTTAGTAGAAGATTGTGTCTCAGTTGACAAAGACATTGTACAGTGTGGTTACCAGATCTAAATTCCCTTGGAATGAGGTTATGATGATTGCCATGCAGCAGCAGGGGTTAAATTCTGCAATGTCGTCTGGTTCTGCTGCTAGCAGATATTCCAAGTTGTCCAATGCAGTTCAGATGGCTTATCAATTGGAATCATAAACCAAGATTAAGATTACAGTAATGTACACCCAAAACCTGGTGTGGGAGCCTTATGCAGTTGGTGTTACATTAACTACCCTGTAGTTTTCTGCTGGTTTCATGACTGGGAAATTGCTTGGTCAACAGTACTTGCCATTTGAAGTCCAGTTAAGGCAGCGATTCCATTGTTTCAGATCTGAAGATGGCAGTTTTGGCAATTAGTTCATATAACAACCCTCCAAAGCTCAAAATATTCAGTGCTTTACTTGCTGAAAGAAGGGGCACCTTCAGGCTTTATTTGTCACAGTCTATATGCTTTTGACAGGGAGATTTTTTTTTAATGTTCCATATAAAACATGCATTGTAGAGCCTTTGCCAATTCCCTCTGATAGCAAAGACGAATGTGTAAAAAGCCTAAAGCCTGATGCTGTTATCTATAGTTGTTACAGTGGCATTATTCATGTGCAAGTACCCTCATCTCTTTTTCATCTATTTCCCATTTGTCCTACATCAATGTGTTCTAGTATTTTTCTAGTTTGTGTGAGGTCATTTTGTACCTGCTTAGATCAGATATGTTTGATAATCTCTAAGATGCTGCCCATCTAGTGGGGGGAATTTGTGTCATAATGTAATTTGCTGTATGATTGGCCCTCTAATATTGTTTTTCCTTTGCCAATAGCTTTCTGGTCATAACAATGTAATGTAATCTTTGTTTCCTGTCTTGTGTACTTGGCAGGATGGAGACCTGAAGTACACTCTTTATGGGGTTCTGGTTCATGCCGGCTGGAGTACCCATTCAGGCCACTATTACTGCTTTGTTCGGACATCAACTGGCTTGTGGTACTCTCTCGATGACAACATGGTACAAGAAATAAATTCAGTTTGTTTATATTGTATTCTTTGGTGGTTATGGGGTGGTGTTTGAATACCACTGAAAAGACAAATCATTCTCAAGCTATTTTGTGATGAAGCTGCATTTACTTCTTGTACTTCTAAGGTCATCATTAGGATTTCAAGAATTGATTTTATCTAAAATTGGTTTAATTTTATAAACAAGGAAGCTGGATCTGCCCACAATTTATAAAATAACTTGAATACCTTGAATAACTTGAATACAACTACTGAGTACCATCAGACTTCTCAGGTGTATATTGCAACCTATGATAAGTTGCTAGTGCATTACTGTAATGTCCTATTCTCCCATGTGCTAGACTTCTTTCATGAACAAAAAAGGCGAAGAGGAATAGATGCAAGCTGTATTTATGCAGAAGTGTAAGATTGTTTGAGTTGTGCGGGAAATTTGAGGTTGGCTTCAAAGTCTTTTGCAGAATTATTAATTATAGGACATGATAAGTAATATCATTTTGACATTGGTCACGTGTTATTGGCTAAGGGTTCCTTTTAACTGTGGATTTATCTTCAAATGAATCCAATCTAAATGGTCGATTCCGACCTTCATATGTTATATGTAAAAATTTGGCTTTATTCCATGTTCATAGTATGCACTCTTTCAGTTGCCTTGTCCTTGTTATTGATTTGGGTTCACTTATCCTTTGGAACAGGTTGTGCAAGTTAGTGAGAGGACTGTTCTGGAGCAAAAGGCTTACATGTTGTTCTATGTACGTGAGAGGAAAAATTTTACTTCGAAGATACCTGTTGATATTCAGAAAGGAAGTTTGAATATGAATGGGATGGGAAATAAAACACATTCCTCTTCCAACCAATCTGTAAAAGAAACTATTCAAAATGGTCAAATTGCGAAAAGATTAAATGGTGTGGCAGTTTCTGTTGCTGTTGCTCAAAGAGATGCATTAAGTGTTAATTCATCAAAGGAGACCCTGCACAAGGATGCACGTGTTCTAGCTCAAAGAGATTTATCAACTGTTGGTTCATCAACAGAGATCCTGCTGAAGGAAGCACCTATTCAGAAAATTGATAGCCCTGCAGCATCTGTGAAGACAGACCCTGTACTAGAATCTTCATCCAAGCCACCATTGTTGAACACAGTAAAAGGGCTCCCTGAGGCAAAGCCAGATGTTGAAGAACGTTTTCTATCATTGCCTCCATGTGTTAAGGTCAGTCATGAGACTTCTAATACCGTTAATCAACTGGTCTCGATGGCTGGTAGCAAAATTACAGGCTGTGATGAGGATAAAAATTCTAAAAAAGATCTTGGTTCCTCGGTTGCCTCACCGCCCACCTGCAATGGCCCCCATTATTCTGCTATTGTCAAGCCTGTCTTGGAAAGGACCTCTCAGGAGGTAATCTGATGTTTTGTTGCCAGTGAATGCATTTCTTTTCATGCCGTACTTGATTGGGACTTGAATGTTGTTTCTTATATACCTGGTCAATCTATTATCTGTGCAGATTAATATTGGTTCGGGTGATGGGGATCTGAAAGTAGTTCCATCCAGGAACCATGATGCTGAAATGGTGGAAAAAATTGACATGGTCATGTCACCAAAACAACCAAGCAGAAAGCCTAGTCAGGTAGTTATATATATATATATTCTTCTAATAACTACGAATTCAAGTATACTTTGTTGGTCAATGATGTTGACTTCCTCATTCTTTTCCAGGTTGAATGCATTAAAAATGGAAGTGATGCTGTTGATTCAGTCAGTGAAAAGGCTGATCATAGTGTTCAGGGATTGGTTGCTGTTGGGTCATTAGAGTCATCCATTCCATTAGTCACGACCAGTGCATCTTTAGACCTGAAATCTCGTCGTTCTGTAGATTACAAGAAATCCAGAATGAAGTTTGTGAAATGTCGAGTTGCAAGCATGCATCTTGGCTCAAACATCCTTTTTGGGGCATCTTTAACCTTGCGGAAGAAGAAAAAGCACAAAAAGAGCAAACGGCGCACCATGTGCAGTAAAGATCTCATTAAAGAAAACTTGTTTGATGGAGATTGCGTCTCAGCTGGTCTGGGACCATCTACTTCTGAAAAAACAAAGACAATTTCCTTGCACCCCACACTTTCTTGTAAAAAGGGGCGTCAATCTAGGCCAAAGAAAGGGGACAAGGGTACTTCAAAGGATGGGTTAAAGGCGTGCGGTGATTCTTTGGCAGAAATTAGAAATACAGATGAAGAATTTAGGAGGGGAACTAGTCAGAACGGTGCTGTGCTTGCTACAGATAAGCAAACATCAAAATGCGCTAGTTCTAGCTTGGCCACAAACCAGCGTGATGCTGGGGAAGCTGAAAGTTTGGGGGATAGCAAAAGGGCTTCAATACAGAATGGTTTGATGAATATGCTTACCAGAGGTCTGGATGAGAGAATTGGTTAGTATCTAGATTATCCTTCCCGCATCATTTGGTAATGTATGTAATATTTCACTCTTTAAGAATCCTTTATTCTTGTATGCTAGCTTCGGGCTCTAATTTTTTTGTGGCATTCTGTATGTTGCCTCTCCTCACAACTTGTCCATTGGATGTCCCTAGAGTTAAAGACTCCTTGGTAAATCCTAGATGGTTGGTTCTTCTGTGAGTCTGGGAATAATTGCTTGATTTGATCTGTTTTTGGTTACTACCAAAGGTTTAAATGGAACACATCCCTTAATGATCTAGCCAACTTAAAAAGTGTTTTTTTGGTTGGGGGGGGGGGGGTGCGGAGTGAGGGGTGATGTTTTAGAATCCCGTAGTGCTGTGTTGAGTGATTGTAACTTTCTCTTGGGATGCAGCTAATTTTGTTTTTCATTTTGTTCCTCCCCTCCTTTTGTATTCACTCTGTGTGTGTTTTCCCTTTCCCCTTCTTTATCCCTCTTATTTTTCTTTCTTTCTCATATTACTACACTGGCTAGTAATTTGTTTAAGATGTGGGCTTACTTTGGACATTCTTTCAAGCGCTTCCCTGGTATTGCCGTCATTTCTCCACATTCCTCCCCCATTTGTAATGCTGCATGCTCTATATATACAATGCATACTGGCCATATCAATGGCCACTGCTACTATTCTGGCAAGGATCATATTTTCTAATACTTTTGAGCACTATTACATATTATGAAATTAATTTTCCTTAGCACTATTATTTATTATGAATGTAATTTGCTTCCTGCCCCATTGTGTTTGTTTCAGTGTAAAAAAAATCTGAATTTAGTCGAGTTTGTCTAATCATTTTTTATTTCATTTGTTGATTGCAGTTGCACGGTGGGATGGGATAGAATTGTCTCCATCTACGAATATGGAATCAAGTACGATGAAGGGTAACAGCATTGGCTATATATTGGATGAATGGTGAGTTGAATATGCTCATTATATGCATATATAGGCATGCAGTTTATCAAATCTGAAATAGAATGTGATGACCGATGACTGGTTCGGTCCATTCACTAACTAGTATGCTGGAACTGCATTTGAACGTTGATCCTGAAACCAGTTCCTCTTTTTTTTGTGTGGTCTGGATGCCAGGGATGAAGAATACGACCAGGGTAAAAGGAAGAAGGTAAGGAAATCAAATAGCATCTTCGGGGGACCAAATCTTTTCCAAGAAATTGCGATGAAGAAGGCAGAGATAAAGAAGTTGAAGATGCACCACACCCAATCCAACTGGGGAAACCAGCCATTTAGGATATAGTGAGAGTATCCTCAACTTGACTTGTATGCCCTGCCATTAAATTTTTGTATTTGATTATTGCTCCAACAGCTTGGGGAATAATCGCCAGTGGGAGATCCTCATTTTTTTTTTTTTTTTCTCTTTTGAGAGAGAGAAAGAGAGAGACACACGTGTGTTGAAGACTATTGGCGGAAAGAGCTACCTGTTTTGATGAATGCCGTGACCTTTTTCTTGTCTCATTCCCAAAAACCCACTAGTTAGAGAAAATGTTTATTTGCGTTTCATTCAGTCTCTCTTTAGAAAATTATAAGAATAACACATTGTGTTTTTGATTTTTTAACATGTAGAGAGTTTGGAAAACACCCTCTTGATGATTTCTAAGTTGAACCTGTGATCTGCCTCCTGCGGTTGCCAATAAATTCACCATCATATGAAGTTACCCATCAAAAGATCTGTATTCTCCTGTGCTTAATGAATGCAGGGCTTTTATTTTTGGGGTTGGGAGTGTACTTCTCCTACTGGAGGTGAAAATGACTAACCAAACAATTTTATTAAATGCCTCTGCAATTGTCTCTGTAAAATTTTCTTCTTCCCTTGTTTTGATTGGCATTGGAGTGTTGAGAGGTGTTCATAAATGAACAATGTGTTGACTCAGCTAAGGCCTTTCATTTTATTGAACCTCAAGAGACCCTTAAAATTTCTTTGCCCACAAAAGAAAACTTCCAGAAATTAAATGAGAACTGAAAACGTCATGTCGACCAAGGTAGAACTGGCATTAAATTCAAGACTCTGATTTTATGCAGTGGTGGGCATAAATGAATTCCAACCACTGATATTAATTTGAATCACTTGCAACTGTTGAATGTAATGGTAAGCAAATGAAGTCGTGCACCTTTTGGATGAATCTCCATAAGTTTCAATATAATTTTGTATTATATTTTAATCAAATCTAATATAAATTTAAATTGAAAACCTCTCCAAATATAGGATTAGAGTTTTCATCAAAACAATTTTAGAAGTAAAAGATCAGTTTGAGTTTAGTTGTGAAAATAATTTTTATTTTAAATTTTTAAAATTTAAAATAATTATAAAATCATCATCTTATTTTTCATTTTTCTTAATATTTGTATGAGGAAATTGTCAAAAAATAGAAAAAGTGTACTTTTTTAACTTTTTATGCAACCTTGAAAAACTGAAAAATATGATTTCTAATTTGTAATTATTTCAAAAATTAACATGTCGTCAATGTTATCTTACCTACCTTTATGAAGAGATAGAAGGAAAAATTAATTTTATGAAGTGGGGAATCAAACTTAGAATCTTGGGGTGACAATTATTATTAATATTATTATTTAAAGTGGGAAGTTAAACTCAATAATTTAATACCTTAATGTCTCAAAAGAATCTGCTTAAAACTACTTCCCATCAACAAATAAAATCTTTTTAAATTTTACAAAATGTTGCCAGTGCTATATATAAATTTAAAGCTTGGTGCTATCCGAATTAAAGGTTATCTTTTAATTCTTTTAAACGAGTGTAAAGCATTATCAGCTGGTTTGCCCGAGAGGTTAAGGGGAAAGACTTAAGATCTTCTGCACGATAAGTGCGCATGGGTTCGACCCCATAGCCAGCAAGCTTCATACAATAATCTCTGCAATCTGTGTTGCAGCTTAGTTATAATTATAATACTCTTAATTAATATTTTGATTCCTCATATCTTATCCGCTTGTGTTTTGAATAATTTAAGTAGAAATTTTGAAATGAGAACGGCGAGTATGATTGAGAATGCTAGTAAAAAAGATAGCTCGTCCCATTTCATATGCTTTTTTTACTATCTTAAGATTCGAATTCAGAATTTTTCATTCATAAAAAATTAGAAGAATTACTATATTATGACATCTAACCTATTTTGAAAAGATGTCACGATGCATATAAGATGGTTTCGAGGTTTCCTTTTTTAAATAAGTCATAAGTTGCACGAATGAGCCAAAATAGACAACAACAACTCAAATTCTTTCATCAATTGCATTATGCTATGATTATATATTATATCCTCCTGCCAGTTGATAGTGTGAAGAATAAGTAAAGCTTGGTGGGAGGCATGATCAGTTCTTATGAGCGGAATGAGTGAGTCATAGGGTTTTGGGCAATCTCTCTCTCTCTCTCTCTCTCTCTCTCTCTCTCTCTCTCTCTCTCCATATCATATAATATTAATATTAATAATTGCATGCCTGTTGATTTCTTGCTACTCCTCACTCCTCCCCTCCATCATCAATATTGCAAATCATGAGAGGCCTCTTTTCTCTGTCGGCCTTGGCGTGCTCTCTCTCTCTCTCTCATGCTTTATGCATACAATAAGGTTTTTTTCATGCTGTATAGAATAAGGGTACTTAAGTATGGGGCTGCATCTTTTACATGCTTTGTTAATTCATTCTATGTGAAGGTGAATGTGAAGGCGAGTAAAAAAATGTCTATAAAAAATATAGAATAAAGTTTCAGGTTTATTTAAACTTCGGAATGAGAATGACGAGTGCGATTGAGAACTATAGCTTAGTTGTTTTCATCTAGATTTTTTTTATTGAGTTCTACTGTGTGTTTCGAATCATTTAAGTAGAAATTTAGAAACAAAAATGGCGAGTACGATGATCGAGAATCCTAATTTAGATGTTCTCATCGAAAAACAAAAAAATGGTTGAGTTCTATTCATTTATTCTCAACAATTAAAGTAAAAATTAAAACTTATATAAAACTATTTTTTTCTTTCGTTTACTACTATTATTACTATTAAGTCTTATAGTATAAATTACTTTCTTTTTAATTACCAAGTAAAATTATTTGTTAATTTATTACAAGAGGTTCGTAATTAGGATAATGGGTTGCATTGTGTTGAATTTAAATGTAAAATTTGAGCTTTAATTGATTAAATGTAACTCTTAAATTTTAACATTCGATGTGCTACCTCAAAGTTAGTCATAAGTTTGAATTTGAATTTTGGTAAATTGAACACTTAGAACAACAAGAGGAGGCTGACCCATGTCTTAAAATTAGGTCATGAAAAGTCAAATTCGAAATCAAGATAATAAGTTGAGTTCTTTAGAAGAAATTTTAAGGATTAGAATTTAAAATTTCTATGCTAGAGGTGTCGAGCTAGAGTCTTGAGAAGGGATGGAAAATAAATATAAGATAGAAAATGGATTATATTTCTTAGTTAGGATCACTAAGCCTCCAATCAAACAAAAAAAATGATAATCAGTCGAATCATGTCAAATTTAAATGCAAAATTTGAGCTTTGAATCGACTAAATGCAACATTGAAAGTTGAAATAGAAAATGAACATACATGAAATTCTCAAATTAAATTAAGTAACGTCTTTAAAGGTTGATTGGATTAAGAATTTTATTTGGAGAAAGGAAAGAAAAGGAAAAAAGAAAAGGAAAAGTCAATTTACATTATATTTTCCTTCTATATTGAATAGTATTGAAAATGAAAATTCTTTTAGGTCCCGTTCGGAACTCGGAAAGTGTCAAATAACAAAAAGAAAAATATCAAACAATCCACGTTTTCATGTTTGGTTATCAAAGAAAGTAAGAAAGAAAATAAAAAATAGATAAAATTCAAGAACAAAATTTTAATTTTACATATCATTGACATTTAGTTTTCCTCAATTTTTAATTATATAAAAACAAACTTTCATTTTTAAGAAAATTTAATCCAGAAGAAAAATACAATGAAAAATGAATTTCCTTCTTATTTTTTTTTCCTTTTTTCCAAGTAAAATCCTTGATCCAAACTGATCATTAATACAATACAAAGAATAAAAAATATCAAACATTAATGATGAGTAGAGTCAATTTTATCAAATACTTAGAGTGTTTTTTTTTTTTTTATTTTCTTAATAATCAAACATAAAAATACGAATTTCTTCATATTTTTTTTTCTTACCTTAATATTTTTCGAATCCCAAACGGGTCTAACTTTACACTGAAATTTTTTCTACCCATCTTAAAAATAAGCAAGCAAATAAAGTAATTTGGGGAAGGAGGGGGGGGGGGGGGGGGTGGTGTGTCAATCATTAACCTAAAAAGAGCCATAACCATTTGCAATGACTGCACGGAGGAAAGGTGAAAGGAGAGCCCTGCAAGGGACCCTAACCAGTTCAACACCATTTATATTAATAATAATAACTTCAACTCTCACTCCTGTCCACAATTTAGATTGGCTTAGGCTGTTTTCCATGATAAGATAAAAGCATGAAACCCACTTTTTAGGTTTTTTTTTTCTAAGATCATCACTATGGTCCATTCTAGCAAATGGCTGTGATGAATGATACCAGGGTAAGTACCAATTAGCTTATGGTGGGATTGGCCCAATGGTATGATTTCTATTTGGGCATGAGTTACTTCAGTCACACTCACCCTCCAGAGAATAGGGGCTAGGGACAAATTTTTTTAATGTGAACACATTTTTTATGAATCTTTTGGGTCCAATTAATTTTTTGGATCGACCATTCTCTTTTTCTTTTTTTTGGATTATATAGAAACTCCAGCCACCAACAAACCCTTCGAATCCCTTGGTGCGGCACCAAACTTACGGATCAGCGTCCTTCCCCTAGGTCTCGTTGATAAGGTAAAGTCTGGAATGTGGACACGGTTTTGGTGCATCAATTGGACGTTTGGCCAACCCAATTCCCGGGACACATCTCCATTACCATTCACGGTTCTCGTTGGCTCATAGAGAACTTTCACCATCCATGGTCCCCGCTGGCTCACAGAGTAAATTCTCACCATTCATAGGTACCGCTGGCTCCATGAGTGCATCTACCTGGAATTGAACTTCCGATACTTCTTCTTATGTGCTAATGCCTTTCCATCGCTCCATGCCCGTGGGGGCCGACCATTCTCTTTATGTATAATCTGTTTGATTCGTAAGATTGGTTGATATTTGCAATGTATTTTGTCAATTTTACCATTATTAATGACTTTAGTATGCTTGGAAGTACTTTTTAAAAAAATACTTATAATACTTATCACTTAAAATAAGATAAACTTATACCACAGTAAACATTTATTGCAAAAAGGTATTCTTCTAGAATCACTTTTTTTTAATAATTATTTAAGTGAATTTTGAGAAATAATTTAAGATAACTTTTTGACTACTTATAAGTGACACTATTAATAGACATAGTCTGTAATGTCCAAAATAAAATATGAATGGAAGTGTAAACAAAAAATAAAAAAAATAAATTAAAATTAAAATTAAAATTAAAATTAAAATTAAAATTAATTAAATTAAATATTTATTATTATTAATTTAATAATATAATATTGTAATAATATATATTATGTATATATAGATGAAGATCCTCTAGTCTCTCTCTCTCTCTCTCTCCTCCGTTCCCCTTTCCCTCTCTCCTCAATTTATTCTCCAGTACTTGGTCGATCGAAAAATAGAAGATACCCCTAGGATCCATTCTCCGCCACCGACATTTTCACCAAAGTAGATTTGTCGTAGGAGCGACGTAGGCATCATTCTTAGGGTAAGGTAACCTCTCACCCGCTCCTCAATTTTTTCCCTAAATCTCCAGCCAATCAAAGATCGGACATCACCATAGGGTCCTAGGTTTGACCCTCGTAATGTTGGCCGAAGCAGATTTTTAATTTGGGTTTCTTAAGCAACACTCCAAGGCTAGGGTCGGATAGTGGAATTATATCCGTTAATTATTTTTAAAGTTTAATTAGTATTGAGAGTGTGTGAGTTTAGGAAATATTAAAATAATTATTCAACTGGGGAGTTGAATTGATTAATTTGGAGGAAATGTGAATTTCAGGGTTTTGAGCTACGAACGCCGTCGAGCGTAGGAATTGGGTTTTAGCGGACCTCTCAGTAAACTAGGTAAGTGAAATAAATTATTACAGTTATTTTTGAAATTACTGAGTGATGAAATATGTGAAAATGAAACTATGATATATCGCCTAAAATTACTATGACACGAATATCAGATAAAATTGTGTGGCATATGATTTATACTGAATTGTGATGTTTTGGGAAATGATGGAAAGTAATAAATATTGTTGAGTATTTTCTGAGAAATAATGAAATGTGAAACATAGATAGGTTTATTGAAAAATGATGGAATAGGGTATATATATATATGGAAATGTTTTCTATGATAAATGAGGAAATATGAAATGATGGTATGTGTCACGCCCCGAACTCGGAAATAGGCCCCAGAGTGTGATTTAGTAACCTAACATGTCCTTGTATCACACAATAGTCTATGATACCATACAATGTAAGGGTCTGACCCCGTAAGGTTCACGTATACCCTATCCACAATCACATATACCATATACGCAGCGAAATAATTAAAACTAATCCCTTCACAAACCATACCAAAGTTTATACAAAACAAGAGCTAATTCCCCAAAATACATAACATACCCCAGGTGTCTACATGACCCAAAATGACAACCCGATAAAGGACCAGTACTTACACGAGCACTTCTACACGGCTAACCAACCACCACCCTCTTGAACCACTAGGATTCTAGTGTCGGCTACTCGAGGGACCTGAAAAATATTTGTATGATAAGGGTGAGACACCTATCAGTAAGGGAGAAACATGTTATATCAGTGTGTGGATACATGAGTCTTATTTCAACAGCAAACATTCATTTCACAATGCCAATATTTTCACAAATACAGTTCCAGTATACATACGATACAAAGCAATACGATCTAGTGTCGTCACACTCTTCAGCCTAAGTTGGATTGTCTGGTGGTATTTTACACCCTTCGGCAAAAGTCAGATTGGCTGGTGGAATTTCACACCCTTTGGCAAAAAGCTGGTGTCCCCGGTAACCTGGCATAGCATAAGCCTCCACAATATTAAACCAGTGCAGGTATGGTGTTCTCATACCCTTCGTTAAAAATTAGCCGATCTAGTGGTATTGTGCACTCTTCGGTAAAAGCTGAACATCAAAGCCTGCGGTCTTATTCTGACTCGGTTCAATATCTCAGTTTACGGCGTTTTAATCCGGTTCGCTTTGATATATCCCCTATGGTATTATCCCGCCACGACATTTTCACAAAACCTGGAACATTTTGGAACTCACGTCCCTATATCTCATTTGAATAATTCACAGTCTATAGTAGTTAACCGGCACACTTTACTACAAAATACATCATTCAAATTCACCATCTCATTCCACACTCATTTGGGTAAACAAACAATCACATATCAGGTATTCCAAAAATTCAGTTTAAAATAATCAAAGGTACGATCATCTCTATGTCATAGTTTATGCCAATATAAAGTTTTCCAATAAAGACGGAGATGATTCCTAAAACCCGCAATTCTCCCAAAAACAATAAATCAAAAATCCTATAATTTCACTTGATAAATTTTCCCAAATAAGTAACTAAAACATCCGTAGAATCGTAAACTACAGTTTTACCGATTTAGATTACAAAAACAACTGATATAAACAGAAACCCCTTACTTTTCTCGAAAATCAAAATACGAACTTAATCAGTTCAAAACAATGACACGGGACCCCCAAAACCTAAAAATTGAAGAACAATACTTCAATAAATTCATAACTACTACAGATCTACCAAACAAGAAACGAAATCGGACTCTTACCTCGATTTTGGATCAAAACCCAAAAATCCTCGAAATGAAATTCCGATCCGCTATAAACGTAGAGAATCCACTCCTGATCCATGTGGTAACGTCGGATCGTTGATTCGGGTAACAGACGGCCTGAAACCCTAGAGAGAGAGAGAGAGAGAGAGAGAGAGAGAGAGAGAGAGAGAGAGAGAGAGAGAGAGAGAGAGAGAGAGAGAGAGAAAGAGAGAGTGGGAGAGAGAGAGAGAGAGAGAGAGAAAGAGAAAGAGAGAGTGAGAGCGAGAGAGAGAGAGAGAGAGAGAGAGAGAGAGAGAGAGAGGATTTTAGTTTACTTAGCAATGAAGAAATGAATAGATATTTATAACCCCTTTGACCCAGCTAGACTCGCCAACGAGATGGCATCCTCGTCGACGAGCATAAGAAAGAAGTTCATCAACGACAAAATTGCCTTGTCGATGAGCCTAAGATTTCAGAATTTCCCAAAATCACTCGATATCCTCTCGTCAATGAACCTTTGAATTTTGTTGCCGAGCTGTAGAAGGGGCCTTGTCGACGAGCCCTACTAGTTTTCCCTTTTTAATTTCCTTCCTCTTATCTTATTTATTTAATTCAAAATTCTCGGGTCAGGTTCTTATAACCTCCCATGCTTACAAAAATTTCATCCTCGAAATTTGTAATCTCTCATTAGATAACTCACCTACATACCAAAACATCTACCCGATTCTAGAAAGAGCCGGTGACCACCCACATAACAGCCTCGTCCCAAATATATAACATACCCTCACTTATGGCAGAGAAATACTGTGGTTACATACACTGTGTCTCGAGAGTTCACAATATCACAAAACCCTTCCAGACACTAACCACACATTAACACTCTAAATAACAGATACTTCGCATACGTACTTAAACTGTACATGTAAACATTATTCCTCACAACAAATGTAGATATTTCCAACGTATTTCCGTTTCCAATTCCCAAGAAGCCTCCTCAACTGCATGATTCCATCATAGTATTTTCATTAATGGTATCTCCTTTGTATGCAGCTTTTGAACTTTTTGGTCTAGAATCTGAACGGGTATCTGCTCATATGCCAAAGCATCCCCTGTAATGACCCGAAATTTAAAATAATTGGGAAATATAATAAATGTAAATGGATTAATGAATAATAAGGGAAAAGGAAGGATTTAAGAAGGAAAAGCAGGCATTGTCGACAAATGTCCTGTCTTCATCAACAAGTGTCCTTCTAAGCTCGTTGACGAAGTCTATTCCTCGTCGATGAAGGAATCCCGAGAGAGTATATTTTGGAAATCTGAATTTCGTTGACGAAATCTCTATAACGGCTCGTTGACGAATCCACGTGTCTGGTCGACGAAGCCCTATCTATAAATAGGCTGTTCTTCATTTTTCAGCGTGAGTTTTGCGAACTCTCTCTCCTCTCTCTATCTAAAACGATCTCCCAGCCTTCTCTCTTCGATTTCGGGTTGGTTTTGACCCGATTTGATGATCCAAAACCACCACGAGGTTTGTGGGATCGTTCTCTGCAAGGTTGTAGGAGCTGATTGTTGGTTTGAGAGGTTTGGGAAACATCCCAAAATCAGGGTAAGTAAGTTATTTTGGAAATTCCTTAACAAATAATGTTATTTGAAGCCTAGGAAGTTGTAAATATGTGTTTTTCCTAAGATTTGAGTTAATTGAAATTTATTTAATTAAACTAGGGTTTTTGGATTCAAGGTCCAAGTGAACACTGTGGGTATCGGTTCGGGGATCCTACATGCGTAGTTTGAAGTCAGGTAAGGGGGAAATTTATATATTAAATCAGGTTTTTCATGAATTAAAATGGATTATTTATATATATATATATATATATATATATATATATATGTTTTTATGTGGATTTAAAATGCCAACCATGAAATTGATGTTTTATGAGCTTAGGAATGTTTATATAGTTATATGTGAAAGTAAATAGGCGAAAGTGAAAAGGAATTTTTT
The DNA here is from genome assembly GCF_029873635.1 of Malania oleifera. Taxonomy (NCBI): domain Eukaryota; kingdom Viridiplantae; phylum Streptophyta; class Magnoliopsida; order Santalales; family Ximeniaceae; genus Malania; species Malania oleifera. Next base: position 111,339,597 of record NC_080422.1, read on the forward strand.
GAGGAATTATGTAAGAAATGAAATGTATTTTCAGCTTATAAATGTTAAATGTGGGTTGACTTATTTTACAGGAATATGTATGAAATTTACTGTCAAATTGTGTTGCATGAGATTCTGTGCAAATATATATATTAAATGTATGAGATGCAGGCTAAGCAAGTAAAGTATTGAGAATAAAATATGATATGGACAATGTTTCCTGTGCATGTTAAATGCAACCATTTAAATGTAAGACAATTGAAAGACAACCATGTTAGCAGATTCTAGAGCATTTTTATGTAGATTAACTGTAACAAATTCTAGCGCATTTCTATGTGGACTAACTAATGATGGTTAAAGACCAGCAGTAGTACAAAGGAATGAAATGAAAATGTTATGCAATGAAATGACAATGGAATGACAATGCAATGAAATGAAATGTGAAACGTGAATGATATAAATGGGAAAGAGTCACTTAAAGTGAAATGAAATGCAATGTTTAAGCTCTAAACATGAACAGATGTGTATCAATGAATAATGACAGAAAGGAATAAAGTATTATGTTATAAGAAGTATTTATGTATGTAAAACATGTTACGATTAGGCAAGGCGAACTCTTCGCCTGAGGGTTTTTTTGAGAAAGGCGAGTGCACTAATAGTTTCAGATATGGTAGTAGCTGCATAACGTATTAGGGCAGAGGGAACTTACTTGTATGGGCGGGTAGAATTCCCTATCCTTAGGGCTTTTGCCGGTAAACTATTATTGAATGCATGAGTACGAGATCAAGTTAACACTTAAGGGCTGACTGAGTAAGGTGAGTGTCTTGGTATGCTTTAGTTGTGGCCTTAAGGTTACCTAAGTATCAGAGCAGAGGGGTGCTACTTGTATGGGCGAGTAATCACCCCTATCCTTGGGTAATCTCGTGGGTTAAACATTTGCATGTGATTGTTTAGGTTCAGAAAACGATTTCAATGTTATGAGATGATTTGCAAATGTAATTAAAATGATATCTATTTACCTCATGTTGGTCACACACTATTTTAATATGTATGTTTCTTCCTTTACTGAGATGTGTCTTACCCGAATATAATTATTTCTTTTTCAGGACATCCTCGAGGTCGGGCTTAGAAAGCAAGAGGGTTTTTAGTATTTTTGAGGATTGTAAAAGAGAAAGGGTATGTTTTTGTTATACTTTGGGGAATGTAAACATTTATGTTTTATGTCTTTATGTTTTAAGTCTGATGAGAACAGAATGATTGCGAAAATACTGAAATGTTCTGGAGATGTATGTATTTATGGAAATGTAGGTGTTGGATGGTTTTTATGGAATTATAGATAGAAAATAGAAAACTCTGGTATTACGGTATTATGGTATATGTTATATGGAGATTATATTTATGTTTTCCGCTGCGTATGTTATGGATTATGATTTATTAGGATGTTATCAGGTATAACGCACCGAACCCGGGTTTACGAGTTCGGGACGTTACATCCCCAATCTCTGAGGATTCATAACTAATCACATGTGAAGGATCCAGCTTGTACCTCCTTAACATAGATACATGGAATACATCGTTGATCCTAGAGAGCGCTGGAGGTAGTGCAATCCTGTAGGCTAGTGGACCCATTCGTTCAAGTATCTCGAATGACCCAATATACCTTGGGCTCAACTTGCCCTTCTTCCTGAATCTCATCACCCCTTTCATTGGAGCGATTCTCAGAAATATCTTACCCCCTACCTCGGATTCCAAATCTTTTTTAGCGAACATCCGCATAACTCTTCTGTCAACTCTGAGCTGATTTAATTCTATCCCTGATCACTTTGACTTTCTCGAAAGCTTATTGTAGGAGTTCGGAACCCAATACCTTCCGTTCACCGACCTCATCCCAGTACAGAGGTGACCGACATCTCCGACCATACAATGCCTCGAATGGTGCCATCCCTATACTAGCTAGGAAGCTATTATTATAGGAAAATTTCACTAACGGTAAAAACTGAATCCAACTATTACCAAAATCTAACACGCAAGCCTATAACATATCCTCCAAGATGTGTATTGTCCTCTCTAAATCTACGTCAGTCTGGGGGTGGAACACTGTACTGAAAGTAAGCTTCGTACCCAGTGCCTCCTATAAGCTCTTCCAGAATTGAGAAGTAAATCTCAGGTCTCGATCTGAAACAATGGACACTGGCACCCCGTATATTCTGACTATCTCCTGCATGTATAAACCTGCTAGCCTACTTAAGGATTAACTAACCTTCATCGGTACAAAGTCAGCAGATATAGTCAACCTATCCACGATGACCCAGATTGTGTTTTGCCCGTGCACTACTGGTGGTAACCCGGTGACAAAGTCCATGGAGATGTGCTCCTATTTCCACTCTAGGATGCTCAATGGCTGCAATGGCCTTGTCGGCCTCTGACTTTTAGCCTTTACCTATCGACACGTTAGACATTGTTCTACAAATAAAGTAATCTCCTTTTTCATACCACTCCACCAGAAATATTTGCGCAAATCCTAATACATCTTCATGATACCTGGATGTACCGTATACAAAGAACGATGCGCCTCCTCTAGAATCGTCATCCTTATCCTCTCGTCATTTGGAACACACAACCTATTTCCAAACCTCAATACACCTCCCTTGGAGATGTTAAAATCTGCAGCCAGCCCCTGCTGCACCTTCTCTACAACCTCGACTAACTCCGTATCATTAGCCTGCACGACTTTAATCCTCTCTAATAATGCCAGCTAGATCACCAAACTAGCAATGAAAGCCTGATGATTACCATCCACCAACTCCATGCCAAGGCTTTCAAGATCCCATCTGATATGATGCTGAACTATCACTGTAGATACTGTTGCATGCTCTGACTTCCAACTCAAAGCATCAGCTACCACATTAGCTTTCCTCAGATGATAGCTAATGGTGCAATCGTAGTCCTTGATGAGTTCCTGCCACCTCCTCTGCCTCATGTTCAAATCCTTCTGCATGAACAAGTATTTGAGGCTTTTGTGGTCTGTGAAGATCTCACACTTCTCACCGTAAAGGTAGTGTCTCCAGATCTTCAATGCATATACCACTGCCGCCAACTCCAGATCATGCGTGGGGTAATTCTTCTCGTACTTCTTGAGTTGCCGAGAAGCATAAACAATTACTTCCCCCGTTGCATCAGCACACATCCCAACCCCTTCAGCGATGCGTCATTATAAATCACAAAACTATCGTCCCTAGATGGGATGGTTAAAACTGGAGCAGTGACAAGTCGATGTTTCAACTCTTGGAAACTCTGCTCGCACTCATTGGTCTAGTCAAATCTCACATCCTTCCTCGTTAACCATGTCAAAGGGCTAGATAATCTATAGAATCCCTCCACGAATCGCCATTAGTACCTAGCCAATCCCAGGAAACTCTGAACTTCCTAGACGCTATTTGGTTTCACCTAGTCAACCACTGCTTCAATCTTACCTGGATCAACTGAGATACCACCCCTCGACACGATATGACCTAGAGATGTGACCTACTTCAACCAGAACTCACATTTCTTCAACTTGGCATACAACTTCTTTTCTTGTAGTACCTAAAGTACTAACCTCAGATGGTTTTCGTGCTTTTTTAGAACTCTTAGAATATACCAAAATATCATCGATGAATACCACTAAGAACTGGTCCAGCTATTCATGGAAACCCCGGTTCATCAGATCCATAAATACCATTGGAGCATTAGTCAACCCAAAAGACATGACTATAAACTCGTAGTGACCATATCTAGTTCGAAAAGCAGTCTTCACAACATTCTCAATCCTAACTTTCACTTGATGATACCTTGACTGTAAATCGATCTTCGAAAAGACCTACGTTCCCTACAGTTGGTCAAATATATCATCTATACGAGACAATAGGTATTGGTTCTTCACCGTTACCCTGTTGATCTCTCGGTAATCAATGCACATTCTCATTGACTCGTCCTTTTTCTTCACAAACAATACTAAAGCTCCCCAAGGCGAAACACTAGGTCGGATAAAGCCCTTCTTTAGTAGTTCCTATAACTGCTCCTTTAACTCTCTAAGTTCAGCTGGAGCCATTCGGTATGGAGCTTTAGAAATTGGTGCCTTGCCTAACAACAATTCAATAGCGAACTCCACCTCACGATCAGGAGGTAAACCGGGTAAGTCTTCTGGGAATACATCTGAAAATTTATTAACCACTCGAATATTTTCAAGTTTCAGATCATCCCGTGGTGGTTTCTTCACACAAGCTAGGTATTCCTGACAGCCGTTCAAGAGTAACCTTCTCGCCTGCATAGCCGACATAATCTATGGCGTCGAACGCACACATGATCCCACGAACTCATATTCCTGTTCCCCAGGAGGTCTGAACAGCACTACTTTTCTACGATAGTCAATCGCCACAAAACTGGAAGATAACCAATCCATTCCCAGTATAACATCAAACCCGTACACGTCGTATACTACCAAATTCACCGATAGCGACCTTCTTTGAATTACCACTAGGCAGTTCTCTAACATTTTCCTACAGATCAACACACTCCCAGACGGTGTAGCCATAGATAATCCCTCATCCATAACTTCGGTTTCAGCCCCACACAGTTTCACAAAATTTGCAGATATAAAGGAGTGGATTGCTCCTAAATCGAATAAAACAACAGTTTTATTTAAAACCAGTAACATGGTACCTGTCACCATGTTACCAGCGTGTTCTACTTCCGTTGGAGTAAGTGAATACACTCTTGCCTGAGCTGTGTTTCCCCGAGGTACCTAGTTCTGTCCTCAGTTCTGACTTGGTGCAGTCATACCAGTCATCGGTGTAGGACAGTTTTGGGATACATGGGTCGGTTCGCCACAACGGTAACAGTTACCTATGAATGGCTGGCACTCTTCATCATGCCACTTACGGCACTTGGCACAACGCACGCGAGGTGGATCCCCCTGTGGACCCTACCGTTCCGTATTCTGACGATTTCTTGAACCATAGCTCCTCTTCTTCCAATGTCCCTATCTAGAACCCCGTCTGAGAACCAGAAGATACCAACCTTTTCTTCTAATAGAGACCAGCCTCAACAACGACGACTTTCTCCACTAGAACTGAAAACTCTCGAATCTGCAGTATTCCTACCAGCCTACGGATATCCTTCCTCAAACCCTTCTCAAACCTCCGAGCCTTTTCGCACTCAGTCGAGATCATACACGGCGCAAAGTGAGACAGCTCCATGTATCTAGCTGCGTAACTCAGCACTGTCAAGGTCCTCTAAGTTAGACTCGAGAACTCGTATGCCTTTGCGTCATGGATGGAAGTCGGGAAGTATCTCTCAAAGAATACCTCCTTAAAGTGGCCCCTACATCATCCCTAATAAATCAGTTCTCTGCTCCTTAAGCAGACTTATTGCCATCCACCACCTCTCAGCTTCTACTGCCAGCTGAAATGTAGCATAGAGAACTTTCTGCTCGTCAATACAATGTAGAACTTTTAGTATCTTTTTTGTCTTTTGCACCACGCTCTCCGCTACAATCGGGTTGGATCCCCCAGTAAACATCGGAGGATGCATGCGGGTGAACTTCTCAATGGTGCAACTCGCAGCCGTAGGTGGACACTCCCATCCCCTAACACTTTGCTCGATCTCTCACATAATATGCTTGGTCAAATCCTGAGGCACGGAAGGTGACCCTTCACTTGCGGTTCCCTCCGACCTACTATCCTAGTTGCTATCTTTGGGCTCCATACTGAAAATAGTATATGAATAGATTAACATTCCTATATCACAACACATTTAACACAATCATTGAAGAATAATCATGTTAAACTCTAGACTCTCAGGTCTAGGTCTGTCCTACTGCACAAACATGAAACCATCAATGGTTTGCCGTCGTTTTACTGAAATCGTCATTCCAGGAAAAACACAGAACACCGTAAATGAATCCTTGTCTAGCTACAAGATAACCCTCGACCTACTCTACCCATTTCCTATATCCTATACTCTGGTATGTTCACATAATTATGCCTAACCAAGTCTACAAGACCTAACAACCTGGTTAGCTCTGATACTAAGCTGTCACGCCCCAAACCCAGAAATGGGCCCCAGGGTGTGATTTAGTAACCTAACTTATCCCTGTATCATACAATAGTCCTTGATACCATACAATGCAAGGGTCTGACCTCGTAGGATTCATGTATACCCTATCCACAATTGCATATACTATATACACAGCAGAATAATTAAAACTAATGCCTTCACAAACCATACCAGAGTCTATACAAAACAGGAGTTAATTCCCCAAAATACATAACATACCCCGGGTGTCTATATAACCCAAAATGACAACACAAAGGACCAGTACTTACACTACATAACATACCCCGGGTGTCTATATAACCCAAAATGACAACACAAAGGACCAGTACTTACACGAGTACTTCTACACGGCTAACCAACCACCATGCTCCTAAACCACTAGGACGCTAGTGTTGGCTACTCGAAGGACCTAAAAAACATTTGTATGATATGGGTGAGACACCTCTCAGTAAGGGAGAAACAAGTTATATTAGAGTGTGGATACATGAGGGTTATTTTAATAGCAAACATACATTTCACAATACCAGTATTTTCACAAATACAATTCCAGTATACATATGATACAAAGCAATACGATCAAGTGTCGTCACACTTTTTGGCCTAAGCCGGACTGTCTGATGGTATTTCACACCCTTTGGCAAAAGTTGGTGCCCCTGGTAACCTGGCATAACATAAGCCCCCACAGTGTTGAACAGGTGTAAGTTTAGTATTTTCACACCCTTCGGTAAAAATCGACCAATCTAGTGGTGTTGCGCACTCTTTGGTAAAAGCCGAACATCAAAGCCTGCGATCTTATTCCGACTTAGTTCAATATCTCAGCCTACGACATTTTAATTCGGCCCACTTTGATATATCCCCTACGGTATTATCTCATTACAACATTTTCACAAAACCTGGAATATTTTGGAACTCACTCCCTAGATCTCATTTGAATAATTCACAGCTTACGGTAGTTAACCGGCACGCTTCACTACAAAATACATCATTCAAATTCACCATCTTATTCCACACTCATTTGGGTTAACAAACAATCACATATCAGGTATTCCAAAAATATAGTTTAAAATAATAAAAGGCACGGTCATCTCTATATCACAGTTTATACCAATATAAAGTTTTCCAACAGAAACGGAGATGATAACTGAAACCCCCAATTTTTCAAAAAAAGTAAACCAAAAATCCCGTAATTTCACTTGATAGATTTTCCCAAATAAGTAACCAAAACATCTGTAGAATTGTAAATTACAGTTTTACCTATTTAGACAACAAAAACAACTGATATAAACAGAAACCCCTTACCTTTTCCAAAAATTGAAACACAAACTTAATCGGTCTAAAACAACAACACGGGACCCCTAAAACCTAAAAATCGAAGAACAATACTTCAATATATTCACAACTACTACAGATTTATCGAACCAGAAACGAAATCAGACTCTTACCTCGATTTTGGATCAAAACTCGAAAATCCTCGAAACGAAATTCAAATCCACTATAAACGTAGAGATTCCCCTCTTGATCCACGTGGTAACATCAGATCGTTGATTTGGGTAACAGACGACCCGAAACCCTAAAGGGAGAGAGAGAGAGAGAGAGAGAGAGAGAGAGAGAGAGAGAGAGAGGATTTTAGTTTACTTAGCAATGAAGAAATGAATAGATATTTATAACCCCTTTGACCAGGCTAGACTCGTCGACGAGCATAAGAAGGGAGTTCGTCGATGACGGAGTTGTCTCATCGACGAGCTTGAGATTTCATAATTTCCCAAAATCCCTTGGCATCCTCTTATCGACGAACTTTTGAATTTCGTCGCTGGGCTGTAGAAGGGACCTCGTCGACGAGAAAAGGAGCCTCATCGACGAGCCCTGCTAGTTTTCCCTTTTTAATTTCTTTCCCCTTTTCTTATTTATTTAATTCAAAATTCTCGAGTCAGGTTCTTACAGTACGTGTTAGTGAAAAATAATGAGAATATTGAAATGTGAAATATACTATTATGAGATTAAATATAAATATTGAAAATGTGAATGTTGAAATGTCAATACTGAAATGTGAAATTGAAATGTGAAATATTGGTTGATATTTGGTTTAAATTTTGTCAATTTTTTCATTATTAATGACTTTAGTTTGCTTGGAAGTACTTTTTAAAAAAGTACTTATAATACTTATCACTTAAAATAAGATAAAAAAATGTTGTTTGACTTATACCACAGTAAACATTTATAGGCAGAGTCAATTTTATAAATATAAAAAAATTTAATGGCTATTTTATAATTTTAAAATAAATTAGAAGATAATCATATATTATTTTACTGTGCATTATCATATGTTAAATATTAATGAAATATAATTCAATTTTGGGAAGAAAAAGAACCATCTATTAATTTAAATTAATATGATAATAATACGTTATAAATATAAATTAAGAACAAGATTATTGCTAATAAAAAATAATATTATATTTTTTTACTTTATAAAAATATTTAAATATTAAATAAAAGTAAATAGTTAACATAATTAATTAAATTTTTAATTAAAATATTATATATTATGCATTATAAGCTGTTAATTTTTAATAAAATATAATTAAATTTCTATAATGAATAAGAAAGCATATATAAATTTAAATTAACATTAAATACACTAAAAATTTTAATAACAAGAATTTTCTTAATTAATAAATAATATTATATTATTTTAGTTAATATAAAATATTAAATTTTAATTAGAAAATAAATATAATTATCATTTATTTTTTTACTATAAAATATTAATATTTTATTTAAAATATATATTAGTATTATAATTCAATTTTGGATTGAACAATAACTATTTATTAATTTAAATAACCAAATTTAAAATTTAAATATAATTAATAATATTATTTTATCATAATTTAATATAATAATAATATGTTTTAAATTTGCATTAATAAAAAAATTATTATTATTAAAAATTATAATCTTAAATTACTTTTTAATAGAAATATTTAATTGTAATTATAAATAATTAAAATAATTAGATCTTGTGCTAAGAAATAGACCCTAAAAGCTATAAAAATTCGAAACCTAAATGATTCACTTTATATTGAAAAGCTAGGATTTGGCAATAACGAAAATTTTAATTAAAAATATTAATATTTTTAATTTAAAATATATTTAAAAATAATCATACAGATATAGTGTCATATAATAAAAGTAAGTATCCAAATGCCACTTATTTTAAATATAATTAATTACCACTTATAGCTTTTAATACTTTTCCAGTTCAACACTTACTAGCACTTATCAAATTTAGTATTTTTCTAAAAAATACTTTGCATAATTTGATTCAAATGATCCCTTAATATTCTTGGAAGTTGGGCATTTGAATAAATATTTTACATGAGAATTTGTAGTATCTTTGAATGGAGAGCATGATGAAATTAAGCAAAAAATGGACTGTAATTCTTGCCAAATTTAAATCCAAACCAAAATTAATTTATAATAAAATTGAATTATAAATTAAAATGAACCAAATTTAAATCCAAATCAATTGAACCCAGACCAGTCTAGAGAAAGGGCATTAGGTTTTTGAAATGAAATCACATTTTTGGAAGGTGGCAAATTGGGACTTGAAATAGTTGACTAAAGGATTTAGGTTTTTAATGCACAATCAATTACTTAACTTAAAAGTGTTTTGTATTTATCTTTCCATAATATATAATATTAATTTACAATTTTTAGATGAAATCTTTTACAATTTACTCTCAAAAAGAATATAATTAAAAAGTATGTCATCCCGTAAAGGATCTTAGTCCTTAAAGAACGAATAGAAACAAAGAAAATGTAATAATTACAATAAGTTAAAACTTTTGGATTCACTTAATTATAGTGGACTTCAGTGCATTATTCTTCATGAGAATTACTTGTATTGTTTTAAGCAATTAATTTTAACGACCTTATAAATAGCAATCCTAATCTTTTGAATTTTGATAATAAAGAATAAGGTAATTTTTTATGAACTTATTTATGCAAGTTCTTTTAGAGATTGTGACGATTTGAACTTCGATTAGTATTGCAAAAAGAAGGTCACAAAAACAAAACGCAGTAAGTTAACCAAACAGGGTACATAGTTGATGACTACCCAAAAGAAGTGGAACATAACTGAACAAGATCTGCTAAGTACCAATGTACTATTTTCTATTGGGGTAGGTCTGAATTTTAAGAAGTGTCCATAGTTTAGGTTTTGACTCTTTACTGTATAACATTAACATTACCTAATGTGATTGACTTTTTTGGGAAAAGTATATTTTCTTTCTAAACAAAAGCGCATTGCATTTCATTTAGAGAGTCTTAATCAAAACATCTTCCATTCTATACAAAAAGATTATCAGCACTCAATGCAGAATCATTGAATTCCACCAACACCTCTGTCACCTCACTACCCTAATTGATATTTATACCAATCCTCTTCTCATTTATGAATACGAACTTCTAACCTGTTCATACTGTCATCTTTGCTTCCAAGTTTGATCCCTGTACGTTTCTCTTTTCTCCTTCTTCCAGCCTCTTCCTCTCTGCAAAGTGCAAACCTCCTCAGCTCCTTGTCATTAAAAAACAAAAGCATTTTGCAAGAACAGAGTGTAGAAAAAATAGAGATTCTCACGTTCCACACACAAACAAAAGAGGATCAGCTGGGTCTGTTTTCTTTGTTGGCGCTCATGGTCCTGCAGAGCCAGACAAGGTAAGCTCACGTTCTCCATTGAAACCGCAAAAGCTCGTGACTTCTCAAAAACCCATTTGTTCCTGAAACACGTCTCAAAAACTTAAGAGTTTTTGGGCACTAATGGTCTTTTGGAGGAAACCCAAAGCCATCTTCCACTTTGATGCGATAGTTTTGGATAAATGAGTTGCAGAAGCCAGAAAATCACCATTCAAATGACATCAGAAGATAGCAATGAGAGAGTGCTGAAGGTTTTGGTAGAGGGGTTTTGAGGTGTTTACTGGTTCTGTTCGGTTTCCCTTTCTCTTGTTTCTCAGGTTTGGACATTATCCGAAAATGGGTATTGGTTATTTTGGTTCTTTTCTGGTTCTGTCAGTTTTGTTCGGCCTTGGAATTTGTCAACAACCCAATACAGATGGGTTCTATGTCGCAGATTTCTTGCAGAAGATGGGTTTAACCTCTTCTCAAGTTTACAGCTTTTCCTCTCCTTTTTGCAACTGGCAAGGAGTGTTCTGTGATGCCAAACAGGAACATGTTATTGGGTTGGTGTTTCCTAATTTTGGTCTCACCGGATTGGTTCCTGAGACCACCATTGGCAAGCTCGGCAAGCTTCAGTGTTTGGATCTCAGCAGTAACAAAATTACTGGTCTGTCTTCGGATTTCTGGAGTTTGGGTTCACTCAAGTCCCTTAATCTTTCCCGTAACCAGATTTCAGGTAACCTCTCAAGCAACATAGGCAATTTTGGTTTACTTGAGAGCTTAGACCTTTCCTGTAACAGTTTCTCTGGTGAAATTCCTGCTTCTATAAGCTCCCTTGTCAGTCTGCAAGTGCTTAAACTCTATCAGAATGGGTTTGACTCGAGCATTCCATTGGGTCTTGTAAATTGCCAATCTTTGGTTTCGATTGATCTTTCATCGAATCGGCTAAACGGGACGCTTCCTCATGGTTTTCTTTCAGCTTTTCCTAAGCTCAAAACCTTGAACATTGCTGGAAATGGGATAGAGGGAAGGGATTCTGATTTCTTGGAGTTGAAGTCCATCACTAATCTTAACATATCCAAGAATCAGTTTCAGGGTTCTGTCTTAGGTGTTCTTAAGGAGCCACTGGAGGTCATTGACTTGAGTGGAAACCGGTTTCAAGGTCACATTTCTCAGGTACATCTCAATTTGAACTATAATTGGTCTAATTTGTTCTATCTAGATTTGTCTGAGAATCAGCTCAGTGGAGAGATTTTCCATGAGTTGAATCAAGCCCAGAATCTCAAGCACCTGAATCTTGCGCACAATAGATTTTCGAAACAGAAATTCCCACAAATTGATATGCTCCTGGGTTTAGAATACCTTAACTTGTCTAGAACTAATCTTATGCTTCGCATTCCCTCTGAATTCTCACAATTTAATAGCTTGAATACCCTTGATCTTTCTGAGAACCATCTCACTGGTAAAATTCCGTTTTTGAGTGTAAAGAGTCTCCAAATTTTTGATGTTTCCCGCAACAATTTAAGTGGAGAAATTCCACTATCACTCATAGAAAAACTACCATGGATGGAGAGATTCAACTTCTCTTACAACAACTTAACCTTATGTGCTTCAGAATTCTCACCTGAGACCCTAGAAACAGCTTTCATTGGATCACTAGACAGCTGCCCTATTGCTGCAAACCCAGGTCTCTTGAAAAGAAGAGCCAACAAACACAGGGGACTCGAGCTTGCCTTAGCTTTAACTCTTTCAATGGTCTTTTTGCTGGGGGGTTTGTTATTATTTGTGGCTTTTGGTTGTAGAAGGAAAGCCAAAATGTGGGCCGTGAAACAGAACTCATACAAAGAAGAACAAATTATTTCTGGCCCATTTTCCTTCCAGACCGATTCGACCACATGGGTTGCTGATGTTAAGCAAGCAACATCAGTCCCGGTAGTAATTTTTGAGAAGCCATTGTTGAATTTCACATTTGCAGACCTCTTATATGCAACTTCAAATTTTGAGCGAGGTACCCTATTGGCTGAAGGCAGATTTGGGCCTGTTTATAGAGGATTTTTAGCTGGTGGGATTCATGTTGCAGTTAAAGTTTTGGTCTATGGATCCGTCATGACAGACCAAGAAGCTGCAAGAGAGCTTGAGTGTCTTGGTCGAATCAAACACCCCAATCTTGTACCCTTGACTGGCTACTGCTTAGCTGGAGAACAAAGAATTGCCATTTACGACTACATGGAGAATGGGAACTTGCAAAATTTGCTTCATGACTTACCTCTCGGGGTTCAAACAACAGAGGATTGGAGCACGGATACATGGGAAGAAGATGATAACAATGGGATTCAACATGTTGGTTCTGAAGGATTATTGACAACATGGAAATTCCGATACAAAATAGCACTCGGCACCGCCCGAGCACTTGCATTTCTCCACCATGGATGCTCACCCCCAATGATTCACAGAGATGTTAAAGCTAGCAGTGTTTATCTTGATTCTAACTTGGAGCCAAGATTATCAGATTTTGGACTGGCAAAGATTTTTGCAAATGGCTTAGATGATGACATCTTTCGTGGGTCACCTGGGTATGCGCCACCCGAGTTTTCTGAGCAAACAAGTGGCTCCCCACAGTCTGCAACACCAAAATCTGATGTCTATGGATTTGGCGTTGTTTTGTTTGAGCTAATTACAGGTAAAAAGCCAGTTGGAGATGATTATCCAGATGTGAAAGAAGCAAACTTAGTGAGCTGGGTCAGAGGATTGGTAAAGAAGAATGAGGTGTTTAGAGCAATTGATTCAAAAATTCGAGGAACAGCACCGGATACTCAAATGGAGGAGGCCTTGAAGATTGGGTATCTGTGCACTGCTGACTTTCCCTCAAAGCGACCAAGCATGCAGCAGATAGTTGGACTTCTTAAAGATATTGAACCAGTTGCAAATCAGTAAACAAGTGTCGGATCAGTGAAGAGCAGAGTGAGGGAAGATCCAGAATTCTAGATTTTGCTCTTTTTCCCCTCTCTAAGGCTGTTATTTTTTTCTATGTTATGAGTTCTTTCTATGCTGCCATAGGGGCAATCTGTACAGCTAGTGCCAGGATTCTGTTGTGAACTTACAGTGTTTCTTTTTTATTGCTCCATTGTTGGCAGCATAAAAGCTTAATTTATATACACGAGTTTGATCCACGAAAAGCATTGTCATTCTTAAGATAGTTTGATATTGAAACACTGTAACTCCCTAAAAATTTTTACTCTAATTGGTGGTATGGTTTTCTTCCCCATTGTGAGTTAATTTTGTTTACTCACCCAAAAGCACTTTCGTAGTTAAGGTATTGATAAGGGCCTCTCCTGGAGAGACATAACTGCTTGAAAACACATTGGCACTGTTGTTTGTTGCTGCTTGTGGCAGTAAATGCATGACACAGCAGGTTGTAGCTGTGAGCAGCGTAAGAGTTTGCGGTGCTGTAGTCAGAAGCAAAACCATGGACCACCTCTGAACAATCAACCTATTGATTATTAAGAGAGAGACAGAGAGGTCCATATCACACTAGACACAAGCATGATGTGAACCTGCTTCCATTGTAATGTAGTGAAACCTACTCTGATAGATATTTTAGTGATTATTTTCATATTAGGAAGATGCAATGCAAGCTTACCTGGTCATGACATAGTCCAAGCCGCCATAATTAACTAACATAAGTCTTATTATTTGTCTTACTGTTTCTGCTCTGACTCCGAGAGTATCTGATACTTCTGTATCTCTCTCTAGTCTCTGCTTAACAGCTAGAAGAAGATTCAGGGGATGAATCTCCTTATGATCTCAAGCTAAGTCAGCTAAGACTAGCTATGATGAGAGCAGCACCAGAAGGAGAGGAAGATTCAGGGGATGAATCTCCTTATGATCAAAAGAATTTTGATGGAGAACACTTCAGAACTGCTTTATGAACCGATTTGGGGTGAGGAGATAGACTCAGATGATGAGAGTGTTTTTTCCAGAACAAGACCTTTCCTGTTTTTAATTCAACTGGTTCGATATAAGCCGTCCACCAAATCCGTCAATGGGCGTTGTGAAGGCTATAAGAGCTACTGCTCTCTCTTTGACCTTTATCTACCAGTACCCTGATTTGAGATCGAATTTAGAATAAATTGAGGGTCTCTCCCTTCTTATTCTATTTCTAAGAGATTCCTGATTAGGCAGATTATACCCATCATCTCTTGTTTCTCTATTCAGATCTCTATAATAGACTTGTATGATTGTAATGGCCAACTGCCTCCCTAGTTGGGTAAATAAAAGCATGCCCATGACAAAGGAGAGAAGGTTCCTACCACGCTAGATACTGAAGAAAGGACCTACTTAATTTCTTTGTCAATGAGTGAAGTGGATTTTACCAAGTTGGAAAAAGAAGCTTTGGTGAAATTTCCAGCGTCCATTCAAGTGGGGTAGACACATATTGGATGGTTTGGTTGTTGAGTTTGTTGGATGCTTTTGACTCCCAGAGCTGATGGAAAGAAAATATGCCCTCCTACTTTATAATTATGTATGTGAGAGCTGATGAACTTTCCCTCGATTCAGTGAAAGTTTGTCCCCTACATTAGGGAAAGCATGAGCCAACAGCAGTAGTGAAGAGAAGGCACTCAAATTGAATTTGTCACTTGATTTTCTCATATTCATTATTTAATTTTTCATTCCATTTCATTTCACAAACTTCACAATTTTGTGCAATATTCTATTCTCTCTATCTATTTTTAATCCATTGAAGGCTCGTCATGAGCTTGGACTGTACAAAGGGGGGAGCTCATTTCCCTTCCCATATCTCTTTTCATGCCTTCCACGATTTGAACCCAATATCTCCCATACGAAAATTACAAGCTTTAACCATTAGGATGTCTTTTAAAAGGGCTTGTAAATTCTTACTCACTAGGGCAATATTCTCAGACAAATCTAGTGCTATTAAATTCTTATCTACTATCTCATTCTATGTCATTTTATGTTTATCCCATCTCCTCTAATAGTCTATTACTACTAATATTAACTCATTTATGTAGCCTTCATTTATGGTGTTCATACCATCTTCATTGTCTCTACTCTCTCTTTTCTTTTATAGATGCTATCCCTAACTTACTATGAATTTATTCATTCCTTAATTTGTCTTTTAATTCATGCCACTCATCCCGTTTTACACGTTTATTTCAACAATTTTTGCTTTTTTAAATATGTTGCTTTGTGATTCAAATCAAATTATTTTTCATTTTTGAGATAGGCACCATGCCTTTCTAATATAATAATTCTAATTTAAAATAAAAAGCAGTTAATGAATAGCTTAATAAATAAACCATATTCATTAGTCAACATTGACTCAAGAATTTACTCCAAAAATTGTAAAGCATGCCACAAATCATTGGCAAGTATTTCAGCAATTGCTTTCTATGTATGTTAATTTACTTAATTTAAAAAGTGGATGCTTGATGAATAATTCTAACATTTTTAAAATAATAAAGTTATCGGGTATGTTGGGCCTCGGGAGTAATTTTAAAAGTCAAAATCTTATAATTGAATGCGAGATTCTCTCCCAGGTGTTGATAAAAGGGGAAAGGCTGATCTCCAAATGAGTCAGAAAAGTTTGAGAAAAAATAGTTTATATATTTTTTTCAAAAATAATTATAAGAAAAATCTTGAAAAAAGTTTGCAAAAATCAAATTTTGAGTTCTAGAGTATGTTTATGCATAGGAAAGGTGATTAGCCAACTATTTCAATGATGATTAGTCTTTCAATACCCATATTAGCAGTCAGCACCAATTCGAGGAATAGTTACTACACTTACGTGTGTATGTGTCTTCTAAAAAAAATGACATTTTCTAAAACTTGTACGAGGGACTGAACCCTATGGTGACTCCATTACTCGTCCTTTTGAAAATTAGTCGAAATTTTATTTAGAAAAAAAAAAGGAAAAAATTTGGACTGGACCTACCCCTTTCGAGGTAAGCTATGTTCCCAAGTCCGGGGTAGTTCAGGAAAAAAATTGGGTTTGGGTATTTTTGAAAAGAATTCCCCTGAGGCTACTTTTTTGAAAAGATGAAACAAGATATTCAAATTATTTTAAAAAAATTTGTGGAATTCAGAACTTAAAAAGGGTTGGCTTTTTTTTTTTTTTTTCTTTCTAAAAAGATCTTATTTTGAGAAATAATTCAGGAAAATTCTATTTAAGATGATTCTTAAGACTTTCAAGTTCACAAAAGTATTTTGAGACAAAATCCAATTTTGGAAAATAAAGTCGGGATTTATTTTAACAAATGAGGCAAAATCAGTAATGATTTTTTTGAAAAACGATTTTTTGAGGCCATGCAAAGAAATTAATCCCATAAGGGTCTCATTACTTTTTTAAGAATTTTTTTTTTCAAAAAAATGACATCCATTTTTTCAGTTTCAAAATTGGAGAACGCATTCGAAGGATTCCGTGGAATCCAGGAGGGGAAATTAATCCCACGGAGGTCCCATTACTTTCTCTAGGATAAGTTTTTTTTTTTCTTAATTTAAATGGTACCCATTTTCCACTTTCAAAACTAAGAAACGAGCTTGGAGAATTTTGTAGGGCCCATTAAAAAAAAAATTTAATCCTACTGGAGGGGGTCCCATTACTTCTTTCAGGACAAGATTTTTTATAAAACGATACCCATTTTTTCACTTTCAAAACTAGGGAAATGAATTCGGAGGATTTCGTGGGATTCATATAGAGAAATTAATCCCACAGGGATCTCATTACTTCCTCCAAGATAAGAGTTTTTTTTTTTAAAAAAAAAAAAAAAAAAAGGGCACCTTTTTTTTCAATTTCAAAACTAAGGGAAAAAGTTTAGAAGATTTCATGAGACTCATTCGAGAAAGTAATCCCACGAGAGTCTCATTACTTCCTTCAAAACGAGATTTTTTTTTTTTCTAAAAAAATGACATTTATTTTTCCAATCTCAAAACTACGGGGAGGGGGAATGACTTCAGATGATTTCATGGGGCCTATATTGTAAAGCCCCAAACCTGGCGGGCCCGGAGTGCTACTTCTTCCTACACATACATCTATGATACCATAATTATATCGACCCGAACCCAAACAGGGGTCCCAGGTGTCCCTGTCCATAAACTAAATTTAGGCATGCAGCAAAAATTATATAAACTTCAAACACATTACGAGAGTTCTAAACCATCCCATTTACACATATTTGTCCCCATGTTCTATATATATTACATCCCAAAATAAAACATAAACGTAATAAACAAATGTCTCGTTTACTCTTACAAAAACTACCAAAACTAAACCCAGCCTCGTAGCATGCTAGGACTGATTTCTTGTAGGACCTGAAACATGAGATGGATATTGGGGGTGAGACACTTCTCAGTAAGGTAGATTAAATTATCATCAGTGTGTGGTTATCATGAGTTTGAGTGTGAACATAATATCTCTATTTATATAATTTAATGAAAAATGACACTTGAAAACTATATTTACTTGTATAACTAAAAATACATATACTTTCCTTATTGTCATAATGCGGCTCAATATAGCCTGTTTCTAGTAAATTCACAAATATATGCATAGAAGAACCAATCTCTTGGGCTAACTGGGCTAACGACATGCTTCCCCTCATGACGGGTTGTGCGGTTTGAAGACTGGACTTAGCATCTGGCCGGCCGACCAACGTTAAGTTAAATTATCCCTTCTGTATGCACCATTTGCCTACCCTGTCCTGGAATGTACCTCAGAAGGGGTCTCTTGGAATGTCCTTTAGAAGTAGTACTGTACTCAGGTCAAATCGACTATCCCAATACCACACTTTCACACCAGTGTGGTTGCACTCCTTGCCAAACTATAGCTACGGTATCGTGCTTTCATTACATCTGATCCCTTAGGGTTCTTAAACCATATATTGCAATTTACGTAATAAAAACTATAACATGTTTGCATTTTCATAAAACTGAATAAAATATGTCGTTTCCTGTCTCAGTATAAAATCAGCATATCTTACCTCGGCATAAGCTGCCATATCATTATATCATAATCGACATAGAGCCGTTATATCATTATATCATAATCGACATATAGCCGCCATATCATTACATCATAACGAGTATATAGCCGCCATATCATTATATCATAACCGGCATAGAACCACCATATCATTATATCATAACTAGCATATAGCTGCCACATCATTATATTATAACATCATCTGATAAAACCATCACGTTTAATTATGCCATAATACTTGTTCTCATGCCACACAATTTTGATTGATAAATCATATTATAACAAACTGCCCTAGGAACATATAATTTAATGAAAACATGGGTATGATCATCTCTAGGGTTTAATTTAACTCAAACTATATGTTTTACTGGAAAAAGGAGATAATCAACCAATTCACTTAAGTTTACCCAAAATACGTATAATAATCAAAACTATCATTTTCATATGCTCAATCCATTCTAGAAAAACATATATACTGTTCTTGTAATCATATACTTCAATTTAAATGATTCATAATTCAAAAATAGCTGACATAATATAATCTCCTTACCCGTTCCTAAAAAATTTGCCTAAAACCTTTGGAGAATTGAAACCTTAGCTTTCCGAAATTGCCGCGGGAAGTGAGCCGACAAGCTAAAAGAGAAGAAAGATACGATTGGAAAGAAAGACGGACTCTAGTGAGCTTAAAGGAGAGAGAGCCACGTGAGAGAGTGAGAGGAGAGAGAGAGTCTCCAAAAACCCTAATTAGAGAGAGAGATAGAGAGAGAGAGAGAGAGAAGAGAGAGAGAGAGAGAGAGAGAGAGAGAGAGAGAGAGAGAGCAAATATGAGTTATGAAACAAAAAGGCTTACTTCCTACTTAAGTAAGCTCAGCTCAGGGGAAACTGTCGGCAATTTTCTTTAGCTTTACAAAACTATCGATGATTTGGATACTTAAATGCTCTCGGTTGTTTTAACTGTCGACAGTTTTCCTGAGACTCCTTGAAACCGCCGACGATTTGGTCATGTGCTAAACTATTTGCCTTCCTTTTCTTTTCCTTTTTATTTTATTTTCCTTTTTTATGTATTTTTCTTTTATTTTCTTGGTTCAGATTCCTACATCTTCCCCCCTTATAAGAATTTCATCATCGAAATTGCTAACTATTACTTATACCACTTCTGGAATTGAAACCATTACTCGACTCTAGGAAGAGTCGGCAGCCTCCCACATAACGGCTTCGTCCCAAGTCTATTAATTACCTTGTTACATAAAGCTTCTGGGAGATTACATGTAGCAAATCAAAACTCTCCCAAAAACCAATCAAAACATAAACTCGAGACATATAAATTTACAATCATTCAAACTTAACTAGACAACTTGTGAAAACAAACTAAATTCACAATCAAACTCTTACCTGAATAGCTTTATTTACTTGATCTGTCATACTTACCTACCTAGTGGTGGTTCTCATTGAATAAATGCGGGTACTTCTGACGTATTTCCTCCTCGAATTCCCATGG
The DNA here is from genome assembly GCF_029873635.1 of Malania oleifera. Taxonomy (NCBI): domain Eukaryota; kingdom Viridiplantae; phylum Streptophyta; class Magnoliopsida; order Santalales; family Ximeniaceae; genus Malania; species Malania oleifera. Next base: position 111,359,847 of record NC_080422.1, read on the forward strand.
AGCTTCCTCCACTATGTGATCACGCTAGAGCACTTTCACCAACAGGATCTTCTTAGTATGCAATTCCTATTCCTTACGGTCCAAAATCTGAATTGGCACTTCATCATAGGATAAGGTATCTCTGTCTTCCAAGAATTCATAGCTTATCATGTGCAAAGGATCGGAGACGTATTTTTTCAACATAGACACGTGAAAAACATCATGAATCCTAGACAATGCTGGGGCAATGCTATCCTATAAGCAATCGGATCAACTTTCTCCAGTATCTTGAATGGTCCGATATACTTAGGGCTTAGCTTACCCTTCTTTCCAAATCTCATCACTCCCTTCATCGAAGCAATCCTCAGGAATATCTTATCCCCAACCTCAAACTCTAGTTCTCGTTAGCGTGTATCAGCATAGCTTTTCTATCGACTCTGAGCTGTTTTAATCCATCAGTCTGTGGGTGAAACATTGTGCTAAAGGTTAGTTGAGATCCCAATGCTTCATGCAAACTCTTTCAGAATTGGGATGTAATGAATCGAAGAATAATTGTATTTAAATAATTAAGAGAGAGAAAAAAATGGAAATAATAAAAAGGCAGCAACAGACTTCGTCGACGAACGTTACGTGGTGTTTTAGGCTTGTCGACAAGGGTACGCTTCGTCGACGAGAAAATACCGAGAGGATGTTTTTGGCAAATCTGAATTTCATTGATGAGAGGGAGAGTTCATCGATGAGATGCCTTCTTGACCTCATCGACGAGGTGACAGGGCTTGTCGATGAAACTTATGGTATAAATAGTCTTAAACCCGGATTTTTTATGCAGGAAAATCAGAAAATCTCTTCCCTTTCTCTCCTCTATGATTCTTCTCTCCTCTCTCTTCGATTTCGGCCCCGTTAGTTGCCGAATCGACGATCTGAGGCCACCATGATGCTCCTGAGGAAGTTCTCTCCAAGTCTGCTGAAGCAGATCGTTGGTGGGATGGAGTTGAATTTCATCTCAAGTTCAGGGTAAGGTCTTTTATGCAATATTTGGCTTTTCAAAAGTTGTAGGAAATGTAGAAGTTGAAGAAATAGTGATATTTCATTCTGGTAAATGTTGTTTTCAGGGTGTTGAGTGGGGAATCCGGCGGGTGTAGGACCCGTCACAGTAGGAGATTTTAGCAGGAATCAGGTAAGAAAAATATGCCATGCTAGACAATTTTGTTATGATTCAGTACAAAACATATGATTTTAGAAAATTATTATTCAGACCCTATATACAGTTTTCAGAGCCTGATAATAGTGATATTTGGTTGTGTGGCATGAGTTTAAAATTAGATTAGTACAAGGTTTATATAATTTTCAGAATACCATGATTTTTAGTATACGTACAGAAACTTGTATTTTGCAATATTTTCAGAATACTATGATTATGAACCACAGAACCATAACATTCAGTTACTACAGTTAATCAGATACTTTAGTTATTCAGTTATGCAGATATCTTAGATATTCAGTTATTATAGTTTATTCAGATTGGTTTATATAATGTTATGGTTATTTCAGTTGTTACAAAATCATGGTAAAAGTAGTATTTTAGAAATATCAATTATTTATATATAGTATCAGACCCTGATAGACCATATTCAGCTAGCAGAGCACGGTACCGTAGCTATTTTCAGTTTAGAGTGCAACCACTACTCAGATAGTATGTGGTATTCAGAAGTCGATCGTGCCTATGTTGTGGACAGGCTCCCCATCAGATATGGGTTGAGGGGGCCGATTTGACTGTCGGAGTTTCAGTTGACTTACCCTAGTCGGCCAGTCAGGTTAGGTACCTCCTTCGGGCCGCACAATCCTGTTATGAGGAGTCAAATCATGACTTTCGGTTATCCATTTACGGAATCTTTTCAGTTATTATATATATGTATGATCAGATTTACAGAAAATAGTCATACCTATAGATATTAGTAGTATTATAAATAAATATTCAGGAAAATCAGTTTATGTTAAGCAACATAGGTATGATTTATATTGCAACAGGTATACAGGTTTGACTCAGCTTTGTTATTTATGGTATTTTCTAAGTCAGATTTTACAAGTATATAACTCACTTGCCACACACTAACAATAGCATATTTCTTCTTACGGAGCGTCGACTCACCCCATTATTTTAACATTTTTCAGGTGAGCCAGTTAGGCGAGTGGATCAGACTCGCAGGTAGAGGGGCTACTGTACTGCCTTATTAGTAGGGTGAGTATTTTTGGGAGATTATTTTGTATAGCCCCAGTTTCAGTTGAGGGTATTTTTGAGAATATGTATATGTATATTTTGGGGATATTCTGGCACTCTGGTATTGTATATATATATGGTTTCAGTCGTATGAATTCAGCTTCTCGCTGCTTAGGTTGATAATTTCATTTGAATTAAATGGTATCAGAGCAGTGAAAATTTTAGTATACATATATATAAAAAATAGTAGGAAGCAGGTCGTTACATGGGAGGTGAACCGTGGGTCCCGATATGAAATAATAGACACCGGCACGCCATGCAACCTGACTATCTCCTGAACATACAACTCTACTAATCTATTCATGGAGTAATTAACTCTAATTGAAATTGTAACGCCTCGAACCCTTAAACCCGATCCGGTGCGTCATACCTGGTAAAATCATAATAATCCATAAATCAATACACAACAAAAAACATAAATATAATCCTCAATCATATAATACCAGAGTTTTCCTATACCTGTCTACCAATCATAATAAATTAATCATCCACCTGTATTCAACATATATACATATCCCTAAAAACATTCAGTATTCACAACCATTCCTTTCTTATCAACCTTAAAACATAGGACATACAACATAAAATATTTACATTCTCAAAAACATCATTAAAATGTTTATACCCTTTTTCTTATATGTAACGATCCGAATTTAGAATGGTATTTAAATAATAAAGAGAGGGAAATGGAGACCAGAAACAAAAGGAGGCCGTCGACTTTGTCGACGACATTGAACTTTGGGAGGAAAAACGAAAAAAGGGGATCAGCAGGACTTCGTCGACGAATACAGGGGATTCGTCGATGAAGGCTTAAGAGAATTCGTCGACGAACATCGAGGGCTCGTCGACAAGAAAATACCGAGAGGGATTTTTAAGCCAACTGAATTTCGTCGACGAGCTGTGGATTTCGTTGACGAAATTTGTGAAGGACTCGTTGACGAAGGATGGGCTCGTCAACGAAATCCTCTATTTTATAAATATGGAAAATCAGGGAATTATTTCATTTTTTAAGAAATCTCTCTCTCCTCTCTCTCTCTCTCTCTCTCTCTACGACTCTCTCTCCCTTCTCTCTTCGTTTTCGGCCCCACCAGTCGCCGGATCGACTATCCGAAGTTACCACGACGATCCTGGCGGAGTTCTCTACAAGTCTGTCAGGGCGGATCGTCAGGGAAACAAAGTTGGATTCCATTCCAAACCCAGGGTAAGACTTTTTACTTAATTTTTGGATTTGTGACAGTTGAGAAAAGTGTTACACGCGTTAAAATATTAAAATTTAATACTGGGGGTTTTCGTTTCCAGGGTTGTTGATTGGGAACGTTGGGAATCATCCCTAAGTTGAGGTAAGACTTTTAAGCCGAAGTTGACTTAATGGTAGTTATAAGAAGTGTTATACGCGTTAAAATACTGATGTTTAATTCTGAGAATTTCCATTTTCAAGGTGTTGAGTTAGGAACCCTGAGAGTGCGGGGAAGATTTTCTTAGGGGCTTTGCAGGAATCAGGTAAGGGGATAAACTAAGCTAGTTTTTTTTTTAGGAAACGCTTATATATACTTAGCATTTGATTTACGAAAAATGTATATGTTTATATATATGTTCTATATTTTCAAAATACTGTGAAAATGATCGTATGATTGAATATGTGAAAATCTATTGTGTGGCATGAGTAATGGTTGTGAGATACTGTTTTCTGGAAATGTGGTTATGAGATAGAAAATCGGCGTATGGGCCATGATTGTGATGTATATACATATTTTCTGGCATATGGGCCGTGATTTTGATATATTTGCCAGCGTACGGGCTATGCTATGATATGTTTGCTGGCGTACGGACCGAGCTATGTTGTGATTTGCCAGCATACGGGCTATGCTATGATATGTTTGCCGGCATACGTGCTGAGCTATGATTATGATTTTCCAGCATATGGGCTGTGCTATGATGTGTTGCCGGTGTATGGGTCGAGCTACGAAAATGTGTAACACCGGCGTACGGGCCGATGATTTTCATGATACATGTATATATGCAAAATGATATTATTAATGTGAAAATAAATGGTATGAGATATCTATGTATCACAGTTTTAGTATATATATATGATATCGGAACTTGGTTGGCTTGGTTTAGGCTAGCACTTGTACGGTACCGTTGCTATGTGTCCACGGTTTTCGTGATCATGATATTTGTGTTAACGCTGCTGTACGGAGTGGTGTGAGATTGGATGGTCGATGTGGTTATTTTCAAGAAGTGTGCTGTTATCGCCTTTGGTGTACGGACCAGGTTTGGCAGACCCATCGGACCTACAGACTAGACTATTGACTTGGCAGTGGTCGGCCAACCATTGTCGGGTCCTGCCTTCAGGCCACACAACCCAGTCATATGGGGGTAATACATGACAATAGCCAGCTAACCTACCATGGATGTTTTATGTTATTACTATGTTATGAGATGGGATATGTTTATGAAATGTAGTATGTTCTGCCATATTTTTGATATGCATACATGTTTTCCAGATTTGATAAAACAATACTGAATATATTATGTATGTTATATGTAGAACACAGATTATTCATGTTGCCACACACTAGTATTAGTTTATTTCCCTTACTGAGAGGTGTCTCACCCCTAAATCTTATTAACTTTTCAGGAGCCCCTGATAAGAGAGCGAGAAAAGCCCCGCTGATTTAGTACTGGATATGCCCTTTTTGAAGGGTAAGTTTTTGGTAGGGATAATTACGTTTTGTGGGATTTGTCCCTAGATATTATTTTTGGGATGTATATATGGAAGTACAGCGATTGTAGTAACTCTAGTATATTATGATGTATGAAATGATGAGATGCATGTTATTGTATGTTTTCTGCTGCTAGGGCTTCTGCTGTATGTTATGATATATCCGTGGTACCCACGGGTCCAGGTGGATTGTGACTTGCTGAGTTGGGATATGAAATGAGTGGTAATGATTATATATATATATATATATATGTGGAAAATGAGTAGGTCGTGACATTATATCTCCCAAAAATGCTATAAAACCTTGAGCTCTCTAAGCTCGATCTCGAGGAGGTCCTGAAAAAGATACATTTATATTCGGGTGAGACACATCTCAGTAAGGGAAGAAACAATATATTAAAATAGCGTGTGGCTAACATGAGTTTATATAACAACATAATATTTAACATTTGATAATCATTAACATAATTTTTGAAATCATTCTTTGAACTTAATAAATCACATGCAAAAGATTTAACCCACGAGATTACCCAAGGATAGGGGTGATTACCTGTCCATACAAGTGGTACCCCTCTACTCTGATACATTTGGCAACCCGAAGGTCACTACTGAAGCATATCAAAGCACTTACCTTACTTAGTAAGCCCTCTAGTGCTAGATTGATCTTATACTCACATAGTTCAAAAAAAGGTTTACCAGCGAAAGACCCAAGGATATGGAAATCTACCCACTTATACAAGTAGGTTCCCTCTACTCTAGTGCGTTCTGCGGCCTACTACTACATCTGACACTACTAGCGCACTCGCTTTTCTCAGTAAGCCCTCGGGCGAAGAGTATACCCTGCCCCAGCTGTAACATATTCTATTAGCATAAATACTTCTAATATTATTGTAACGACCTCAAATTCTATACATTTATTTATTTATTTATATATATATATTCATACCTAAGCAGCGGAAACATAAAACATACAACCAATCACATATTTACTATACAATACCAGGATCCAGTATATACAGACCATATTCATACAAAATACCCCTCCAGTATCATCTACTCAAAAATATACAGCTCTGACAAAAACTCACCCTATAACCAGGGTGATCTAACAACTTTCTATCCGCGAGCTTGATCTGCTCGTTTAGCTGGCTCACCTGAAAAATGGTAAAGTAATGGGGTGAGTCAACGCTCAGTAAGTAGAAATATGCTATTACTAGTGTGTGACAACTAAGTTAAAAATACTTAAAAATAGCAATTAAACTGTAATGTAATAAATAATCTGTAAAACATATCTTTCTTTCTCAATTTAAAATATACTGTATCGTCTGTATTTTCTACTTCTCATACTGATAATATCATACCATACTTATCATATACTGTAAAACTATATACATATACATATTTGTACTTTATCCTTGGGACTCTGTACGTCATGATTTGACCCCTCATAATAGGGTTGTGCGGCCCATAGGTGAGACTCTATCTGGTCAACCCTCCAGATAAGTCAATATACTCTACACTACCTTAGCCCGGCCAAACAGCATCCTCTCCTAGGCGCGGGACTGGCTGCTATCTCGTCTAACCGGCCTCCTCTACCCAGTGTACTAGGGAGCTGCATCCTCTCCAAGCTCGGTTAGACAGTACCCACATACTATCTGAGATATGTGGTTGCACTCTATCTGTATATAGCAACGGTACCGTACTCTGTAATCTGTATCTGTACTGTATTTGTATGAAATCTTTCCATAGGGATCTAATACTATATACATATATACATATATACTCTTTTACTGTTTCCGTCATGTTTCCAAAATTACCATAACTTTATCTTTCTGTACTATATATTCTGTAATTTCTGTATACTGTATCCGTAGCATCTTGATGCTACCTCGCTATATATATATATCTGTCTGTATCTCTATCTGTATACTCTGTATGTTATGGTAATAGGAAACATGACATGCTATAACTCTGTATTACTGTTCTGTGTAAAGCTGTAATATAAATACTGATATGAATAACTGTATATATGTGTATGTATATATATGTACATATCTGTTTCATGAAACTATTCATATAAAAACTGTATATGCATGTACATTCTCTATATAATCTTTGTGAATATATATATATATATATATATATATATATATATCTGTATATACTGTGTAATCTCATATACTGGAAAAACTATATAAACTGTATATGCTGTCAATAACTGTGTTTTCAGTATAGTATGATACATTATAAAAGTTTTATAAATTTCTTCATCACATGAAAATCCACTCAGGCCACACAACATTTAAATTCATATTCTGTAAATACTATATAATAAACTGGAATAAATACGCGTCTATGAAATCTTTGTTAACATTATAAAAACTCCTAACATAGCATTTTTCCCTTACTTTAGCTTTGAAAAGTCCCTTAACAATTCTGGCTCTATACGCGCAGGATTCCTAATTCAACGTCCTGAAAACACAATATCCCAAAACAAAATATTAGTATTTTTCCGCCTACATAATTTCTTGTAACTGTCACAAGGCCGAAATCTGGATAAAAGACCTTACCCTGAATTTGGGATGAAATTCAACTTTATTTTCCCGATGATCTGCTTCGGCAGACTTGTAGAGAACTTCGCCAGGAGCATCATGGTAGCTTCGGATCGTCATTATGGCGACTGGTGGGGCCGAAATCGAAGAGAGAAGGGAGAGGATTTGTAGAGAGAGAGAGAGAGAGGAGAGAGAGTGGAGCACTGAAAAATGGGTAAAATCCCGGTTTTCAAATATTTATACTGCCAGATTCGTCAACGAGACACGTCACCTCATCGACGAGTCCTTCATTAAATTCGTCGACGAGTCCTTATATTTGTCGATGAAATTCAGGCTACTCCATACCCCCTCTTGGTATTTTCTCGTCGACGATGCCCTGTATTCGTCGACGAATTTCCTTATGTACTCATCGACAAAGCCCTGTATTCGTCGACGAGTTTCCTTATGCACTCGTCGACGAGTTCTGGAAATTCCTTCTGTTTTTGTTTCCATTTTCCTCTCTCTTTAATATTTGAGTATCAATATTTTCTGGGTTGTTACATTCTTCCCTCCTTATAAAATTTCATCCTTGAAATTTACTATTGGTATCCCCGCCAATACACTCTATCATTCCGTAGAAGAAAAAAAAAAGTTTACTTATTTTATTACCTGCCCACACTTGTGGCGGAGAAATACCATGGTTACATATTATGTTTTGGGAGATTACATATATAAAACTAAAAACTATCTACTAGTTAAAATCTTATATATATACCTGCAAAAGGAAACCTATCTAACTATTATGCTTTACCTAAGTACCTCTATACCTCTGGGAACAACTGCGGGTATTTCTGTCTAATCTGCTCCTCGAGCTTCCAAGAAGCTTCCTCTATAGCGTGATTCCTCCAAAAAAATTGTACTAACTATATTTCTTTAGTACGTAAAGTCTAAATGTTCCTGTCCAAAATATGTACTGGTACTTCTTCATATGCTAATGAATCTTTAAGTTCTATCTCTACATAGCTAATGATGTTGGATGGGTCTGTGACATATTTTCGTAACATGGCAACATGAAACACATCATGAATACAAGCCAAAGCTGGCAGCAAAGCTAGCCTATAGGCAACTGACCATATTCTTTCAAGTATCTCAAAAGGGCCAATAAACCTAAGGCTCAACTTGCCCTTCTTCCCAAACCTCATAACTCCTTCAGTGGAGCTATCTTCAAAAATACTCGATCTCCCACATCAAATTCCAACTCTCAGCGATGAGTGTCTGCATAACTTTTCTACCGACTTTGTGCTGTATTAATTCTTTCTCTAATTAACCGGACTTTATCGGATACCCGTTGTACTATATCTGGACCCAAAACTCGCCTTTCACCTGCTTTATCCCAGAAAAAAGGAGAACGACATCTCTTTCCATATAATGCTTCGTATGGAGCCATGCCGATACTAGCCTGATAGCTATTGTTGTAAGCGAACTCAACCAACGGCATAAATTGAATCCAATTGCCCCCAAAATCAAGCATACAAGCACGAAACATATCTTCTAGTATCTGAATGGTCCTCTCAGTCTGACCATCAGTCTAGGGATGGAAAGCAGTGCTAAAAGCTAGTTGCGTACCCATAGCCTCCTGAAAACTCTTCCAGAATCGTGAAGTAAACCGAGGATCTCGGTCTAAAACTATGGATACTAGTACTCCATGAACACGGGCCATCTCCTGAACATATATCTCTGCCAATCTGTCCATGGAATAATCAATTTTAATAGGGATGAAATGAGCATTCTTCGTCAACCGATCAACAACTACCAAAATTGCATTCAATCCCTGCCGCACCGGTGGTAACCCCGTAACAAAATCCATCGAAACATGGTCCCTCTTCCACTCTGGGATAAACAATGGCTGCAGCTGCCCTATTGGCCTCTGGTGCTCAACTTTAACTTGCTGACACGTCAAGCATTGCTGAACAAACTCGGCTATCTCCCTCTTCATTCCACTCCACTAGAAATACTCTAGTAGATCTGTACATTTTAGTACTGCCGGGATGGATCGTGTATAGGGATCTATGAGCCTCCTCCAGTATAGTCCTCCTAATCTTGGTATCTGCTGGAACACATAGCCTAGTACGAAATCGCAGAGCTCCATCATCTGATATGCTGAACTCCTCACCCTGTCCATCACGTACTCTAGCCATCACTGCTGCTAACTCTGCGTCATCACCCTGAGTTGCCTTAATCCTCTCGTAAAGAGTAGGCTGAACCACTAGGCTGGCAATAAATGCCTGAGGACTCTCCTCCACCAATTCTATACTGAGCCTCTCCATGTCCACCAGAATCGAGTGTTGAATCTCCATAGCTGCCAGCATGAATCCCCCTGATTTCCTGCTCAGGGCATTTGCCACTACATTTGCTTTTCCTAGGTGGTAGCTAATCGTGCAATCATAGTCTTTAATAAGTTCTAACCACCTTCTTTGTCTTATATTTAATTCTTTTTGAGCAAAGAAATATTTTAGGCTCTTGTGATCTGTGAAAATCTCGCACTTTCCACCATATAAATAATGCCTCCAGATTTTGAGAGCATACACCACTGCAGCAAGCTCTAAATCATGGATAGGATAATTCTTCTCTTATTCTTTAAGCTGCTTAGACGCATATGCAATAACCCTATCGTGCTGCATCAGCACGCAACCAAGACCCTTCAAAGTGGCATCACTATATATCACAAAACCGTCCTCCCCTGATGGAATAGCCAGTACTGGAGTTGAAACTAACCGCTGCTTCAACTCTTGGAAACTCTACTCACAGTCATCGGTCCATTTAAATTTTACATTTTTCCTTGTAAGTCGTGTTAATGGACCTGATAGCCTGGAGAAACCCTTCACAAAGCGTCGGTAATAACCTGCCAACCCCAGAAAACTCCTGACTTCCTAAACATTTCTCGGCCTCTCCCAATTAACCACTGCCTCTATTTTACTTGGATCAACGGATACGCCTGCTTTAGAAATCACATGGCCAAGAAAAGTAACCTGTCTTAACCAGAACTCACATTTCTTGAATTTTGCATATAATTTCCTTTCCCTCAATGCCTGCAACACCAGCCTCAAATGATGCTCATGCTCCTCACAACTCCTCGAGTATACCAGTATATCATCAATGAACACAACCACAAACTGGTCCAAATACTGGTGAAATACCTGATTCATCAAATCCATAAAAACTGTTGGTGCATTAGTCAACCCAAACGGAATCACTAAGAACTCGTAATGCCCATATCGGGTACGAAAAATGATTTTCAGAATGTCCTCCGCTTTAACCTTCACCTGGTGATAACCTGATCACAGATCAATTTTAGAGTAAACCTGGGTCCCCTGGAGCTGATCAAATAAATCATCGATCCTAGGGAGAGGATATTTATTCTTGACTGTCAATTTATTTATCTTCATATAATCAATGCACAATCTCATGGTTCCATCTTTCTTTTTCACAAATAGAACTGGCACTCCCCAGGGCGACACACTGGGCATAATAAAACCATTATCCAGTAATTCCTGTAGCTGGTCTTTCAATTCTTTCAACTTGACTGGTGCCATAGGTACGGTGCTTTAGATACTGGTGCAGACCCCGACAAAAAATCTATAGTGAACTCAATCTTACGGTTCGGTGGTAAACCAGGAAATTCTTCTAAAAATACATCTGGGAATTCCCTTACTACTGGTATGTCATCTTGTCTCAACACTTCTTTTGGCAATTCTTTTATGTATGCAATATACCCTGACAACCCTCCTGTAATAGTCTCCTCACCTGAAAAGCCGACACTAGCTGTGGCGAGGCACGCACATGTGAACCTGTAAATCTAAATTTTGGTTCACCCGGGGGTCTGAAAATTACTTCTTTCTGATGGCTATCTATGCTAGCATGATAAATGGCTAACCAATCCATGCCCAATATCACATTAAACCCCTGCATATCTAGGACCACAAGATTGGCTAGCAGCACTCTCTCCTGAATACTTACTGGAAAATTTCGAAGTACCCTCCTGCATCTAATCACAGATCCCATCGGCGTACCCACTGACAATTCTATATCTAATGGTTGGGTCTCCATTCCAGCTATTTTCACATATCCCGCCAATATAAAAGAGTGGGTGGCACCTGTGCCAAACAAAACAATCGTTCTATATGGTAAAGCAGTACAAGTACCTGTGACCACGTCTCCAGCTGTCTTAGCGTCTCTGGGTGTCAACGCATAGACCCTCACTGGAGTTGTGTTCCTCTGTTGATCACCGTGGGGCACCTAATATCCACCTCGAAATGGTCTTGGAGTCTGTGCATAGCTCAACGGCATCTGACATGATCGAACCATATGACCTGGCCTTCCACAGCGATAACAAACATTCTCCCCAAATCAGCACTCACCAGGATGTCTCCGTCCACATCTAGGGCAAATGGTAGGAAGCTGACTGCCCTGAAATCCCCTGTGCTTTACCATCTGTCTCTGGCCTCCGCCAGATCTATCCCCTCTCCATGGGCCTCGGCTGGGACCCGCCTGATAAATCGAGGGTGCAGCCCTCTTCTTCTGACTCTATGTCTCCATCTCTTCACATAAACTCTCTTCCGCTATAGTGGCTCTGTCAACCAATTCTGAAAAATCCTGGATCCTCAGTACCGCCACCTGCCTGTAAATATCACGCCTTAAATTTCTCTCAAACATTCTAGCCTTATTTGCTTCTTCTAGAACAATATAAGGGCAAAAGCGAGAGAGCTCAATAAATCTAGCCGCATACTGTGAAATAGTTAACGACCCCTGGGACAAACTCAGGAACTCCTGCACTCGAGCATCTCTAACTGAAGTAGGATAATATCTTTCAAAGAACATGTCCCTGAATCGGGCCCAGGTCATCTGCACTGGTATAACCCTCTACTCCTCCAACGATCTGGTGGCTATCCACCATCTCTCCGCCTCTCCCGCCAGCCTATATATAGCATATAAAACCTTCTGCTCATCAGTGCAGTGAAGCACTATTAGAATCTTCTTTATCTCCTGCACCCAGTTCTCAGCAACTGCAGGATCAGTCGCTCTAAAGAAAACTAGCAGATTCATCTTCATGAATTTCTCTATGGTACATCCCTGAGCTGAGGATGGACCTCCCTGCTCTCTAGAGCTCCACGCTATCTCAGCCATGACTTCCTGAGCTACACTGCATAGCACAGCATCTGAATCTCCACCAGCTGTTCCAGAAGGACCCGCTCCATCATCCCCACTAGCGTGAGCACTATTGTCTCCTGGGTCCATCCTGCAAACACATAGAACACCATTTAAAATTCTATCTTCCTACAGACCCAACTTATTCCACTAAACTCCAAAGCCCCTATTAACTATCCCTCCTGTTTCTAACCCCAAAATCTACTCCTACAACCCAAACACATGACTCATCGACAGTTTACTATGATTTTCCTGGAATCGTCACCCCAGGAAAAACACAGAAACAATCACGAAATCACGTATCTGGATCACAGAACAAAACCTCAAATCTTTTCCTATATTCTAGTATTGTTTTCCGCTGCACTCTAGAGTCTACAGAACCTAGCAACCTAGGCTTTGATACCAAATTGTAACGACCTCAAATTCTATCCATTTTTTTTTTATATATATATCCATACCTAAGCAGCGGAAACATAAAACATACAACCAATCACATATTTACTATATAATACCAGGATCCAGTATATACATATCATATCCATACAAAATACCCCTCCAGTATCATATACTCAAAAATATACAGCTCTGACAAAAACTCACCCTATAACCAGGGTGATCTAACTACTTTCTATCTGCGAGCCTAATCTACTCGCCTAGCTGGCTCACCTGAAAAATGGTAAAGTAATGGGGTGAGTCGATGCTCAGTAAGTGGAAATATACTATTACTAGTGTGTGGCAACTAAGTTAAAAATACTTAAAAATAGCAACTAAACTGTAATGCAATAAATAATCTGTAAAGCATATCTTTCTTTCTCAATTTAAAATATAGTGTATCGTCTGTATTTTCTACTTCTCATACTGATAATATCATACCATACTTATCGTATACTGTAAAACTGTATACATGTACATATCTGTACTTTATCCTTAGGACTCTATACGTCATGATTTGACCCCTCATGACAAGGTTGTGCGGCCTGTAGGCGGGACTCTATCTGGTCGGCCCTCCAAATAAGTCAACATACTCTACACTACCTCAGCCCGACCAAAGTGAATTCTTTCTTAGGTGCGGGACTGACTGCTACCTCATCTAACCGGCCCCCTCTACCCAGTGTATTGGGGAGCTGCATCCTCTCCGAGCTCGGTTAGACGGTACCCATATACTATCTGAGATATGTGGTTGCACTCTATCTGTATATAGCAACGGTACCGTGCTCTGTAATCTGTATCTGTACTGTATCTGTATGAAATCTTTCCATAGGGATCTAATACTATATACATATATACATATATACTCTTTTACTGTTTCCGTCATGTTTCCAAAATTACCATAACTCTATCTTTCTGTACTGTATATTCTGTAATTTCTGTATACTGTATCCGTAGCATCTTGATGCTACCTCGCTATATATATATATATATATATATATATATATATATATATATATGTTTGTATCTTTGTCTGTATACTCTGTATGTTATGGTAATAGGAAACATGACATGCTATAACTCTGTATTACTGTTCTGTGTAAAGCTGTAATATAAATACTGATATGAATGACTGTATATATGTGTATGTATATATATATATGTACATATTTGTTTCATGAAACTATTCATATAAAAACTGTATATGCATGTACATTCTCTATATAATCTTTGTGAATATATATATATATATATATATATATATATATATATATATCTGTATATACTGTGTAATCTCATATACTGGAAAAACTATATAAACTGTATATGCTGTCAATAATTGTGTTTTCAGTATAATATGATACATTATAAAAGCTTTATAAATTTCTTCATCACATGAAAATCCACTCAGGCCACACAACATTTAAATTCATATTCTGTAAATACTGTATAATAAACTGGAATAAATACGCGTCTATGAAATCTTTGTTAACATTATAAAAACTCCTAGCATAGCATATTTCCCTTACTTTAGTTTTGAAAAGTCCCTTAACAATTCTGACTCTATACCCGCAGCATTCCTAATTCAACATCCTGAAAACACAATATCCCAGAACAAAATATTAGTATTCTTCTGCCTACATCATTTCCTATAAATGTTATAAGGCCAAAATCTGGATAAAAGACCTTACCCTGAATTTGGGATGAAATTCAACTTTGTTTTCCCAACGATCTGCTCCGACAGACTTGTAGAGAACTTCGCCAAGAGCGTCGTGGTAGCTTCGGATCATCGATCCGGTGACTGGTGGGGTCAAAATCGAAGAAAGAAGGGAGAGGATTCATAGAGAGAGAGAGGAGAGAGAGTGGAGAGCTGAAAATGGATAAAAATCCCGATTTTCAAATATTTATACTGCCAAATTCGTTGACGAGACACGTCACCTCATTGACAAGTCCTTCATTAAATTCGTCGACGAGTTTCCTTATGCACTTGTCGACGAGTTTTGGAAGTTCCTTGAAATTATTATTATTCGTCGACGAGTTTCCTACTGCCTCCTTTTGTTTTTATTTCCATTTTCCTTCTCTTTAATATTTGAGTATCAATATTTTCTGGGTCGTTACAATTATAATACATTATTCTTTTTGTCATTATTCAACTATTCATATTTGTTCATGTTCATAGCTTTAACATTTCATTTCATTTCACTTTAAGTAACTTTTTCCCATTTACATTGTTCACATTTTACATTTCATTCCATTGTCATTGCATTACCATTTTCATTTCATTCACTTGTACTACAACTGCTCTTTAGCCGTCCTTAGTTAGTCCACATAGAAATGCGCTAGAATCTTCTAACACAACTCCTTTTAGCTGTCATTAGTTAGTCCACATAAAAATGCGCTAGAATCTGCTAACACGACTCTTTTCAGCTGTCTTACATTTACATGGTTGCATTAACATACACAAGCAGCATAGTTCATATCATATTTCATTCTTAATGCATTACTTACTTAGCCTACGTCTCATACATTTAACATATACTTGCACAGAACTTACATTTACTTATGCCACATAATTTAGCAATAAAATTCATATATATTCCTTGTAAAACAAGTCAACTCACATTTAGCATTTGAATACTGAAAATATAATTTCTATTTCTTGCATAATTTTTCAGAAAATACCTTTCACTTTCATTAGTCCATTATCACATATACATAGATAAATAAGTGGTCCTAGGGTCAGAAAACATAATTTACATGATTGGCATTTTAAAACCTATACCAAAACATATACATAAGTATAACATAAGTATAATTTTTCCTTACCTAACTTCTTGAACTACGCTGACAGGATCCCGAAAAATGCTTATTGCACTCACCTGAACCCTGAATCAAAAATCCTAGTTCCATTAGATTAACCCTAAATAAAATACTATTTTAATATTTTCTAAGGCCATAAATTCCAAATAAATAGTTATACCCTCAAATATAACCAATTTACCTAATTTCCCAAATCTCACTCTCACTTTGGAGTGGGGCCTAGAAAACCCAAATTGGAAATTTACTCACGCCAAAATGATGACAATCGCGACTAGGACCACGTGGTGGTGCCTGATCGTCGATTTAGCGCAGATTTAAAGAGAAATTGAGAAATTAGGAAAAAATTACCTTACCCCAGGAATGATGCCTACGTTGCTCCCATGACAAATCTACTTCAGTAAAAATGTCGGTGGCGGAGTTAGGAATCCAAAGGCACCTTCTGTTTCCTAATCAGCTGCAAATCCATCGAGAAATTAAGAGAGAGAGAGAGAGAGAGAGAGAGATGGAGACTGAGGTGAGCGTGAGCAAGAGAGAGTGGGAGAACTGGAGAAGGCACAGACTGAATCCCAAATTCAATTTTGGGATGAAGCTTCCTGAATAAGCTTTAATACACACACACACACACACACACACACACACACACACACACATATATATATATATATATATATATATATATATCTTATTTCAATTAATTTTTTTTCTTTCATACTATTCATTTTTACTTATTTATTTAATACATCAATTTAATAATGTTTAACCAATTAATTGATTAATAATTTTAATTAATTAATTTTATTTATTATTTTATTAATTACTTTTCATAATTATTTTAATCATTTTGATTTTTCAAATTTTTACAGGAACAAAGTGGGCAGTCTTCATTAGTTGGTCAACGACTATCCAAATGGCGTTTTGCCCATGAAGTGCCGGTGGTAATCCCATGACGAAGTCTATGGAGATGTGCTCCCACTTCCACTCAAGAATGTGAAGAGGTTGCAATGGTCCCACCGGTTTCTGATGCTCAACCTTTACTTGCTGACATGTTAGACATTGCTCTATGAATCATGCAATCTTCCTCTTCATGTTGTTCCATCGGAAAAATTCTCGCAAATCCCTATACATCTTGGACCTCCATGGATGTACTGTATAAATAGAGTGATGTGCCTCTTCCATAATGGTCCTTTTAATCTCAGCATCATTGGGTACACATAACTGGGTGTAGAACCTCAAAACCCCATCATCTAAGATGATAAAATCCGCCCTCAGTCCACTCTGTACTTTATCCACAATTTTCACCAATTCTGTATCTTTCATCTAAGCGGCCTTAATCCTTTCCATCAAGGTCGGTTGGATTACCAGACTAGCAATGAACCTTTGATGATTCCCTTCCACAACTTCTACACCCTTTAAATCCCTCATAATTTGCTGTTGAGCCACCACTACCGACACTGATGCACCTATTGACTTTTGACTCAACGCATCAGCTACCACATTAGTTTTTCCTGGGTGATAACTGATGGTGCAATCATAGTCTTTTATTAGTTCAAGCCATATCCTCTGCCTTATATTCAGCTTCTTATGCGTGAAAAAGTACTTAAGACTTTTATGATCCATAAAGATCTCGCACCTTTCACCGTACTTGTAGTGCCTTAAGATTTTTAATGCATAGACCACCGCCGCCAATTACATATCATGCGTAGGATAGTTCTTCTCGTACTCCTTAAGTTAACGAGAAGCATATGTGATGACCTTTCCCTATTGCATCAAGACACACCCCAACCCTTTTGGAGACGCATCACTGTAGATCACAAATCCACCATCACTTGATGGAATAGTCAGAACCGGAGTAGTGACAAGTCATTGTTTCAATTCCTAAAAGCTCTTCCCACAATCACCAGTCCACTCAAATTTCATATTTTTCTTGTTAATCGTGTCAGAGGACCGGATAGTTTAGAAAATCCTTTCACGAACCAGCGATAGTATCCTGCCAGACCCAAGAAACTCCTGACCTCATGCACGTTCTTCGGTCTCGTCCAATCTACTATCGCCTCTATCTTACTCAGGTCCACTGAAATACCACCACGAGATATCACATGTCCCAGAAATGCAACTTGTTCCAAGCAGAATTCGCATTTCTTGAATTTTGCATACAGTTTCCTTTCTCTTAGCACTTGAAGTAGCAGCCTCAAATGTGTCTTATGCTCCCCAAGACTCCTCGAATAAACCAGTATGTCATCAATGAATACCACGAAAAACTAATCAAGATATTTATGAAAAACCTTGTTCATCAGGTCCATGAATACAACAAGAGCATTATTTAGTCCGAATGGCATAACCAAGAATTCATAATGGTCATACCTAGTTCGGAAAACAGTCTTCGGAACATCCTCTAATTTGACATTCACCTGATGATACATGCATTGAAGATCGATTTTAGAGAAAACTTGCGTTCTCTAAAGTTGGTCAAATTGATCATCGAAACGGGGTAGCGGGTACTTGTTCTTAATCGTCACCTTATTTATTTCCCGTTAGTCGATGCACATCCTCATTGACCCATCTTTCTTTTTCACGAACAACATTGGTTCTCCCCAAGGCGACACGCTCAGCTTGATGAATCCCCTGTCCAGTAATTCTTGCAACTGCTCCTTCAATTCCTTTAATTTAGCTAAAGTCATTCTGTATGGAGCCTTAGAGATTGGTGCCTGACTTGGAAGTAAATCAATAGAAAACTCCACTTCACAATTAGGAGGCAATCCAGGTAAGTTCTCTGAAAAAACATCTGAGAACTCCTTTACTACTAGGATATCCTTCAGCTTTAATTCTTTCTTTGGTGCTTCTTTCACACAAGCTAGATACCCCTGGCATCCCTCCAGAAGTAGTCTCTTTGCCTGCATATCTGACAGAACTTGTGGTGAAGAACGAACGCATGACCTGATAAATTAAACTCATACTCCCTGGAGGTCTGAATACTACCTCTTTACTGTGGAAATCTATGCTAGCATATTTGGAAGCTAACCAGTCCATTCTCATAATAACATCGAATCCATGCATATAAAAAACTATTAAACTAGCATGTAGCACTATTCCCATGAATATCCACTAGACAATTTCTAATCACTTTTCTGCATGCCACTACTACATGTCACCATGTCTCTTATGTTTTCTGCGACTCCCGAAGTTAGAGAGTAAACCCGCGCCTGGGCGGTGTTTTCTTGGTAGTTGCCCCAAGGTTCCTGATTTCCTCCCCGGTATTGATTAGGTGGGCATGCATTGTTCAACGGCCCGTGGCAATCTCGCCCAAAGTGGCCAGGCCTACCACACCAGTAACATGTATCTGATCTACTCCGACATTCCCCCAGATGCCTTTTGTTACATCTAGGATAGATAAGTTGAGATGGATTACCCTTGAGTTGAGAACCCAATGCTCCCTGCAAACTCTTCCAAAAACAAGAAGTGAACAGCGGATCCCAATTTGAAACGATGGACATAGGCACGCCATGTATTCTTACTATCTCCTGAACATAGAGTTCTGCTAGCTTATCCATGGAATAACTGGTTCTTACCGGAATGAAATGGGTAGTCTTCATAAATTTGTCAACCACTACCCATATGGTATTCTGCCCATGCAACGCTGAAGGAAATCCCGATACAAAGTCCATCGAGATATGCTCCCACTTCCACGTAGGGATGTCTAGTGGTTGAAGTGGTCTCAATGGCCTCTAGTGTTCTGCCTTCACCTGCTAACATGTCAAGCACTAACCCACAAATTTAGCAATTTTCCTCTTCATGTTACTCCACCATAATGTTTCACGCAAGTCTCTATACATCTCTGTGCTACCTGGGTAAACAGTATAGAGAGAGCGGTGCTTCCCCCAGAATCGTCCTCTTTAACTCTGCGTCATCCAGCACACATAATCGAGTGTGAAATCTAAGAACTCCATCCTCGAAAACATTAAAGTTTGTGTGTTGCTCATTATGTATCTTCTTTACGATCTCCATCAACTTTGCATATTTCAACTAAGCTGTTCTGATTCTCTCCTGTAAAGTCGGTTGAACCACCAGACTAGAAATGAACGCCTGATGATTTCTTTCTACCAACTCTACACCCAACCTCTCCAGGTCCGTCATGATCTGGTGCGAAGCCATAACTACTGAAGCTGACAACCCCCAGATTTCCAGCTCAATGCATTGGCTACCACATTCGCCTTTCTTGTGTGATAGCTAATGGTGCAGTCGTAATCCTTTATCAACTCGAGCCATCTGCGCTGCTTTATATTCAACTCTTTTTGGGTGAAGAAGTACTTGAGACTCTTATGGTCAGTAAAAATCTCGCACCTTACATTCGTCGTGAGTTATGTCAAAGACCTTGATAATTTGGAGAACCCCTCGATAAATCGGTGGTAGTATCTAGCAAGAACTAGAAAACTTCTGACTTCCTACACATTCTTCAGCCTTGCCCAATCAACTGCAACCTCTACTTTGCTCAGATCCACTGAAATCCTCTCCTTGGATACCACATAACCTAGAAATGCAACCTGCTCTAGCCAGAATTCACATTTCTTAAGTTTAACAAATAACTTATTTTCCCTGAGCAACTGAAGTACTAGTCTCAGATGAGTTTCATGCTCCTCGAATAGACCGAAATATCATCTATGAACATAATAACAAACTGGTCTAAGTACTCGTGGAATACCCAGTTTATCAGATCCATAAATACCGCTGGAGCATTCGTCAACCCGAACGGCATAATCAAGAACTCGTAATGGCCGTACCAAGTTCGAAAGGCAGTCTTTGCTACATCATCTGATCTAACATTCACCTGATAATATCCAGATTGTAGATCAATTTTAGAGAAAATCCGTGTACCCTAAAGCTGATTAAACAGGTCGTCAATTTGGGGTAATGGATACTTGTTCTTCACTATTACTTTATTAATCTCTCGGTAGTCGATGCACATCGTCATCGACCGATCCTTATTTTTTAAAAACAACACCAGTGCACCCCAGGGCGATACACTTGGTCCGATAAACCCCTGTCTAGAAGCTCCTGCAGTTGCTCTTTTAGCTCCTTTAGTTCAGCTGGAGCCATTCTGTATGGGGCTTTAGAGATTGGTGTTGTCCCTAGAATCAACTCTATTGTAAATTCCACTTCCCAATCAGGAGGAAACCCCGATAAATCCTCTGAAAAAACATCAGAGAACTCCCTTATTACTAGGATATCTTCCAACTTGAGTTCCTCCTTCGGTGCTTCCTTCACCACTGGAAGGTAACCCTGGCATCCCCACAAAAGTAACCTCTTTGCCTGGATAGCCAAAAGGATCTGTGGTGCCGAACGCACACACGACCCAAAAAATACAAACTCCTACTCCCCAGGGGGAGGGAAACCCAATAGGGAGAGCTTGAAGGAGGAAAGGAGAGAATTCAAGCAAGGGTGCGGGGTTAGTGAGAGAGATATGGATAGAGATAATGAGGGTGAGAGAATTGGTCAAGAAGAGTCGAAGAGATAAGAAGAGAGAGAGAGAGAAAGAAAAGTTAATGTGAGAGAGAAAGAAGTGAGTTTAAGGGGGGAATAAGAGAGAGCCCCTAATCCCGTAGTCTCATAAGTGGTTCTATAGAAAATGGGAAATAAAGGAGAGAGAGAGTTAAATTATTTTTTAGAAGATTTTCAGGAATTTTAGGAGAGTGGGGGTTAGTGGGAGAGTTAATAGAGGGGGTGGAGGTTGGGAAGTTAAAAAAAAAAATTATTTTTTTTAAAAAAATGGAGAAAATTTTGCCAAAATCTAGTCAAAAACATATTTAAGGGGTTGCCGACAACCCCTAGGTCAAAATGGCGTGAAATTTTTTCATATAAATATATATATATATATATATTTATTTATATTTATATATTTTTAAATTTTTTTCAAAGAAAAATGGCGCCGTTTGATTAAAAGGTGCAGGCATATGCGTGCTCGCGCTCACCTCCTACCCTCTTTTTTAAATAAATAAATAAATAAATAAATTGCATAATAAAACAATGTTTCCAACATTTGGCATGTGCCCCACATGTGAGCGCGTGGTTCGCCGCGCGTGTGCTCATGCAGCCATGCACAAACCCTATTTTTTCTATTTTTTGCTTTTTTCTTTAATTAAAAAAATAAAAATAAAAAAAATAATAAAAAAGTATAAAAGTGAAGGGGAAAAAAATACTAATAAAGCCTGGGAAAAAACGATAAAATAAATAAAAACTAAAAAACTCGGAAAAGGCGATTTTCTCAATTTTCGTTTCGAAAATCTGAAATTTGTTTGAGTCATTCCTAATCCTTCTGGACTACTCTAAATCACCTGAGACGGTTAAAATTGGTTAGAAAGGAACAAAAATGACCAAAACAGGTCGAACATTTTTCTCAATTTTTGTATTGAAAACCTGAAATTTGTTTAGTTGCTCATAACCATTTTGAATTACTCTAAATCACTCGGGATGGTCAAAATTGGTATTAAAAAAAGAGTAAAAATGCCCAAAATAGATCGAGAAAATTTTATCGATTTTTGTATCGAAAACATTAAATTTTTCCGAACTGCTCCTAATTCTTTCAGACTGTTACGGATCATTTAGGATGGTTAAAACTGGTCAAAAAGGAGCGAAAATGCTTGAAACAGACCAAACAATTTTCTTGATTCTCATTCCAAAAAATTCAAAATTTGTTTAGGTCGCTACTAACCCTTTCGAACTACTCTGAATCACTCGGGACAATCAAAATTGATAAAAAAGGAACTGAAACTCTCAAAATGGATTGGAAAATTTTCTCAATTTTCGTGGTGAAAACTCAATTCAGACTATTTCAGATTACCCGAGATGATAAAAAATGGTCAAAAATGAATGAAAATACTTGAAACAGACCAAACAATTTTCTCGATTTTTTTTTCTAAAAATCTAAAATTTGCTTGAATCACTCCTAACCCTTTTAGATTATTGCGGTTCAAACGGGATAATCAAAATTTGTAGAGACCCGAAAAATATAATAATTAAAATAAATAAGGAAAGAAGGAAATTAGGTTTGGGAAGCCTAAATCGTCAACGGTTTGGAGAGGGGTGCAGAAAACCATCGACGGTTTTCTTTTTATTGCGGGTCGGTAACAAGTAAAACAGTTAAAAAAGGCGAGTAAAACCCAAACCATCAATGGTTTTGTGAGAGGAGCAGAAAATCGTTAACGGTTTTCTTGGCAGCGCTAAAAATAAAAAGGGAACCCGTAAGCTCATTTGTAAAATTAAAACAAATTACTCTCTCCCTCACCAAACCATACGGTCATCTCACTATCTCTCTTCGTTTTCTGCTTCGTTAAAGCTCGGTTTGACGATTCGAAACCACCACGAGGTTCGTGAGAGAATTCTCTGCAACTTAGGCGGAGTAGATTTTCAATTTGGGGTTCCGGAGAATCATTCAAAAATCGAGGTAAAGGTGTTAAATATTAGTTTTAATTGTTAAATTGGAGTATTTGGGGCCTAGGGAATATTAAATGATAATATTCTGGAGATTGAGTTGATTAATTTGGGGAAAATGTAATTTTAGGATTTTGAACTTCGAACGCCATGGGGGCGTAGATTTAGAGTTTCAGCAAGCTTAACTAGGAATAGATTAAGTCAGGTATTTTCAAGAAATTTAATATTTATTATATAGTATTTGTTTCAGAAATTATATAAATGAAATAATGTAGTTTTGAGAATACTGATGTTGAACTGAGGAAACCTTGATTTCATATTTAATTTTATTATGTCAGTAAATATGTTTTTCCAAGCTAGGTAATATAATATGGTAGTACTTGTTGACTTTGGTGTATTCCCAAGAGGGAGGTGAATTGGGTATTTAAAATTTTTTCCTACCTAGGTTTATCCAAATCAGCAGTATTACGCAACCTAGGGTCGGTCTATGCAATTATAAACTCAATCAACACATGCACTACATATAATAAATTAAGCATATAACATACATGTGCTGAAAATAAAAGTACGAAAAATAAATTTGCGAAAATATAAAGAACACGCATGATATGTTATCGGGGTTCAGCCAATTGTGCCTATGTCCTCGCAATGGCTCACCAGCAGAAGGATTCCACTACGGCTCACTTAACGGGTGGAGCGGCATCGTTTACAATCAGGTCAATCAGCGGAGCTGACCTTAACCTACACCTTACCAGGATGTTGACCTAACTTTTCTAACCGGATCTAAGCCAATCTAGGACTATTCAATAGAGCTAGTCTCCCTGTTCAGGCCCAATTTTGGAATACAACGAATATGAAAATTTAAGTACAAACAAACGCTTCTTACACTAAGCAGATTTGTACCACTAAGTACAAGCACTAATCAATGTAATCAATACAATATCAAATGATATGATAAGATAAGCTCAATATAGTCTTAGTATCTACTCTCAAAGATTTATGCAAATATTGTAATTAGTACTTGAGAGTGTAAGTGATAGGATCTTTGTGTCAAAAATAGTCTCAGTCACAATACACCAACAAAGATCACATGAACACTTCAAATATCTCAATAAATATTTTTCTCAATGTTGACTTGATATGTCACACCTGGTTTTGATAATGACAAATATTTGTTGTATTTGATAGCTTTCAAGTTTGTTTGTAGGTTTATATTAGCAAACCAATTGATGACACATGAAGACTTGAAGACTAAAGACCCTGAAGAATTATTGTAATTTATATTTTGTGTAATTTGGGTCTGTAATAGTAACTAGGCATATCGGTCTGTAATAATCTCTGCATATCATGCATGTAGGTATTTGTAAGCTCTCAAAATGACCGTAGACTGACCATAGGGACCGAATGATTTTAAGGCACCGGTCGATCGACGCCAGGTTTTTGGGCGTACTTGAAAAGACCCTAGGTTCCTACACATTGTGCACAAAGTCCCCATAGTCACTTACATTATCAGAGGAAAGAATTGAAATAAAACTCGACAAAATAGGGTAAGTATGTGAGAGGTTGGACAATCGAACCTCAGGAGTTCAAAATTCCTTAGGCGTCCAAACTGCTGGAAAGTTAGCAGTTTGACTAGGCTTTGGGCGACCGAACATAAAATGACCCTAAGGCCCTTAGGTGACCGAACCCTTAGAAGGTTACTTTTCATTAACTCAGGCTGCCGAACTTTTCAGTTCAAAAAGGGCTCGAGCGACCGAACTTGTTAACTCGGTTAACCGAACTTTGTTTCAGACACCCGAATCGCGCAGCAAATGTTTTTGACTTTCAGGCAACTGAACCAAGACCCAGGTAACCGAACTATTTAAAAAAATTTTTCTAATTGAGTTATTCGAGCACCCGAACTTCATACCGGGCACCCGAACTTCTTGGGTTAAATTAATTTTTACAGGGGTTAAAATTAAGTAAACTGGGTTAATTTTCCTAATTGGTTTTAAAACAAATTTAATAATACCCATAAAGTCCCCAACGGTTATAATTTTGTCATTCTCTATATATAGGGGCTCATTTGCAAAATTAAGGTGAGATTGGCCAAAATCATTAAAAAATCCTCTCTATCTCAAATACTCTTTTTGTCCAAATACTCTCAAATTTCTATTCCCTTGATACATTTTAGTTTTGTGAGAGGACATTGGTTGTGCTAGTGTATAGTAGTATTGCTCATACTCCCATTGCTTTGCTTGATTGTTTGATATTATTTTTGGGGAGTCAAGCAAGAGTTTTCCCACACACTTTTACTTGATAAATCTAGTGTTGGGAAAAACTCATTAGCTTAAGGATCTCTGCATTATCATTGCAAAGATTCCTATAGCTTGATTCTGTTGTGCAAAAACATTTTTTTCTACAAGTTATATTATTCTTTCAAGCAACTCTTGAGCATATTACATTGAAGAAAATATTTTGAATTGTTTTGGATATTTGCAGCATCTTTGAAACCCTGATTATTATTGAGATTTGATATATACTGTTTCAAAGAAATTGCTTGATTAGAAAACCCTTGAGCATATTAACGATCATATCTTGTTGAGTGTAGTTTGCATAAAAATACACATCACTGAGCTTTCATTTACCTATATTGTTGATGTGTGGTTGATTGATTATACTGTGCGCATTGGGGTACATATCTGCTTTACATGAAAGCATAAAAGCATAATCATTGTACCAGTTTGATTGAGAAACATATTGTTGTATTTCCAGGGGTGGCCTGAGGAGTTTGATTTAGCCCAGAAGGATTAAGTTGGGGTCAGCCTTGTGAATTTGACCTAGGGCCTTCTCCGCCCTGCAAGGAGAGTTTGTAAAGGTTGATGTCAGCCCTGTGCTAATTGACCTGGTTGTATTTGTTGCCGCTCCAACCGTTAGGTAAGCCTTTAGTGGAATCCTCAAGCTTGCGAGCTAGAAGAGGGGACGTAGGCACAGTTGACTGAACCTCGATAACATATCGTGTGTCTGTTTATATTTCTGTACTTTATATTTACCGCACGTGTATGTTATTGTGTGAATGATACACATGATTTAAATTCTGCATATTATACTTACCTGCGCATTTGGGTAGATAGACCTAGGTTGTGAATGTACTGTTGCTGAACTAATTTAACCTATAAGAAAAAGTTTTAAATTCCAATTCACCCCCCCTCCCTTGAGAATTCACCAAAGCTATCACTTAAGATAAATCACAAAAGATATTCAAAAAATGATTTGTAAAAAAATATTTAATCTTTGTGTCAAGATGATGATATCAATCGAAAGATATAATAATAAAGATTTTTCAGCACTCAAACAAATATCTCAAAATGTATTTCTCAAAGATAAGCACAAGAGATATTTTTGAAAAGGATTTGTAAAGTATTTTCACAACCAAAACACAATATGAACTCCTTGAATATTGCAATGACAATGCAAAACCTAAAAGCTCAATGAAGTATACCTAAGGAAGACTTATTAACAAAGTCTCCAAGAAACACTTAGGGCTTACTCTCAAGATAAAGAAATTTCAATCAATCACCAAACAAATGAGAGTGTAAGCCTAATAAGAAGAACACTCAAATACACTTACAAAGAGATTTTAGCAATAAGAGTGAGTAAGAATGAGTGTAGGGTGCTCAAAAATGAGAGTAGGAATTTTTGTATTTTAGAGAATTTTTGCTAATTAAGTTTGCTAATCCTTTTCTAATATTTTCAAATGAGGGGGTATATATAAAATTTCCCAAAATTATAATCGTTCAGGACATATTAGTCATTTTAGAAAAAGTTTAACTGAGGTTCATATGATGATTAACTTAATTTTAATAGGGCACTCATTTATGCATGCATGGGAGATCTAAGGTCAGTCTAGGTCTTTTTGAGGTCTACTGAAAAAATTCAGCGTCGGTCGACCTATCCCTAAAGTCTTGAACTTACCTATCCTACCATGCAGGTAAGACATTAATTATTATAGACCCTTGAACTTAAATTATTACAGACCCAATAATATTACAACAAATAAAAAGTTTGGGTACGGTCTTTATCTTTTTTAAGCCCATGTGCGTGCACCATATGATACGTCTGATTGGTCCTACACACAAACTCATCAACCATTAAATATCAAAGTATTTGTTATAATCAAAACGAGATATGACATATAAGGTCAATACTCACTTGTGTGGCGTGAGTATAGATAACTTCACTGCAAACTTGTAACACGTTAAATATTTTATGTTTTCACAGAATAAACATGATATGAAAATAGTTTTAGAAAGATGATAATCAGTACATGAATTGAGATATTTTTAGTATAATATGATAATATAGCCGGCACAGATGTCGTCATAGTACAGTTAGCGCAAATGTCGTGAAAATACAGTCGGCGCAGATGTCGTGATATGATATTCAACGTAGATGTCATGAAAATACAGTTGGCACAGATGCCGTGATTAGTTTTAATATGACAATTTATTCAAAAATTATAAAATGACAGCTTTTATTCAGAAATATGTAAAAGCTAGATTTTATTTCAAAAATATGAAAATATTATTTACGAAAAGAAATATTATGTGAAATGTATTATATAGTAACAAAACCTAGATGGTACGTATGTTATGAGCACGGTACCGTTGCTATCTAGCCAGATCGAAGAGAAGGATAACCACTGTGTGCAGACCCGAGAAGTGTGACAGAGAGAAGGATGGGCGGACCAAGTTGGTGTATAGCCGATAGTACAACCATACTATTCAAGAGTGTTGGGTCAGAGGCCGATTAGCCCCAAAGTGTAGGCGAAGAATAGGATACCCACTATGTACCCGTGAAGTGTGCGGAGGGTAGGATGGGCGGACCAAGTTGGGTGGGCAATCGTGCGTAGTTATGTTATGTTTGACTTGACCTGGTAGGCTAGTTGGAGTTAAGTCCAGCCTACGGACCGCACAACTCGAATCATGCGAGGTTAATTAATGAAATATAGTTATACATCCAAGGTATAATTTCAATGATATACAGATTTAACAAATGATTTAAATGATACGAAAATTCAATATGATATAGTAGTATTATGTATAAAGTTTAGATTTTCATGCGTTATCAATTACAACTTAAGATATATTATGATTATATTATTTGTAGTATATGTTTATAACACGATAAAACTCATGTTGCCACACACTGATATTAGTCTATTTCCTTTACTAAGAGGTGTCTCACCCTAGCATTACAAATATTACAGGAAATTCTGACAGATGAGTGGAGCGAGCTCCGTGATAGAGGAGTTTGTTGGCATTACCTCAATTGCGGGGTAAGTAATCGAGTCAGAGGCAAGATGGATTTTTGGGGTATATATGTGTATATGTAGAAATAGTGAAATTCTGGTATTGTATATAAGTCAAGTATGTTATAATTTCACTGCTTAAATGACATGTATGTATAAATAGGTAAATTCCCGGTACCGATGGGTTCGGGTGGACTTTGACTCATTTTATGGTATTAGAGTATTATTAGTATGAAAATATATATAGCAGAAATTTGAGGTCGTTACAGCTTGGTATCAGAGCCTAGGTTGCTAGGTTCTGCAGACTTTAGTGTACAACGGAAACAATACCAGAGTATAGGAATAGATCAAGAATTTAGTGAGTCAATGTTGAGAAGTTAAGATGAGTATTTAGGGTTTTGTTCTATAATCGGGAAGCAGGATTTCCATAGTGGTTTTTATGTCTTTCCAGGGGTAACGATTTCAGGAAAGCCATATTAAACTATTGTTGGGTTGTGTTTCTCAATTGCTGAACTGAATCTTGAGAATAAGGAAGTTAGGTTAATTGATGATACAAGATTTCAGTTAGATAAATATGTTAGTTATGTTATGTAGACAGGGTCCTCAAACTATGCATATCTTCATTTCAGGATGGACCCTGGGGGTAGCAACGCTCACGCCAGTGGTGATGATGGTGCAGGCCCCTCTAGTGTGGGCGGTGGTGATTCAAACGCAGTTCTACGTAGTGTAACTCAACAGGCTATGACTGAGATTGCATGGAGCTCTAGGGAGCAGGGAGGACCATCAGCAGACCAGGGCTGCACTATAGATAAGTTTTCCAAAATGAATCCTCCTACGTTTTCAGGAGAAGCTGATCCTGTAGTTGTCGAAAACTGAATGCAGGAGATTGAGAAAACACTGTCAATGCTGCACTGCACCGATGAACAGAGGGTCCTATATGCTACATATAAGTTAACATGTGCAGTTGAGAGATGGTGGACAGTCGTGAAGTTGCTTGAGGAACACAGTCAAGGAGATGTTCTTTGATCGTTATTATCCTCCCACTGTTTGAGAAGCTAAGATAGCATAATTTTTTAATCTAACACAGGGGCAACTAATGGTTTAGCAATATGCAGCAAAGTTTATTGAGCTGTCACGCTTCACTCCCTACATCATCCCAGATGAGGTTAAGAAGGCAAGAATGTTTAAGAGGGGTTTAAGGTAGGAAATTTATAAGGAGGTGGCAGTCCTAAAGATGCAGCATTTCTCTGAATTAGTGAACAGGGCCATAGTGGCAGAGGAGAGCGGTCAGAGGGACGTTTGGACATCGAGTTAGAGGAAGAGGCCCATGCCTCTAAGGCTCTAGGCAGGGTCCATTCAGGGCCCTTGGAGGAGAGACATATACGACAAAGCTCAGAGGCAGGAGACTAGGAGATGGGAGGTTCAGGGAGAGTAGGCTTATCTAATTTGTCCTACATGTGGAAATAGACACTGGGGAGAATGCCGAACAAGGAGAAATATTTGCTACCGATGTAGTGGACCGGGTCATGTAGCACGTGATTTTCGTGCGCAGTATAGTATTGCTCCTACTCCCAAACCATTCCGAGAACATAATCAGGCACCCAAGGGTGGCCGCCAGCAGAGGAACACTGCTCCAGCGAGGGTCTATACATTGACACTGGGAGATGCTGAGGCTGCAAGTGACGTCGTGACAGGTATGATTACTGCTTTATCATATAAAGCTATTGTTTTATTTGACTCAAGTGCCACCCATTCGTTCGTGTCGTTGGGATATGTCAAGTTGATTAGAGTTGAGTCACAGTTGCTAGATACTGATTTGTCAGTAGCCACGCCAACCGGATCAATAGTGAAATGTAGAAGGGTGTGTGAGCATTTAGGAGAAAATATTATCAGCCGATCTTATAGTATTAGACATGCAAGGATTTGATATGATATTGGGTATGAACTGGCTAGCAGCTAATTACGCCAGCATTGATTGTCATAAAAAAGAGATGATCTTCAGATCCTCGAGAGAGTATGAATTTAGATTTATGGGATCGCGTATACACACCTCGCCACAGATAGTGTCAACCATTCAGGCTAGGAGGCTACTTCAGGATGGTTGTTAGGGGTATGTAGCTTATATAAATGAAATGCCTTATATAAATGAAATGCCAAAGGAAGAATTGAAACTTGCTGATATTCCAGTAGTCAAGGAATTTTTAGATGTATTTCCATAAGAGTTACCTGGTTTACCATCAGATTGGGAGATTGAGTTTGCCGTAGATTTACTTCCAAGAACAGCTCTGATATCTAAAGCACCCTACATAATGGCCCCAACCGAGTTAAAGGAACTGAAAGACTAGTTGCGGGAGTTGTTAGATAAAGGGTTTATCATACCTAGCGTGTCGCCTTGGGGAGCGCCAGCGCTATTTGTAAAGAAGAAAGATGGGATGTTAAGGATGTGCATCGATTATAAGGAGATAAATAAAGTGATGATCAAGAATAAGTATCATCTTCCTAGAATTGATGACTTATTTGATAAGTTACAGGGAACCCAGACCTACTCCAACATTAATCTTCGATCGGGATACCATCAGGTGAAAATTAAAGTAAAGGATATTCTGAAGACAGCATTCAGGACCAAATACGGCCACTACGAGTTTCTAGTTATGCCATTTGGTCTGACTAATGCACCCGTAGCCGTTTATGGATTTGATGAATCAAGTATTTCATCAGTACTTGGATCAATTTTTTGTTGTCTTCATTGATGATATATTAATCTATTTGAAGAGTTTTGAAGAGCACGAAGATCATATGAGACTATTACTACAAGTACTGAGAGAAAATAAGTTATACCCTAAATTCAAGAAATGTGAGTTTTGGTTAAGGCAGGTTACTTTCCTCAGACACATGATCTCCGGGGATGGCATATTAGTAAACCCAAGCAAGATAAAAGTGGTGGTGAATTGGGTGAGATCAAGAAATGTTCAGGAGATCAGTAGTTTCCTAGGTCTGGCGAGATACTACCGGCATTTTTTGGATGATTTTTCTAGATTATCGAGTCCACTGACACGGCTCACAAGGAAAAATGTGAAGTTTGAATGGACCAACGAGTGTAAGCAGAGCTTTCAGGAGTTGAAGCAACGACTTGTCATTGCACCGGTGTTATCTATTCCATCAGGAGAGGATGAATTTGTTATATATAGTGACGCGTCCCAGAAGGGACTTGGTTGTGTTATGATGCAGCAGGGGAGAGTGATAGCATATGCTTCCCGATAGCTCAAAGAATATGAGAAGAATTACCCTACCCATGATCTGGAGTTAGCTACGGTGGTCTACACGCTGAAAATTTGGAGACATTATCTCTATGGGGGTAGGTGTGAAATTTTTACTGACCATAAAAGCCTGAAGTATTTATTCACACAGAAAGAACTAAACATGAGGCAGAGGAGATGGTTGGAGCTGATTAAGGATTACGACTGTACCATCAATTACCAATTGGGGAAAGCAAACGTGGTGACTGATGCTTTGAGCCGAAAATCAATGGGAGTAGTACTATCAGCAGTGGTGATTCAGCATCCGATTTAGATGGATTTGGAGAGGCTCGGTGTGGAGTTGGTAGAGGGTGAACACCAGGCATTTATTGCCAACTTGGCACTACGAACTACACAGCAAAAGATGATTAAAACTGCTCAAATGAATGATGTAGAATTAGAAGAGCTGATGTGTAACGACCTGCCTATTTTTCCATATATATATTTTTTATCTTTTTCACCTAATAACATACATAATAATCTTGCTAAGTTGTGATAGTCATAATCATCCTAGACCCATGAGTACCAGGGATATATCTGTCGAACCACTTTGATACCTAAGCAGTAGGAAACATAAAATTTCATACATGTTGTAAAACACCAGAAACCATATCAGAGTTCTACTAAATATGTCATATATATATACAGTCATCCACAAAAAGACCCAAAAAGTATCCTAGGGTCATAATCACAAAAACCCATCTGACCCTGTCTCACATACTTACCCTCCTGATAGGGTAGTTCGGCCAACTCCTACCGCTGCGGAGCTTTATCCGCCCTTCTACCTCGATTTCCTGAAATGTTTGTATGGCTAGGATGAGACACCTTTTAGTAAGGGAAATAAACTAATATCAGTGTGTGGCAACATGAGTGTTTTTCGTGATATACGTATAAACAGTACATAATTCATAACTGATATAAACGGTTGTATCATATTTGAATAAAACATGATTTATCATAACATAACTTAACATACTAAATCTCTATACTGCAAAATCATCTTATATAACCATATCATACTTGAATTATTACCCAGGATAGATAGTTAGTTAGCTATTGTCATGTCTTACCCCCCACATGATAGGGTTGTGCAGCCCGAAGGGGGGACCTAGCAATGGCTGGCCGACAATGCTAAGTCAAACATAGGTTTGTAAGTACAATGGGCTTGTTCCACCTGTGTCGGACTACCAGGAGAACTACAACACTTCCATAAAATCACATCGACTACCATCTCCCACACTCTACATAAGATGTGTGGTAGCACTAACATATTTATAATCGTGAAGATATAGCTACGATACCGTGCTTCATAAAACTAAACTAAGCTATCCAGGTTCTGATAACATATAATACATTCCATATTAAAACATAGTTATTTCATATTTCAGAGTAATATTTGACATAAATATATTTCATGATTTCTTAGATATCATACATAATCACGACATTTATGCCGACAAATTTCATAACATAAGAATCACGACATTTGCACTGACATATTTCATAACGTAAAAATCACGACATTTACGCCGACATATTTCATAACATAAGATTCATGACATTTATGCTGGCATATTTCATAATGTAAAAATCACGGCATTTACGCCAGCATATTTCATAACATAAAAATCATGGCATTTGCACCGGCATAATTCATAACATGCTAAACATAAATTCTTGCACTATTTAACTTAATCTTAAATGTAACGACCTGCTTAATAAACTGGTTTATATATATATATATATATATATATATATATATATATATATATATATATATACTATGACATTCTACATGCTCTGATACCATACTGGGGGTAAACCCAATCATTAACCTAAGTAGCGAGAAGCAGAAATCACATAAACATAACCATAAATCATTATGTACAATACCATGCAAACCAAAGTACTAACATGTTTCCCAAAATATACACACATATATATGTTCCCAAAAATACCCTAAACTATGCTGGGATCTACAAAAATCCTCCACAATACTCACTTCACTAATAGGGCACTATTGAAGTCCCTCTATCTACGAGTTTGGTCTGCTCGCCTACCTAGATCAACTGAAAAATGATTCAACACTGGGATGAGCCAGCGCTTAGTAAGACGAAATATGCTATTACTAGTGTGTAGAAAATGAGTTACAAAATTAAGAAAATCCGTTTTCATATAAACATGTATAACTGAGTATGTAAATACAGTATAAGTAATAAAATTTACCCCCTTTCTATGTTACTTAATATAACAGTATCGTAGGTTACTATTCAAAATACTTCTATTATACATAAGTATGTTCCCTATTTCTGTAAATCTGTATATACGTAATAGTAACTGAAAACTTTCCCTGTGGATAACTGTGTGTCATGATTTAACCCCTCATGACAGGGTTGTGTGGCCCGTAGGCGGGATTTACCCTGACTGGCCAACCAGGAATAAATCACTATACTCCATCAATCTGATCTGCCCACCTCAACCCATATCTGATAGGGAGCTTGTCCACGTCAAGGGCCTAGGTGATCGACCTACTACCATGTATTATCTAAATAGGTGGTTGCACTCATAACATAACATAATATCTGTAACAACGGTACCGTGCTTTGTAACTGCATAGTCCAACAGGGTCTGATACTATATAATATATCTCTATATACAACTATCTGATTTACCATGATTCTGAAATAACCGTAACAACCATGATACTGCATAAACTGTATTGTAATTCATATGTCATAATACTGAGAACTGTATAATCATAACACTGAAACTGCATAACCATAATACTGGAATTCGTATAATTATGGTACTGAAATTCTTATAATCATGGTACTAAAATTTGTAAAATCATGATACTGAAATTCGTAAAATCATGGTACTGAAATTCATAAAACATATCTCCGTATTATATTTATATTCTCAAGTCACACCATACTTTAATACATAATTTTCACAATTTAATAAATTGTATAATATTTTAAAAATACCTAACATAACATATTTTCCTTACCTGACTACTAAAAAGCCTCTATGGTATACTGGCCTAACACCCGCAGGGCCTCCTACACAACACCCTCAAAATAACATTTTTTAGAACAGAATATCAGTATTTCTTCACCTACATCATTTCCTATAACTGTCATAAGGTTAAAAATGGACTAAAAGGTCTTACCCTGAATTTAGGATGAAATCCAACTTTGTTTTACCAACGATTCGCTCCGGCAGACTTGCAGAGAACTTCGTCAAGAGCGTTGTAGTGGCTTCGGATTGTCGATCCGGAGACTGGCGGGGCCGAAATCGAAGAGAGAAGTGAGAGAGTCCGTAGGAAAGAGAGAGGAGAGAGAGAGAGGAGACTGAAATTTGAATAAAAACTCGAGTTTGCTCTATTTATAGGGTCAGATTCGTCGACGAGACACGTCACCTCGTCGACGAGTCCTTCAGTAAATTCGTCGACGAACTTTACCCTTTGTTGACGAAATTCAGAGTAGCCCAAATCCTTCTCTCAGTATTTTCTTGTCGACAAACCCCTGTATTTGTCGACGAATTTCTTTATGCACTAGTCGACGAATCCCTGTATTCGTCGATGAATTTTGGCAATTTCTTGAAATTATTATTGTTATTATTATCTCCAAAATACGATGTCGTCGACGAAATCTACTGCCTCCTTCTGTTCCTGTTTCCATTTTCCTCCATCTTTATTATTAAAATAATATTATTCTTTGGGTCACTACATTAAAACCATAGTTCCTGTACTGTTTTTAGGGTTTTCCTGAAAACTACTATAACATGCTTATCTTAGAAAAATCATAATATTTCAAAATAACATAATTTTCATGGAATATTATACTTATGCCACACAAATGTAAGTAGCCTCATAAACTCATAATTTGTTCTGAAATCATGTTTTCTTATAAAATGTGTTAAAATCATTTCCCTGTTCTACAACAGTATTCCCAAACATAATTCTATATCATACATATTTTTCTAAAAATAAATGTTGTTTAATTCATAATAATTTCATAAAAAATACTAATTTAATTTATCCCCTTACCTGACTTACTGAGAAGCCCACAAAATATTCCAAACCTACATCCGTGTTCCCCAGCTCAACACCCTAAAATTACATTTTTCCCAACAACACTTCAATATTATTCTATCTAAAGCATTTTCCTCAGTCCAGAAACACCAAATACTTTATAAAACTCAAAATAACCAACTTACCCAAATTTTGGGATGGTGCCCAAGTTGGCCCAACCAGCGAACTACTCCATCAGACTTGAAGAGAATCTTCCTAGGAGTAGCGTAGCGGCTTCTGATTGTCATACCAACAAAGGACAAAACCAGAAACTTAGAGAGAAGGAGGGGAAGACGTTTTAGAGAGAGAGAGAGAGAGAGAGAGAGAGAGAGAGAAAACCTTACATGAAATTCCTTCACTGAAACCCAAGTTTGATATATTTAGAAAACACGGATTCATCGACGAGACACGTTACCTCGTCAACAAGTCCATGAAGAGAGTTCATCAACGAACACTTACTCCTCATCAAACCCTAAAATTAGCCCTCTCGGTAATGTCTCGTCGACGAAACACGCGTCCACATCGACGAGCCCAAGAAGCCTGTTCATTGACGAGCACTCTGCACTCGTCGACAAGACCCTGTTGAAACCCCTTTTTGAAAAATCCTTTTCTCTCCTTTCTTTTATTATTTAATTACTATAATTCTTTGGGTCTCTACATGGTGAATAAAGTGCAAGATGGATAGGGGGAGGAGTTTAATATTTCAAATGATGGAGCTCTGAGGTCCCATACCATATTGTGCGTACCTGCAAATGTTGAAATTAAGAGGACTATCTAGAGGAGGCGCACAAATCCCTTTACACAGTGCATCTTGGAAGAACTAAGATGTATAGGGATCTCCGGGAGTCATTCTAGTGGAGCGGTATGAAGAGGGAGATAGCCAAGTTTGTAGAGCAGTGCTTGACGTGCCAATAGATAATGACTGACCACCAGAGACCAGCGGGACAATTACAACCACTCCATATCCCTGAGTGGAAGTGGGATCATATCTCTATGGATTTTATTATAGGGTTACTGCTGGAATTGCATGGGTAGAACGCCATTTGGGTGATTGTAGACCGGCTAACGAAGACTGCTCATTTTCTCCCTATTAAAATCAACTACTTCATGAATAGGTTGGCGAAATTATATATTTAGGAGATAGTTCGACTCCATGGTGTGCCGGTATCTATAGTTTCAGATCGAGACCCACGATTCACATCACGATTTTGGAAAAGTTTGCTGGAGTCTTTAGGCTCTCAACTATCATTCAGCACAAGATTTCATCCTCAAACTGATAAGCATACGGAGAGGAAGATCCAAATACTAGAAAATATGCTACAAGCATGTGTGTTAGACTTGGGGGGTAGTTGGACCTAGTTTATGCTGCTGGTTTAATTTGCGTATAATAACAGCTACCAAGCCAACATTAGAATGACACCTTACGAGGCATTATATGGTAGGAGATGTCGTTCTTCGCTACACTGGGATAAAGTGGGTGAAAGGCTAGTTTTGGGGCCAGAGTTGGTGCATCAGGCATATGATAAAGTCCGACTTATTAGAAATAGAATTAGTGTAGCTCATAGTCGGCAGAAAAACTATGCAGATACCCGTCGCCAAAAATTGGAGTTTGATGTGGGAGATCATGTGTTCTTGAAAGTAGCACCGATGAGAGGAGTTATGAGGTTTGGGAGGAAGGGTAAGCTGAACCCAAGGTACATTAGCCCATTTGAAATACTTGAGAGAGTGGATCCAGTTGCCTACAAATTTGCTTTACCACCAACACTATCCAGGATTCATGATGTATTTCATGTACCTATGCTAAGGAAATATGTCACAGATCCCTCCCACGTGATCAACTATGAGGAGTTGGAACTTAGAGATACTTTAACATATGAAGAAATACCAATGCAGATTCTGGATAGGAAGGAATAGGAGTTGCGCACCAAGAAAATTCCACTAGTGAAAGTATTGTGGAGAAGTCATGCAGTGGAAGAAGTTTCATGAGACCTAGAGGAGGAAATACGACAGACGTACCCACATCTGTTCAGTGGGGATCAGCATTAGTCAGAAAAAGAAAGAGAAATAGATCAAGTAAGGTAAGTAATGTTTCGATTTTATTTTATGCAGTGCAGGGTAATATATGTATAAATTGTGTTTTGAATTATAGGATATAGTGGGTTTGGGAGAGTTTTGATTAGTTATTGTAATCTCCCAAAACCGTATGTGTAACCACGGTATTCCTCCGCCATAAATGAGGCTAAAAGTACAGCGAATTTTTCCTTTAGAATTTGATGCATGTATAGTCAGCAAATTTCAAGGACGAAATTTTTAAAAGGGATGGGAGAATGTAGAGACCCAAAAAATATAATAATTAAAATAAAAAAAAAAGGAAATAAATTCTATTTGGGAAACCCAAACCGTCGATGGTTTGGAGAGAGGCACAGAAAATCATCAACGGTTTTATTTTTACCATGGGTCGGTAACAAGTAAAACAGTTAAAAAGGGGGAGTAAAACCCAAACCGTCTACGATTTTGTGAGAGGAGCAGAAAACCGTCGACGGTTGTCTTGGCAGTGCTGAAAATAAAAAAGGGAACCCCGCGAGCTCATTTGTAAAATTAAAACAAATTACTCTCTCTCTCTCTCTCCCCCTCACCAAACCCTAAGGTCCTCTCACTCTCTCTCTTCATTTTCAGCTTCGTTAAAGCTTGGTTTGACGATCCGGAACCACCATGAGGTTCATGGGAAAATTCTCTACAACTTACGTGAAGTAGATTTTCAGTTTGGGGTTTTGAGGCACCATTCAAAAATCGAGGTGAAAGTGTTAAATATTAGTTTTAATTGTTAAATTGGAGTATTTAGGGCCTAGGGAATATTAAATGATAATTTTTTATTTTGGAGATTGAGTTAAATTTGAAAAAAAATGTAATTTCAGGATTTTGAGTTTCGAACGCCATGGAGCGTAGATTTAGAGTTTCAGTAGGCTTAATAGGGAACAGGTAAGGGAATAGATTAAGTCAGGTATTTTCAGGAAATTTAATATTTGTTATACAGTATTTGTTTCATAAATTATATGAATGAAATAATGTAGTTTTGGGAATACTGATGTTGAACTGAGAAAACATTGATTTCAGATTTAATATTATTATGTTAGTAAATATGTTTTTTCAGGCTAGATAATATAATATGGTAGTACTCACTTGTGTGGCGTGAGTATAAATAATTTTACTGCAAACTTGTAACATGTCAGAATATTTTATGTTTTCACAAAACAAGCATGATATGATAATAGTTTTAGAAAGATGATAATCAGTACAGGAATTGAGATATTTTTAGTATATTATGATAATACAGCTGGTGCAGATGCCGTGATATGATAGTCGGCGCAGATGCCGTGAAAATACAGCCGGCGCAGATGCCTTGATATGACAGCCGACGCAAATGTCGTGATCAATTTTAATATGACAATTTATTCAAAAATTATGAAATGACAGTTTTTATTCAGAAATATGTAAAAGCCATATTTTATTTCAAAAATATGAAAATGTTATTTATGAACATAGATATTATGTGAAATGTATTATATAGTAACAAATCCCAGATGGTACGTATGTTATAAGCACGATACCGGTTCTAGCTAGCTAGATCGAAGAGCAGGATAACCACTGTGTGCCAACCCGAGAAGTGTGATGGAGAGAAGGATGGGCGGACCAGGTTGGTATATAGCCGACATTGCAACGATACTATTCAGGAGTGTTGGGTCGAAGGTCAATTAGCCCTGAAGTGTGGGCGAAGAGTAGGATACCCACTGTGTATTGATCCGTGAAGTGTGCAGAGGGTAGGATGAGCGAACCAGGTTGGGTGGGCAACTGTGCGTAATTATGTTATGTTTGACTTAACCTGGTAGGCTAGCCAGAGTTAAGTTCAGCCTACGAGCCACACAACCCGAATCATGTGGGGTTAATTCATACAATACAGTTATACATCCAGGGTATGATTTCAATAATATACATATTTAATAGATGATTTAAATGATACGAAAATTCAATATGATATAGTATGATTATGTATAAAAGTACAGATTTTCATGTGTTATCAGTTACAGCTTAAAATATATTATGATTATATTATTTGCAGTAAATGTTTATAACACGATAAAACTCATATTGTCACACACTGATATTATTCTATTTGTCTTATTGAGAGGTGTCTCACCCTAACATTACAAATATTTCAGAAAATCCTGACAAACGAGTGGAGTGAGCTCCGTGATAGAAGAGTTCGTTGGTATTACCTCAGTTGCGTGATAAGTAATCGAGTCAGAGGCAAGATGGATTTTTGGGGTATATATGTATATATGTAGAAACAGTGAAACTCTGGTATTATATATAAGTCAAGTATGTTATAGTTCTGCTACTTAAATGACAAGTATGTATAAACAGGCAAATTCTCGGTACCTATGGGTCCAGGTGGATTTTGAATAGATTTTATGGTATTAGAGTATTATTAGTATGAATATATATATATATATATATATATATATATATATCTAAAGCAGAAATTTGAGGTCATTACAAAATTGGTCAAAAAGAAGTAAAAAATTGCTTGGAATGGGTCAAACAATTTTCTCAATTTTTGTACTAAAATTTTTTAAAAAAAAAATTCGAATTGCTTATAACCTTTTTAAACCACTCTGAATCACTTGAGACGATCAAAACTTGTCAAGGAGTGAAAATTTCTTAAACGAATTGGG
Organism: Malania oleifera; assembly: GCF_029873635.1. NCBI lineage: Eukaryota > Viridiplantae > Streptophyta > Magnoliopsida > Santalales > Ximeniaceae > Malania > Malania oleifera. The sequence goes on from NC_080422.1 coordinate 111,400,630, forward strand.
TAATTTTCTCAATTCTCATGTCGAAAACTCAAAATTTTCTTAAATTGCTCCAAACCCTTTTGGATTGCTCCAAATAATCCGAAACGGTCAAAACTAATCAAAAAGAAGTAAAAATGCCCAAAATTAGCTTGATGATTTTCTCGATCTTTATGTCAAAAGCCTGAAATTTGCTTTGATCACTCCTATCGCTTTCAGACTACTCCGGATCATTCAAAATGATCAAAACTGGGGGGGAGGGGTGGGGGAAGGAGTGAAAATGCCCGAAATGGACTGAGCAAATTAGGTTAATCCTATGTAAAATTTAGTTGCTCGATTTTGACAATTTGATAAAAAAAAAAAATGACCATCAATAAGTACGTAAAAATAAAATAAAATTAAATTAAATTTATCACTTGATCGTTCTTTCTCCATTCAAAACTTTCATTTCATTCCATTAATTATTACACCATTCTACCATGCAAATTCAACATAACCTAAAATATGTTTATGTACAATATAACGTGTCAATAACTGTATCCAACAATACAAAGATACTAAGAATAATTTTATTTCTTAATTTTGTCTTGAGGATTTAAATTATTTGGCAATATCATGCACTCACAAACAAGAAAAAAGAAAAGAAAAGAAAATTTTTCTTTGAAAAAATCAATCGTGGACAAATAAATACAAACTAAATTACGGTCCCATTTTCCTCTTTCACGTTAGATTTTTTGCATCCAACGTAAAAAACAGTGACCACCACATAACCCCAAAGCACTACCAGCCCAAACAAACAAGCAAGCCCTAATTTATCACCATACTCCATCACCACTTCCATTGCAGCCGTCGACGTTAATCCCCACACCTTATCTCGACCGTCCATTCCCTCCAGCTCCCACCCGATGAAACTCGTAACCGTGAGAAGACAACCCGATATGGCCCACCCGCAAAATCTCCGCCCGCCCATGAGGTTCCACCCGACGCGAATCGCATCCCATCCGACCTGATCCTCCAGAACCGAAGCCACCAAGCTCAGGCTCAGCACGCCCATCAAGTACACCTCAAAGCCCGCCCCCACGACCGCGACCGCCATCCTCGAGACGCCCGCGGGCGCCAGCACGGCTAACGTGCGTAGTGCGTGGCCGTACACCAGCACCACCCCGTACGCGCAGATCGCCGTGGCCGCCGGTCGCTTCCAGGAAAGGCGGACGGCGCTCGCGGCCGCTGCGAGGGAAGGGCGGCGCCCGGCGGCGGCCGCGGCGACGGAGGTGGCGGCCGAGACGAAGGCGGCGAGGGAGAGGGCGAAACAGGGGGCGAAGACGAGAGCCTTGCGGGCGAGGAGGGAGAGCGCGGCGGCGCGTGACTCGTCCCAGACGTGGCGCGCCTCGAAGCGCGTGGGGGCGACCTGGGCCACAGCCTCCAGGAGGAGGATCTGGGACTTGATTGGGGAAGAGGAGAGGGCGAGGAGGAAGAGGAGGAGAGAGACGGGGAGGGTGGCGAGAGCAAAAATTGAAAGGAAAATTTTGGGGTTTCTGAGGAAAATGTTGAGGGAGAGGAAGATTGTGGTGGGGAAACAGTAGGAATCTTGGGGGAGATGGAGGCGGCGGTCGTCTCTGTCTGTCATTTTCTTCACTCCCCGGCGGCGGCGGAGGAGTTGGGTTCCCGGACAATCTTTATGGAAGGGACGCCGTAACAATCCCGCTGGTCGGTTTCGTCACGGATCGTAGCACTGCAACCGCAGAAAAGGGGTAAGAATTTGTGGAAACTGAGACTCATACGGTCCCATCAAAGGCCCAGAACGGTTCTTTTTTTAAAAATGTATTTTCTTCTATATTTAAATGGCTGACGGGAGTTTGTGAACGTCCGCATGGTTAATTTTAGTGAACGGACAGTTTTGCCCCTGTTTGGATGAGGGTTGCAGGGGCATTCCGGGGAGTGTCAATGTTGCAGAGGTGTGATCCATCTCATATGGTCATACCTATATTGTAATCTTACAAAATTTCATATTTTTAATTTTTTTTCCTTGCTTCTCCCCATTTCCTTTTTTCAAAATTACAAAAAACTATAATTAGTTCTTACCTTTCAAATTTGAATGGTTAATGTTTCTAGTTTTGGTATTGAAATTATTATTTTCGAATATTGAGAATGTACTTGGAATGGTTTGAGAAAAAAGATGAGTTATTTTCTATCGGCAATAGAAAAAGAAGAAAAAGAAACTCAAACTTAAGTATTTAGCGTTTTCATAATATACCAGTGATACAATATTTTAAAGAATATTGTCACATATTATGTACGCTTCGCTAGATGTCTATTTCTAGGAATAGAATGACCATAAATATACAAGTTTTATAGTTTATAAAAGAAGACATATTGTCATCACAAAGCAAATGATAAATACAGAAACTCTTATTAATCCATAAGATGGAATAAGAAATGACAAACACATAAATTTTAGCATAAGAATATTTATTTCTATCATCTTATATGTTTGAGGAAGTATCACAAGCTCTTGTATGAGTCATTTCTTTTTCAAAATATTAATTCCAATACAATTAAGGAACTAGAAACATCAGGAAGCGAAGAAAAGACATCAAATCATCGTCAATATGTTCGAACTAAGGCTCCTTTGTACTTTTATCTTCAAATTCTAAGACCTTCTAAGACCTTGCAATGTAGTCTCTTCATTGCTTTAATATACACTGTGCATAGCTTGTGTGCAATCAAACTGTACAAGCCTCCAAGTGACCTGTGTGCTAACATCTTGAATTGTTTAGTTATAAAGTGAGAATGTAAAGTATGAATATGACACTACTAGTTTCACAACTTATGTATATAAGCTATTCTTTTCTTTACTATTTAAACGCACATAAAATATTGAACGTTCACGGAACATGAAAATTATACAAGTAAATAGATCTGTCTCTTTCCTTATATGTTAATTTACTATCTCATTTTATATACACACATAAGTATATGCACAAATGTAAAAAGCTCTCTCATACTATTTCATTCCATTCTAACATACCAAACCTTAGGAAATAGAGTTAGATGCAATGATACTAAATTTATCACTTGATTTTTTCATACTCTACATTCAAATTTACTTCCATTGCATTCTATTCTTTCATCAATCCATTTCACAATCAAACATATGGAATAATTAAATACTCTCCTTAGAATGTATTGTGTTAAATCCCTATTAATCTACTTTTGAAGTAAAATCTTTGGCTTCATAAAAACTAAATTTTTTAGGGGTAGATTTAAATACCAAATAAATGGAATCCTTAAAGGTCGAGGTTAAAAAATGTTGTATAATGATCATATATAGGATGCACAGCGGAATAAGATAAACACAATAGGTAAATGATACACACCTAGAAAATTGAGAAACAACAAGAATCAACACGAGAATTAACATGGTTCAACAAATCTTACATCCACGGAAGCAATTGGCACAATAATTTCACTAAGAAATGTCAAAGTACACAATACACTTCACAATGACCTCTCACTTCTGTCAATACACACCCAGAAGAACATAAATAAGACTCTCTCAGAAGTTTCCCTCCGAATTCCCAACCACCCCAACGTTCCAATTCAAAATTCAAATATTTTCTCGCAACCCAGGCGCACTCGTCTATGAGAACAGGACACTCGCTGATGAGCCAAAGAGGACCACTCGTCGACTAGTATGGACATTCGTTGACGAGCCCATTTTTCTGCTCTCAGTATCTTAGAACCTCTGAATTTTCTTTGCTCTCGAGATCTACTCATCGACAAGCACAGAGCACTCATTGACGAGTCCCTACTGTACTGCACCCTTATGTTTTTCTTCCTTCCTTTGTTTATGAAACCCCAAGTATAAGAGTCACACTATAAACAACAATCTCCATCTTGACGATTATACGCCCCTTAGGAAAACCCGAAAAACATATCTAACTGCTTCACCTTGAACTTGAAACGCTTAGTTGGATTTGTCTCCCTTCTATCACTTGGAGATATGGAGTAAGTTCAAGCAATGCTTGAACTTTTCACTATATATAGTATATCACTAAACTCTTAGAACAAAACTTAATGAGTTTTCAAAGAATAAAAACAAAGAATTTTATAAAAATATCCTATACTTGTCATGTTTTCATAAGGGACAAGCTTTAAACAATATTAGTGTTGTAAATCTTTTATATACTTGATCCTGGTTAGCTTAAAACCATTTTTATGCACCTAAGTAAACAAGAAAATCAAGTTTGTAAAGAAACATGGCAAATTGTCGATGGTTTGGCCTAGGTGCATCGACGATTTCAGGTAGAAAGCAAAATAGATTTTTGTCTGAGGAAACCGTCGACGGTTTAGGGAAAATCGTCGATGGTTTGCGTCGGAATTCAAGCACCAACGGCTATAAACAACTAGTTTTCAATGTAAACAATTATTTTATTAGCCCAACAGCCATAAAATGGCTAATAGCTCATTTTGCCTGTAAATACAAGTATAAAGACTTGTTTAAACATAGTTTTTAGTAATCATATATTATTTGCAAGCACACTTCAATTAGTTCATCATCTTTGTGCTCAATTTCTCTCTTGCTCTTCAATCTTAGTGTGATACATTACTTTGAGAGAGTTGTGTGAGGATTTTGACTGTATCAATTATCAACTCATTCAAGGAGCATTTATTTTGTAAATCATTTTCATCATGTTGTTGTATTAAGGTTCTTGGTGAACCTTATTTAAAGGTTCTTGGTGAACCAAAGTGAGAAAGTTCTTGACGAACCGAATTGCAAGGGTTCTTAGGGAACCTTGCTGAAAGGCTCTAGGTGAGCGAGAAGGATTTGTTCCCGTGGTGTAAAGGCTTCTCCGCCGGTGAATGAGTTGTGTTAGTGGATTGTGGAAACCTTGGGTGTGACTCAAGGCGTGAACGTAGGCAAGGGGCCAAACAACGTTAACATCGGTATTGAGCTTTTCTTCCCTTCACTTTAATTTATCTTGTACATGATTTATATTCTGTATATTGTGGTATAATCATTTGTATCTTACAAAGATTTAATATTTGGTAAAGAAAAGCAAAAATACGCAAAAGAATCCATTCATCCCCCCTCTAAACTTGACTCTAGGGCCAACAAAAGTAACTTTCAATAATTACCAACCATCAATTGTCAATATTGGAAGTTGACATGTGTCAGGAATACGTGACAAGTTCAAAATTCTCAGTCAACCACATGTAAACAAATAAAAAATTCAAGTTTTGTCAATTAGGGCGCCAAGCCATAGATAGTGGAAGGAAGGTTGAACAATAGGTAAACATATCAAAAATTCTAATTTTGTCAATTGGGGTGCCAAATTATAGGTAGTGGAAGGAAGTTCGATCGACTGCCTTAAGTGATTAGTCGGTCGTTTAGTTAAGAATTTGCTTTTTCTTTAAAAAAAAATTATTATTTTTATTTAAATTGTTATTTGTTTGTTCAAAAAAGAATATCAACATACCCTTTTCATTCCTTTTGACATTTAAATATGAGATTTTTAATATCTCTTATTATCATGATTATTAATGAGTGTTTTTTAGTTTTTACTCTGCTCAATTTTTATAGACTGTTATAAAGTAATGCAAAATTTAATAATAAAATAAATAAAGATTAGCAGAATAATAATTGAAGACGAGATCGAAATTTACATGGTTCGGCTATGCCTACTCCACAGGCGGATGGGATCAAAACTTCACTATCACGGACGGAATTACAAGATGATTTAGAACCGGTCTTGTACAAAATATCACTTCTCTTCACTTCATCTCTCCTCTTCACTTATCCTCACCATATGTCTACTTACATGGAAGCATCAAATGTATGTCCTAAATGAGAAGGGGTGGGTGCCATTTTATAGTTTAATATAGATAGCTAAGCATTTATTAGGGTGAAAACCTAAGGGTAGAAGATGGGGTGACATCCACATTTCCCATAGCCTATTTTTCATAACACTCCCCCTTAGATGTCACTCATATATTAACTACTACTGTAAAGATATTTAAGGTATCTCATTCCAATGATATGAACTAATTTCTTGAATGTTGTAGTAGGAAAAGCTTTTATGAATAAATCTGCTAGATTATCACTTGATCGGATATGCGCAACATCTATATCATCACTCTTCTGGAGTTCATATGTATAGAAGAATTTTAGAAAGATATGTTTTGTTCTGTCACCCTTTATGTATCCTCCTCTTAGTTGACCTATACATGTAGCGTTGTCTTCATATAAAACTATTGGAATATTCTTGATTATTTGAAAACCACAATTTGCATGGACATGAGAAATCATTTATCTGAGCCACACTGTTGACTTTTGAGTTCGTCTCCTGTTTTGATTATGACAAACCACAGTATTTTATCTTTGTGCTAAGTGTATGAACATGTTTACTTTTCTTAACACGAATGACATATGAGATATGGAAACCAAGAAGCACTTAAACGAGTACATCATTCAGCGCGATCCACGATATTTCAAAAGAGCAGAGCATGAAGTTTCTTGTTTGTTTCAAATTATATTATATTTCATTCTATTTTCCTTGGTCTGTAATAATAAATGCATGGCATGCATGGTAAGACTATAAGCTCTAATGACCATAGGAAAATTAATGACCATAGAAAAGACTTCGATCGACCAACGCCAGGTTTTTAGGCTAAATTAAAAAGCCTAGGTCGTAGACTGACCATAGGTCCTTACACACCACATGACAAATCCCCTATATATTAAAAGTTATACTTATATGATCAAGTGTAATAACCCAAAAAAAGGTTATAGAAGATTAGTAGAGTTATTCCAAATAATAATAATAATAATAATAATAATAATAATAATAATAATAATAATAATTTATTTAATCAAATTTTAAAAAATAATAATAATAATAATAATTAAAATTTATTTTTATTTTTATTAATAAAATATATTATTGTTATTATTATTATTAATTATATATATATATATATATATATAAAAACTATCCTACCTGAAGCTTTAAAAGAAGCTTCAGGATAATTTTGGATGCAGGCATCCTGCGCAGGAGACGCCCCCCCCCCCCTATTATCTTCTTCTTCTTCTTTCTTTTCTTTTTTTTTCTTTTCTTTATTCAACGCAGCACGGAACTCTCTCTCTCTCTCCTCTCATTCTCTCTCCCTCTCTCCTCGATTTCGTGGCGGATTTTTATCCGATCGAAAATCCGAAGATACCACTGAACTCCATTCGCCGCTGCCGTCATTTCTATTGGAGCGGATCGGTGGTAGGAGCAGCGTAGGCATATTCCCTGGGATAAGCCATTTTTCTATTTTTCTTTAATTTCTTACAAAATATAAGTTCAATTGACGAACGGATACCACCATGAGAATCTAGGAATGATTCTCTACAAGTCTAGTTAGACGGAATTCTTGTGGGGGTGTCGGGCAAAAACCCTAAATTTTGGGTGCAGGGGTTATTAAGGGGCTTATTTTTAATTAATTAGCATTAATTTATAAATGCTAAAATATTGAGCATTTTAGGTTAACGTAAGATTTCTGGAATTTAGGGTCCGGGTGAGCGCTGCGGGTGTAATTTTGGGACCCGCAGGTAAAATTTAGAAAATTAAATGGGCATTTTAAATAATAGTTTAAATATTAATTTGGGGTATATGGAGCTTAGGGAAGGTTAGTTGAGTATTGTTTTGGAGGAAATTAGTTAATTAATCTGGGAAAAATGTAAATTGCTGGAGTTAATTTCAGGTGCCAAGGGCATGAGATTTTGGGATTCTAACGAGACTCTTAGTAAGTCAGGTAAAGGGAATAAATTATAACAGTATTTTTAGAATTATTATTTGAATTAATATATGAAAATAAGCATATGATATTTTGTCTAAAAATTATTATGATATAAATATCAGATAAACTATGTGGCATTTGAGTGATTTTAAATTGTGGTATTTTGGAATGTAAAATATAACGATAAGTAATTTCTAAGAAAATATTGAGATGAGAATTACTGATGTGATTAGTGAAAAATAATGTAATATGGTATTATTATATGAGTAGAAATGTTTTGCTTAGAAAATGAAATTTTGTGAATTATTGATATTGAAAAATAATGAAATGTAGTATTTATTTGTGAGTAGATTATTTGCATGAGAAATGAGTTTGTACAAACTGATATAAGTATTTTGGGAAAATGTGAAAAATACGTAAAATATAATATATGATATTACAAGATGATGAAATGTGCACAGAAAATGATGAGAATATTTATATTGAACTGAATTGTGATATACTGGAATATAATTGATGAAATGTCAATACCGCATAATGATTGCGGGTATGTGGTGGTAAACCTTGTTGGATGGTTATGATATTGAGTACGGTACCGTTGCGAGTGGTGTTAGTGCAACCACATAGACTCTTGGAGCGTGTGGCGTAACAGTTGACTGTGCCATTGTGTAGGGTTGTTGGGCCCCCTGAGTCCAGATCACGGTATTAGGCCGGCCAGTTGTACTATAGACGCGAGATGTGATATGATATTAATCTAACCGAGTTAGCTAACCGCGGTTAAATCCAACCTTCGGGCTGCACAACCTTGACCATGGGGGGAAGCATGGCGTGTATAGAAAGATCCTCAGGGTGGCCATGAGTTACAAACGCGATGTTGGTATTTGATACCAAAGATACTCATGAGCCATAATGTAAAGTGGAAATAAAAAGTGAAAGAATGATAAAATTGGCTAAAATGAGAAATGAAATAAAGAATGGAAATTGAGAAATAAAGAATGGTAAAATTGAGAAATGGAACCGCGTGAGTCAATAATATAAATAATTGAGGCGGAGTGAAACTCTCCGCCTGAGGGCTTACTCAGTAAGGTGAGTGCCCTAATAGGTATCAGATGTGGTTATACCCAACTGCACAACGTGTTAGGACAGAGGGAAGCTACCTGTATAGACGGGTAATCTTCCTTATTCTCAAGAACTTCGCGGATAATTATGTGTTGGATATCATTGAATTTGATAAATGATTTTAAAGCTTATAAAAGCTTGTGTTGTATATCTATACGATTATGAGACTATGTATATCAGTGTTTTTTCTCAAATAAAATGGTGATTTGAAAAGTAAAGTGTATTATAACTGTACTCATATGGCCACACACTGTAAATAATTTATTCCTTCTTACTGAGATGTGTCTCACCCAAATTATCTAAATTTTTCAGGGAACAGAAACCGACCGGGTGATAGAGCTCCGTGATAGTAGGGAGCGGGAACCCTGGTACACGGGGTGAGTTTCGGACTAAGGGAGATGTAATTCCCCTAGAGTTGTGTAGTTATTTTTAGTGTGAGAAGGTAGTATGAATATTTGTATGTATGTTGATGCTCTGGGTATTGTATTCTGATTGATGTGTATATATTGTCTTCCGTTGTTAGGTTGTATAATAAAATACTTTTTACCCGGTTCCCAATGTGGGTCAGGTCATATGAATGAAAGTAGGATTGTTGACGTGGCCGATTAGTGGATTTATGACGTGATTAATTATTTATTATTAAAAAAAATTGTATGAAAATCGGGGTGTCACATCAAGTGTAACTTATGATAAAAAAACAGGACCTAATCTTAAGCATGAAAGGCTTCGGGCGACCAAACCTAGCATGTTAAAAACGCCTCGATCAACCGAATGGTAGAAAGTCAACATGTTGACTAAGGCCCAGGTGACCGAAGCGAAAATGAACTATAGTTTGGTTGACCGAACGTAAAGGCTGACACCTTCTACCGTCCCCGAGTGCTCAAACTTTAAGTTCAAATATACCCCAGGCAACCAAACCTCAAGCATTTGGAAAATTGCCTTGGTTCAACCACCCAAACCTATTCTCGAGCACCCGAAGTTGAAATTTAACTTTTCCAGTTGTGAGTTTTCGAGCGACAGACCCTGAGGTTCGGGTAGCCAAAATTCTCAGTTTGTCATATTTTTAACTGCGGTAACTTGAGTTAATTAAGGTTAAAACGTTTTAAAATAATTTTAATTATTCTCTCTATGTCCCAACGATTATTTTTTTGATAAAGTCTATATATATACCCTCATTTACAAAGATTAAGGATGGATTAGCAATTTGGTTAAGAAATTTTTTCTCTGAAATATTTTGAGCTACACATCCTTATACAAGCCATATACCTCACCTTTTACTCCTTCTATTGCAAAATCATATTGAGTGAGAGTATCTTGAGATTACCTACATTTGTACTGCAAGCTTTTACTCTCTTGTTTGTGATTGTTTGTTGATTTTATTGAGAGTTAAGCAGAAAAGTTTTTCCCCATAGATTTAATTCATAAATCTGTTTTGTGGGGAAACTTTTATTAGCTTGTACGTCTTTGCATTTTTATTACAAGACTCTTGAGCTTGTCTTGTATTTTCTTTGCAGAAAATAATTTTTGACAAACTTGTATTCTAAATATCTTGTGTGCTTGAGTTTCTGGAAATCTTTTTGAGATATTTGATTATACTTTTGAAATCTTTGAAACCTTTTTTGTGGTTGATATATTTATATATATTGTTTCAAAGATATTATCATATCACACTCTCACACTTTGATTGCCATATTGACATTACCTTGAGAGTTGTAATACTGACTTCACTGAGCTTATAGATCTTATCATTGTGAAGTGCATTGGTTAGACTGATACAAATCTGCATATTGGAGAAGCACGTATTTTTGTACATGAAAATTGTATTGATTATTTGTTGTATTCCAGACGTGGCCTGAAGGGGTGATAATATAGCCCAGAAGGATTGTATGTAAAGCTTGAGGTCAACCCTCGTAATTTGACCTGGTTGTAACCGGTGCCGCTCCACTCGTGAAGTGAGCTGTAATGGAATCCTCGAGCTTGCAAGCCGAGGTAGGGACGTAGGCACATTTGTCTAACCTCGATAACATATCTGGTGTTATCTTTTCTTTACTCGTTTTTCTATACTGTGCATGCTTGGTTGATTTACTTGTGCAAATTTAATTAAGTTGTATTTATTAGTTTATTTTATCTGCACATTTGGAATTGCATAGACAGACCCTAGGTTGTGAAATAATGCTAATATCTGGTTAACCTAGGAAGAAGTTTAAATTTCCAATTCCCCCCCCCCCCTTTGGGAATACACCAATTCCAGCACACATGTATTCTTGACTAGTTTCATGGATAGCTAGTATTTCAGAATGATTAAAGGATGTTGTTATAATCATCTGCTTTATTCTCAAATAGCATTGAATGTGTTTAATTTCATTCTAATGTCACTGAGTAAGAGTAAAGTTATATCTTACTAGTAGATTTATAGCAAATGCAATGTAGGGTCTTGTATAATTTGGCAGATATATCAAAGAGTTGACAACACGTAAATATGGTACTTCAGGACCAAGTAATTCATCTCCCTCATCATGAGGGTTAAATTTGGTACTTCAGAACCAAGTAATTCCTCCTCCTCATCATGAGGTCGGAATTGATCTTTCTTAACATAATAACACCATCATTGGAGATCCCAAAGGATGAATTTTATCCATATAAAATTTGTAACGCTCCAGCCCATTATACGGCCCTAGAGTGCTACTACACCTATATAATACGCCTATCTTTAATAAACATACATATACAACCCGCCCTGAATAAGGACATATGGGTGTTTCATACTGAACTATAATCTCATGCACAGCGGAAAACATAAACATCCATACGAAAAATCTAAAGGACATATCAGAGTTTCTATCTGACTTCTTACATACATACGTTCATACTTAAAACATAATCTGTAGTACATTCCCAAAAATCCATTCTGAACTAAATCTAGTACATACACAAAATACTTACGTAAGATAAAAATAGTACTAAGTTTTGACGTCCCTCTAACAACTAGGACCGACGTTCTGCAGACCTGAAACAAAGGTTGTATGTTGGGGTGAGACACTTCTCAGTAAGGTGGAAGATATTACATCAGTGTGTGACCACATGTGTTTATTTCCGTTGAAAACAGTTACATATAAAGCATATTCTCAATACTGTAATATAGGAGATAGATATATAATTCCGCAATAGATAATTCAGCATCGTTGCAAGCGAGAGTTCCCAAGGTTAGAGTAGGGTACAGGTACATACACTATACAATCCCTCCGCCCGGTACTCAAACCTGTGACTTTGCCCATTTTAGTTTTTAAATCATAAATATGCTTATTTAAAACATCGTCCAGCTTAAAAACTTCATAAAAAATGCCAACACTACCCCGTGGCGTGGGTTGTGCGATTTACTATAGTCCAACTGAATCCACCTGGTCCATTATTCCTCCAGTGGCACACACCTACTCAGCCGACTATCTCAATACCCACACTGAAAATCAAATGTGTGGTTGCATTGTATCCAGAGTATAGCATCGGAACCGCGCTTAAACTTTTTAAGGCTTCAGATAACGTTGAGCTTTTTAAGGCTCTTATATAACATTGAGCTTTTTAGGCTCACATAGTAACAAGCTTCGGTTTCAAATATAATAAATACAATTTATAATAAAATGAATTAACTTGTTTCATAATCATGAATCACCTGTATAATTCCAGTATTTTCACAAACTCATTCATTCATACTATAGTATAAGCCGGCATACAAACTCTCGATTTAACCTTTTTCACATATAAAGCTCGGTATATAACCGACACCTATTTTCCACATTTTCAGATAGCAAAATGGAACTCCAGTTCCCATAGTTCATATATGTGTCTAATAGTTCAGTATATTCCATTTCATATCATATGTCACACTCATTTGATCAAAAATCTGCTAAATATAGTACATAACTCGAATAGAAACATTTAAACAGAAAACAAGGGGTTCAAGCATCTCCTACGTTAAGTTTAATACAAATAACGAAGTTTTGAAAAGTTTGAAGATCATATGCCAAAACCCTTATTTTCACCAAAATCGTGAAATCGGCATTTTTACCTGGTGAAATTTCGCAAATAAGCAAGTAGTCAATATGTGCATATAAACATAAGCTAACTTTCTAGAGGTTTAGTTTTCTAAAAATACTGATTTAAAAAAATCCCCTTACCTTTACCTGAACTTCGAAATATGAACGATACGGCTCCAAAACAATGAACCGAATTCTTAAAACCTAAAGACCAAAGAACAATACTTTAATACAATTTTATTTACTAAAGATCTACCAAACCAAAAATGAACTTAAACCCTTACCCCGATTTCAGGATGAAACCCAAAAACCTTCAAAACGAAGATCTGATCCGCTATAATCATAGAGGTTTTTCCCCTGATCCACGTAGTAACATTGGATTGTAGATTCAGGTGATGAACAGTGAAGGATCAAAGAGAGAGAGAGAGAGAGAGAGTTTGCCGGTTCTAGAAAGAGAAAGAGAGTTTTTGTGGTTTCTTAACCATTAAGCAACTAAAAATGATATTTATAAACCCCTTGACCCGAACAAACTCATCAACGAATGGTGCCTTCGTTGACAAGCCACAGAAGGCTCTTCGTCGACGAAGCCTTGTCCGATATTTTTCCTATCGGTCAAGATCTCTTCATTGCCAAGGCTCTGAATTTCGGCAATGAAGCGCAGAAGGACCTTCGTTAACGAGAACCTTGACTTCGTCGACGAAGCCTGCCAAAATTACCTTTTTACCCTTTTATGATTTATTTTCCTTATTTTATGGGTTCAAGTCTCTACAATCTCTCCTCCTTATAAAAATTTCATCCTCGAAATTTGTTAACCATTTCTAAGCATAACCTTACCTTATAACTCAGTTCTACATAAGAGTCGGTAGCCACCCACATAGTGGCTCCAACCCAAATTTATTACATACTCTCACAATTGGCGGAGGAATACTGTGGTTATAATGTGATGCTTCGGGAGATTACAATACACATACAAAAGTCTCCCGAAACCATATCTAAAATGACCTGAACCACCTATTCTACTATACATACATACAATCTTACTTACCTGTCTAACTCTAACTATCTCTAAATAACTGAGGGTACTTATGGCATATCTCTGACTCTAATTCCCATGAAGCTTCCTCCACTGCGTGATTACGCCATAATCCCTTCACTAACGGTATCTCCTTAGTCCGAAACTACTGCACCTTCTGATCTAATATCTATACCGGAACCTCTTCGTATGCTAATGCATCACTGATCTCTAGAGGTTCGTAACTCAACACATGTGAAGGATCTGGCACATACTTCCTCAGCACTAACATGTGAAACACATCGTGAACACTGGATAGTGCTGAGGGTAATGTCACTCAATAAGTGATCGGACCTGCCCTTTCCAAGATCTATAATGGCCCAATGTATCAAGGGCTTAGTTTTCCCTTCTTCCCAAACCTCATTACTCCCTTCATCGGAGCAATCTTCAAAAATTTCATATCTCCTACTCGAACTCTAGCTCTCATCAGCGAGTATCTGCATAACTCTTTTGCCGAGTCTGAGCTGCCCTAATTCTCTCTCTAATCTCTTAACCTTTGCAGAGGCCTACTGAATCAGTTCCGATCTTAATATCTGCCGCTCGCCTACTTGATCCCAGTACAATAGAGATCGACACCGACGACCATACAATGCCTCATATGGTGCCATCTCTATACTAGCCTGGTAGCTATTGTTATATGCAAATTCCACAAGCGATAGATATCGTATCCAACTGTCCCAAAAATCCAGTACACATGCTCGCAACATATCTTCTAACATCTGAATAGTCCTCTCAGATTGTCCATCCGTCTGCGGGTGGAATGACATACTGAATGTAAGCTGCAACCCCAAGGCATCCTGTAGACTCTTCCAGAATCGAGAAGTAAAACGTGGGTCTCGATCTGAAACAATAGAAACTAGGATACCATGGAGTTGCACAATCTCCTGCACATATAGCTTTGCTAGCTTATTCAGAGAATAGCTGACTCTAATTGGAATGAAATGTACAGTCTTTGTTAACCGATCTACCACAACCCATATAGCATTCTGCCCACGCACCGTTGTAGGTAACCTCGATACGAAATCCATCGAGACATGCTTTTATTTCCACTTAGGAATGTTAAGTGGCTAAATGTAATGACCCGAAGAATAATGGTATTTAATAAATAAAGAGAGAGGAAAAGGGAAATTAAAACGGGGGCACAATAGGTCCTAGTCCACGAACGTTTTGCGTTCATCGATAACGTTGCATATTGGGCTCATCGACAAGAGTGCACTTCATCGACAAGAAAATATCGAGAGACTATTTGCCCATCTCTAAATTTCGTTGACGAGAAGCGAATGTTCATCGACGAACGTCCTTCTTGACCTCATTGACGAGGTGACGTGACTCGTCAACGAAGGTCAGTGTATAAGTAGGCCAAACTTCATTTCTTTGGCTAAAAATCGACGCAAAACTCTCTCTCTCTCTCTCTCTCTCTCTCTCTCTCTCTCTCTCTCTCTCCTCCCTTCATCCCTCCACCCTTCTCTCTAAGTTTTTGGGCTGAATTTACGCCGGTTCAACAATCTGAAGCCACCACGACACTCTTGGAGAAGTTCTTTGCATATCTGCTGGAGTGGATCGTCGGTGGGGTTAGTTTGGAATTCATCCCTGAATCAAGGTAAGGATTTTTATGCAAAATCTGGTCTTCTCATAGTTATAGGAAATGTTGTATGCGGAAAAATACTGAAGTTTAATTCTGAAAGTTGTCGTTTTCAGGGTGTTGAACGGGAAACCCTACGAGTGTATGACAAGTATTTTTTAGGGGGGTTTCTTCTTAGAAATTAGGTAAGGAAATAAACTAAAACAGTTATCTTTCCATGAAAATTATTATTAATTAGAAGAATTATGTTTAGGAAAGCATGTATTATTTTGTATACTATTGAGAAAATGCATATGTGGGAAAATACTGTTATTATGTTGAAATGTATATATAAGTATGAAATGCCAAAAAATATGATTTAGAATAGAATATATGATTTTATACAGCATTGTGTGGCATGAATATTATTTTATGTGGAAAGTATTATGATATGACAATTTTATGAATAAAGCAGTTTTTCAAAGATTATGAAATAATGCAGTACATTATGGTTTTAAAATACATGATAAATGAATTATTTATTCAAAATGATATGAAATATTCGGCACAAGTTCGTGATTGATAGCCAACACAAGGCCATGTATTATGTATGATTTCTACGCAAGGCCGTATTTATGAATTTTTTAGCACAAAGTCGCAGAGATGAAAGAAATCGACAAAAGGCCATATGTATTTATGTATATATATTATTACAGAAAATGCTATCAGTCCATTTATGTTAGACAAGTATATTATCATGTATTATATGTTATCAGAACGCAGTGTTAGTTCAGTTCAGTTACATAAGCATGGTACCGTTGCTATACAGATCATGTTATTATGTTCAGACTTGTGCTAACCACTCCTGCAAGTAGAGGGGGTGGGAGATGGATAGTCGATGTGGCTTTCAGTGTAGAGTTGTAGACGTCTACCTGTAAGTTTGGACCAGGGTGTGGCGGGCCCATTGTACTTACAGACATTTTTTACTCGGCAGTGGTTGGCCAGCCATTGTCGAATCCAACCTTCGAGCTGCACAACCCATCATGGGGGGTAATACATGACATTAGCTAGCTACACATCCTAGGTAAATTTCAGTATTATCAATTATATCATACATTTCATGATCAATATAAATTATTAGAAATTATGAAAGTTATGATTATTCACATATGTTATCATAAATGTTTTCCAACATATGAAATGTACTGTATATGCAAGGACCCGAAGAATAATGATATTTAAATAATAAAGAGAGAGGGAAATGGAAACAGAAACAGAAGGAGAAGCTTCGCGTTCATCGACGACGTTACACTTTGGATGTAATAACCCAAAAGTTTTACATAGGACCTTGTTGACAAACACAGGAATTCGTTGATGAGCGCATAAGGGGACCTCGTCTACGAGAAGATACCGAGAGGGGTTTTTAGGCAGTCTGAATTTTATCGACGAGGAGGTAGGGTTCGTCAACGAAATTACTTAAGGACTCGTCGACGAGGTGACGTGTCTCGTCGATGAATTCAGGGCTATAAATAATGAAAACTCGGATTTTTTAGTAGAAAACTGGCGCAAAAATATCCCTCTCTCTCTCTAAAACATCTCCCACTCCTTCTCTCTTCGATTCCAGGTCCGTTGCTCGCCAAATTGAAGATCTGAGGTCACCACGATGCTCTTGATGAAGTTCTCTACAAGTATGCTAGAGCTGATCGTTGGTGGAGTTAGTTTGGAATTCATCCCAAACTCAGGGTAAGGTATTTTTTTTAGGATATGCTTTCCCTGCAGTTATAAGAAATGATGGATGTAGAAAAATACTAATGTTTTGTTCTGAGGGATGTCGTTTTTAGGATGTTGAGTGGAAAACCCTGCGGGTGTAGGGTTAGAGTTCAGTGAGAGGTTTTTCAGATTCAAGGTAATGGAAATATGCTATGCTAGGAGATTCATTTATGTTATCAAAAATTTTATACATTTATATATATGCATGTATACCAGTTATGTTAGAGAATATAAATGTTTAAAGTATGTGTGGCCAGAGTAGAGATTACCTGATATGAAGTTTTGTATAGTTTTCAGTATAGCAAGCTATACAAATATAGTTAGATATTTATAGATTTTTATATAGACAGAATATGTATACATATACAATTTTACTCAGATGATTATACAGACAGATATTTAACAGTATATAGATAGAACAGTATATACAGTGTATATAGAAAGCTATGTTTTCCTAAATGTCATAACACTCAGAGAGTACAAACAAATTATACAAATAGAAAGTATAGACAGATTATACAAATAGAAAGTACCGACAGCTTATATAGATAGAAAGTACAGACAGAGTATACAGTTATAGCATCAAGATGCTACAGATATTATAGAATTTACAGTATAGAGTTATGGTGTTATGGTTATTTTGGAAACATAATGAAAATAGTATAAAAAGCATAGTGTGTGTATATATATATATATATATATATATATATATATATATATATATGATATCAGATCCCTGTGAAAAGATTATAGACAGATACAGTACAGATACAAAATACAGAGCACGGTACCATTGCTAATTCAGATAAAGTGCAACCACATATCTCAGATAGTGTGTGGGTACCTTCAAACTGTGCTCGGAGAGGATGCAGCTCCCCAATACACTAGGTTGAGGGGGCCAGTTTGACGAGGTAGCAGTCAGTCCCGAGCTTAGGAATGGATACAATTTGGTCGGGCTGAGATAGTGTAAAGTATGATGACTTACCTGGAGGGCCGACCAGGTTAAGTCCTGCCTACGGGCCGCACAACCCTGTCATGAGGGGTCAAATTATGACATACAGAGTCCCAAGGAAAGAGCACAGTTATGTATATATATACAGTTTTACAGCTTTTGTCGTTTATAGTATGATATAGCAGTATGAATGATAGAAAGCTCAGATGATACAAATGTTTTAAGCTACTATACGTGTGTTTTACAGATTTTCCAAATCATGCAGTTTTATATATTAATGTTATAGTTTTAGGACTCGGTCGCCACACATTAGTAATAGCATATTTCCATTTATTGAACGTCATCTTGCCCCATTACTTTATCATTTTTCAGGTGAGCCAACTAGGCGAGTAGATCAAACTCGCGGATAGGGAGTTTATTAGATTACCCTGGTTGTAGGGTGAGTTTTTGATAGAGTTTTGTATTTTTGGGGTAGATGATACTGGAGGGAAATTATTTTGTGTGGATATGGTCTGTATGTTCTGGATTCTGGTATTGTATAATATATATGGTTGTATGATTTATGTTTCCGCAGCTTAGGTATGGATATATATATATTTTTAAAAAAATGATGATGTAAATTTTAAGGACGTTACATTTTGGTATCAGAGCCTATGTTGCTAGGTTCTGCAGACTTTAGAGTACAGTAGGAAATAATACCAAAATATAGGGAAAATATTTAAGGTTTTGTTCCATGATTAGGATACGGAATTTCATGATGGTTTCTGTGTTTTTCCTGGGGGGACGATTTCAGGAAAGTCATAGCAAACTATCGACGAGTCGTATGTTTGGTTTGCAGGATTAGATTTGGGGTTAGGATCAGGAAAGATGGTTAATCGATAATTTAGAGTTTTAGTTGAATAAGTTGGGTATATAGGGAAATAGGATTCTAAAACGGTGTTTTATATGTTTGCGGGATGGACCCAGGAGGCAATAGCGCTCATACTAGTGGTGATGATGGAGCGAGTTCTTCTAGCACAGGAGGTGGAGATTCAGATGTTGTGCTACGTAGTGTGGCTCAGCAAGTTATGGCTGAGATTGCTCGGAGCCTAGGGAATAGGGAGGTCCACCTCCAGCTTAGGGATGTACCATAGAGAAATTCATGAAGATGAATCCGCTAGCTTTTTCTGGGGTGACTGGCCCTGCAGTTGCCGAGAACTGGGTGCAGGAGGTAGAGAAGATTCTATTAGTACTTCACTGCACCGGCGAGCAGAGAGTCTTATATGCTACATATAAACTGGTAAGGGAGGTCGAGAGATGGTGGTCAGCGACCAGACTGTTGGAGGAGCAAAGGGCGATTCTAGTACCGATAACCTAGGCTAGATTTAGGGACGTATTCTTCAATAGGTACTATCCTGCCTCAGTCAGAGAGGCTCGAGTACATGAGTTTTTGGGTCTGTCCAAGGGGTTGATGACAGTCCAGCAGTACGCTGCGAGATTTATCGAGCTCTTGTGTTTCTGTCCCTATATCGTCCCCAATGAAGTAAAGAAGGCGAAAATGTTTGAGAGGAACCTGAGGCATGATATTTATAGGCAGGTGGCAGTACTGAGGATCCAAGATTTTGCAGAGTTGGTTGACAGAGCTATTATAGCAGAGGAGAGTCTTCCTAGGGAGACTAAGACACATAGTTAGAGGAAGAGGACTGCGTCCTTGAGTTTTCAGGCAGGTCCCAGTCGAGGCCCTTAGAGAGGAGGTCAGAGATAGATGGTAGAGCACATGGGATTTCAGAGTGGACAATTTCATACCATATGTCCTAGATATGGACGAAGACACCATGGTGAGTGCCGGTTAGAGGAGACTGTCTGTTATCTCTATGGGAGGCTCGGTCATATGGCTCGATCCTGTCAGATGCTACCAACTCATGTACTGGCTCCTAGGCCATTTTGGGGAGGATTCCAGGTACCCCGCGGAGGTCAGCAGAGAAATACGGTGCTGACGAGGGTTTATGCGTTGACATCGAGAGACACCAAGATAGCTGGAGATGTGGTCACAGGTACCCTTACTGCTTTACCATATAAAATTATTATTTTATTTGATACAGGTGCCACCCACTCTTTTATATCGGCGGGCTATGTGAGAATAACTGGAATGGAGACATAGTCAATAGACATAGAATTATTTGTGGGTACGCTGATAGGATCTATGGTAAAATGCAGGAAAGTGTTTTGGAATTTTCCACTAAGTATTCAGGAGAGAGTGCTGTCAGCCGATCTTGTGGTCCTTGATATGCAGGGGTTTGATGTGATATTGGGCATGGACTGGCTAGCTACTCATTACGCTAGCATAAAGTGCCATTAGAAAGAAGTGATTTTCAGACCCCAGGGCGAGTAAGAATACAGGTTCGTGGGTTCAAGTGTACATGCCACACCAGGGCTGGTATCGGCCATTCAGGTGAAGAGACTGTTGTAGGGTGGTTGTCGAGGGTATGTCGTATACATAAAAGATTTTTCAAAAGAAGAATTGAGACAAACTGACATACCAGTAGTAAGGAAGTTCCCAGATGTCTTTCCAGAAGAATTGTCTGGTTTGCCGCCTGACCGTAAGATTGAATTTACTATAGATCTGTTGCTGGGGTCTACACCAGTATATAAAGCACCGTACCATATGGCTCCAGTTGAGTTGAAAGAATTGAAAGAGCAGCTATAGGAATTGATGGACAAGGGTTTCATCAGGCCCAGTGTATCGCCCTGGGGAGCGCCAGTTCTGTTCGTGCAAAAGAAGGATGGGACCATGAGACTGTGTATCGATTATAGGGAGATCAATAAACTGACGATCAAGAATAAATATCCTCTCCCTAGGATCGATGACTTATTTAATCAGATTCAAGGGACCCGGGTTTACTCTAAAATTGACCTACGGTCGGGTTATCAGGTGAAAGTTAGAGTAGAGGATATTTCAAAGACCGCATTTCGTACCAGATATGGGCATTACGAATTCTTAGTGATGTCGTTTGGGTTGACTAATGCACCAGTAGTATTCATGGATTTGATGAATCGGGTGTTCCATCAGTATTTGGACCAGTTTGTGGTTGTATTTATTGATGATATACTGGTCTATTCGAGGAGATTTAAGGAGTACGAGCATCATTTGAGGCTAGTGCTACAAATATTGAGAGAAATAAAATTGTATGCAAAATTCAAGAAATGTGAGTTCTGGCTAAGGCAAGTTACTTTTCTAGGCCATGTATTTTCTAGAGCAAGTATATCTGTTGATCCAGGTAAAATAGAAGTAGTGGTAAGTTAGGAAAGGCCGGGCAGCATTCAGGAAGTCAGGAGTTTTCTGGGATTTTCAGGCTACTACCGGCGCTTTGTAGATGGATTCTCTAGTTTATCAGGTCCGTTGACGCGACTCACAAGGAAAAATGTAAAATTTAAATGGACTAATGACTGCGAGCAGAATTTTCAGGAGTTAAAGCGGCGATTAGTTTCAGCTCCGATATTAGCTATTCCATTAAGGGAGGACGGATTTGTGATATACAGTGATGCCTCTTTGAAGGATCTTGGATGTGTGTTGATGCAGCACAATAGGGTCATTGCTTATGCGTCTAGACAACTTAAAGAATATGAGAAGAATTATCATGTCCATGATATAGAGCTTGCTGCAGTGGTGTATGCTCTCAAGATTTGGAGGCATTATTTATATGGTGGAAAGTGTGATATTTTTATGGATCACAAGAGCCTGAAATATTTCTTCACCCAGAAAGAGCTAAATATGAGGCAAAGAAGGTGGCTAGAGCTTATTAAAGACTATGATTGTACCATTAGTTACCACCCAGAGAAAGCAGATGTGGTAGTTGATGCTTTGAGTATTAAATCAATGGGACCAGTACTGGCAGCCATGGAGATTCCGCATTCAATTTTAATAGATTTGGAGAGGCTCAGCATAGAATTAATAGAGGAAAGTCCTTAGGCAGTCACTACCACTCTAGTGGTTAGCCTACGTTATACGAGAGGATTAAAGCAGTTTAGAGTGATGATGTAGAGTTAACAGAGGTAATGGCTTAGGTGCGAGATGGACAGGGTTAAGAATTCAGCATATCAGATGATGGAGCCATGTGGTTCCGTACTAGGCTCTGCGTTCCAATAGATAACAAGATCAGAAGAACTATGCTGGAGGAGACTCACAGATCCCTATACACTGTACATCTAGGTAACACTAAAATGTACAGGGATCTGCGAGAGTACTTCTGGTGGAGTGGAATGAAGAGGGAGATAGCCGAATTTGTACAGCAGTGTTTGATGTGTTAGCAGGTTAAGGCTGAGCACCAGAGACCAGCAGGGCAGTTGCAGCCATTGTTTATTCCAGAGTGGAAGTGGGACCACATTTCTATGGATTTTGTTACGGGGTTACCACCAGTGCGACAAGGGTTGAATGCAGTTTGGGTCGTTGTGGATCGTTTGACGAAAACCGCTCATTTTATCCCTATTAAAGTCAGCTACTCCATGGGTAGACTGGTAGAGATATATGTTCAGGAGATAGTTCGTGTTCATGGAGTACCAGTATCCATAGTCTCGGATTGAGATCCTTGATTTACTTCGCGATTTTGGAAAATTTTTCAGGAGGCTTTGGGGTATGCAGTTAGCATTTAGCACAGCCTTCCATCCCCAGACAGATGGTCAAACCAAGAGGACAATTCAGACACTAGCGGATATGCTTCGTGCTTGTGTGCTTGATTTTGGAGGCAGTTGGATTTAGTTTATGCCATTAGTTGAGTTTGCTTATAATAACAACTATCAGGCTAGCATCGGCATGGCACCCTACGAGGCATTGTACGGCAAGAGATGTTGTTCTCCTCTTTTTTGGGATGAAGTAGGCGAAAGGCGAGTTTTGGGTCCAAAGATAATACAACAGGCGTCCGACAAGGTCTGATTAATTAGAGAAAGAATCAGTACAGCACAGAGTCAGAAGAAAAGTTATGAAGACACTCACTGCCAAGAATTAGAATTTGATGTGGGAGATCGAGTATTTTTTAAGATAGCTCCTCTGAAAGGAGTTATGAGGTTTGGAAAGAAGGGCAAGTTAAGCCCTAGGTATATTGGCCCTTTTGAGATACTAGAGAGAATAGGGTCAGTTGCATATAGGCTTGCTTTACCGCTAGCTTTGGCTCGAATTCATGATGTGTTTCATGTTGCTATGTTAAGGAAATATGTCCCAGACCCGTCCCATATAATCAGCTATGCAAAAATAGAACTCAAGGATTCACTAGCTTATGAAAAAACGCCAGTACAGATTTTAGATAGAAAGACACAAGAACTGCATACTAAAGAAATTCAACTAGTGAAGATTTTGTGGAGGAACCATGTTATGGAAGAAGCCTCATGGGAACTCGAGGATGAAATTAAAAAGAAATACCCACATTTGTTCTAAGAGTAATCAGGTAATGTAAATAGTTAGGTAATGTTTCTTTTGCAGGTACATGTACTATTAGTTAGTAAGTAGTTTTATTTTTATTCGTGTAATCTCCTAGAACATAAAATGTAACCACGGTATTCCTCCGCCATAAGTGAGGGCAGATAATAAAATAAGTAGACCGTTTTGCCTTTAAATAATGATAAGTTATATGAATAGTAAATTTCAAGGATGAAATTTTATAAGGAGGGGAGAATGTAATGACCTGAAGAATAATGGTATTTAAATAATAAAGAGGGAGAGAAATGGAAATAGGAACAGAAGGAGAAGCTTCGCGTTCATCGACGATGTTGCACTTTGGATGTAATAACCTAGAAGTTTTACACAGGGCCTCGTCGATGAACACAGGGAGTTCGTTGACAAGCGCATAAGGGGACCTCGTCGACGAAGCCACACCTCATCTACAAGAAGATATCAAGAGGGATTTTTGGGCAGTCTGAATTTCGTCGACGAGGAGGTAGGTTTCATCGACAAAATTACTTAAGAACCCATCGACAAGATAACATGTCTCATCGACGAATCCGGGGCTATAAATAGTGAAAACCTGAATTTTTAAATAGAAAACTAGCGCAAAAATATCCCTCTCTCTCTCTCTAAAACGTCTCCCACTCCTTCTCTCCTCGATTCCAAGTCCGTTGCTCACCTGATTGGAGATCTGAGGCCACCACGACGCTCTTGATAAAGTTCTCTATAAGTCTGCTAGAGCTGATCGTTGGTGGAGTTAGTTTGGAATTCATCCCAAACTCAGGGTAAGGTGTTTTTCTTAGGATATGCTTTTCCTGCAATTATAAAAAATGATGGATGTAGAAAAATACTAATGTTTTGTTCTGAGGGATGTCGTTTTCAGGGTGTTGAGTGGAGAACCCTGCGGGTGTAGGGCTAGAGTTCAGTGAAAGGTTTTTCAGATTCAAGGTAATGGAAATATGCTATGCTAGGAGATTCATTTATGTTATCAAAAATTTTATACATTTATATATATGCATGTATACCAGTTATGTTAGAGAATATAAATGTTTAAAGTATGTGTGGCCAGAGTAGAGATTACCTGATATGAAGTTTTGTATAGTTTTCAGTATAGCAAGCTATACAAATATAGTTAGATATTTATAGATTTTTATATAGATAGAATATGTATACATATACAGTTTTACTCAGATGATTATACAGACAGATATTTAATAGTATACAGATAGAACAGTATATACAGTGTATATAGAAAGTTATGTTTTCCGAAATGCCATAACACTCAGAGAGTACAAACAGATTATACAGATAGAAAGTATAGATAGATTATACAAATAGAAAGTACGGACAACTTATATAGATAGAAAGTACAGACAGAGTATACAGTTATAGCATCAAGATGCTACAGATATTACAGAATTTACAGTACAGAGTTATGGTGTTATGGTTATTTTGGAAACATAATGAAAACAGTATAAAGTGTATAGTGTATATATATATATATGATATCAGATCCCCGTGAAAAGACTACAGACAGATACAAAATATAGAGTACGGTACCGTTGCTAGTACAGATAGAGTGCAACCACATATCTCAAATAGTGTGTGGGTACCATCAAACTGTGCTCAAAGAGGATGCAGCTCCCCATCTCACTAGGTTGAGGGAGCCAGTTTGACGAGGTAGCAGCCAGTCCCGAGCTTAGGAGTGGATGCAGTTTGGCCGAACTGAGGTAAAGTAGAGTATGATGACTTACCTGGAGGGCCGACCAGATTAAGTCTCGCCTACGAGCCGCATAACCCTGTCATGAGGGATCAAATCATGACATACAGAGTCTTAGGGAAAAAACACAGTTATGTATATGTATACAATTTTACAGCTTTTATCGTTTATAGTATGATATAGCAGTATGAATGATAGAAAGTTCAGATGATACAAATTTTTTAAGCTACTATACATGTGTTTTACAAATTTGCCAAATCATGTAGTTTTATATATTAATGTTATAGTTTTACGACCGATCGTCACACACTAGTAATAGCATATTTCCACTTACTAAGCGTCGTCTCACCCCATTACTTTATCATTTTTCAGGTGAGCCAACTAGGCGAGCAGATCAAGGTAGTGGATAGGGAGTTTATTAGATTACCCTGGTTGTAAGGTGAGTTTTTGACCAAGTTTTGTATTTTTGGGGTAGATGATATTGGAGGGAAATTATTTTATATGGCTATGGTCTGTATGTTCTGGATTCTGGTATTGTATTGTATATATGGTTGTATTATTTATGTTTCCGCTGTTTAGGTATGGATATATATATATATATATATATATTTTTTTTTAAAATGATGATGTAAATTTTGAGGACGTTACAATATATGTATTATAGCACTAAATATTCATGTTGCCACATAGCTATATTTAGTTTATTTTCCCTTACTGATAAGTGTCTCACCCCCCATAGTTAATTAATTTTCAGGAAACCTAGAAAAACCGGCGGATCGAGGCCGCTATTGAGATAAGTTGATACTACCTTACTAGGAGGTTAAGTTTTGAGTTAGGAACAGGAGATGAATGTTGGGGTTCCTAGATATGTATATATTTATGTAATTTTTGGAGATTGTATATAAATACAGTGTTTTGGAAGGTAGTTGACTCTAGTATTATGTATTTTATGGTTATGAGAATATGATTTATATTTACTGCTAGTTAGGTTTCCGCTGTGATTGTCAGATGTGTCCTCATTACCCATGGGTTCAGGTTGACTTTATTATTGATTATGTTTAATTATTTAGTAAGGTAAGTAGGTCGTTACACTAAAGGGGTCTTGCAGGCCTCTGATGCTCTGCCCTGACCTTCTGACATGTCAGGCATTGCTCTACAAAACAGGCAATCTTTCTTTTCATGTTTGGCCACCTAAAAGATTTCTTAAGTTTCAGTATATCTTCGTACTTCCAGGATATACGGTGTAGAGCAAACGGTGTGCCCTCTCCAGAATGACCCGTTTAATCAGCATCATTTAGTACACAAACCCTACTATGGAATCTTAATACCCCATCATCAAAGATATTGAAATCCGGCTTTGAACCACTATGTACCCCTTCCATAACCTCTACCAGCTCTTTGTCTATCATCTGAGCTGTTCTGATCCTCTCCTATAAGGTTGGTTGTACCACCAAGCTAGCAAGAAGAGCCTGGTAATTTCCTTCCACAACTTCCAAGCCCAACCTTTCCAGGTCCATACAGATCTGATGCTAAACTTCCACTGTTGAGACTGACACATCAACAGACTTCTGACTCAGAGCATCAGCTACCACATTTATTTTTCCTGGGTAATAGCTAATGGTACAGTCGTAATCCTTTATCAACTCAAGTCATCTACGCTACCTTATATTCAATTCTTTCTAGGTGAAAATGTACTTAAGACTTTTATGGTCGGTAAAAATCTCACACCTTTCACCATACAGGTAGTGCCTCTAGATTTTCATGCAAACACTACCGCTGCTAATTCCACATCATGTGTCGGGTAGTTCTTCTCATACTCCTTGAGTTGATGAGAAGCATAAGCAATTACCCTTCCCTACTTCATTAGAACACACCCGAGACCTTTCTTAGAGGCATCACAGTAGACAAAAAATCCACCATCCCCAGATGGAATGGTCAATATGAGAGTAGTAACCAGTCGCTGCTTCAGCTCCTAAAAACTCAGCTCGCACTCATCATTCCAATCATACTTTATGTTCTTCCTCGTGAGTCGCGTCAATGGACTTGATAAACTGGAGAACCCTTCTACGAACCATTAGTAGTATCCTGCAAGACCTAGAAAACTTCTGACCTCTTGAAAATTCCTCGATCTTGCCCAGTCCACTACCGCTTCTATTTTACTCAGATCCACTGATACCTCTTCTTTGGACACTACATGCCTTAGAAAAGCAATCTACTCTAGCTAGAACTCGCATTTTTTCAATTTAGCATATAACCTCTTTTCCCTGAGCATTTTCAGTACCAATCTCAAATGAACTTCATGTTCTGCAGCACTCCTAGAATACACTAGGATATCATCTATGAATACCATGACGAACGGTCTAAGTATTCGTGAAAGACCCTGTTCATCAGATCCATAAATGTTGCAGGTGCATTCGTCAAAATCGAAAGGCATAACCATAAATTCGTAATGGCCATACCAAGTTCGAAAAGATGTCTTTGAAACGTCCTTTGCTTTCACCTTCAGCTGGTGATACCCAGATCGTAGATTGATCTTAGAGAAAATCTGTGTGCCCTGTAGCTGGTCAAACAGATCATCAATCCTGGGTAGCAGGTATCTGCTCTTTATCGTTACCTTGTTAAGCTCTCTATAGTAGATGCACATCCTCATCGACCCATCCTTCTTCTTTACAAATAGCATCGGTGCTCTTTAGGGCAAAACACTTGGTCGAATGAACCCCTTATCTAGTAGCTCCTGAAGTTGCTCCTTTAACTCTCTTAATTCTGCTGGAGCCATATGATATGGAGCTTTTGATATTAGTGTCGTACCTGGAACCAACTCTATAAAAAACTCCATCTCACGATCTGGAGGTAATCCCGACAAGTCCTCTAGAAACACGTATGGGAACTCACATACTACAAGAATCCCCTCTAGTTTACGTTCTTCTTTCAGCTTGTCTTTCAAAAATCTCAGATACCCTTGGCATCCCTCTAGGAATAATCTCCTAACCTACATAGCTAAAAGGATCCGTAGTGCTGACCACACACACGACCCTAAGAACTTGAATTCCTACTCCCCTGATGGTCTAAACACCAGCTCTCTCCTGTGGCAATCGATACTGGCATAACTGGTAGATAACTAGTCCATCCCTAGGATGATATCGAAGCCATGCATGTCAAACATAATAAGACGGACTGGTAGTACCCTCTCCTGAATTTCTACTGGAAAGTCACGGACTACTTTACTACATACGACTACAGACCTAGATGGCGTAGCCACTACCAGTTCATGATCTAGCTATTGAACCTATGATCCACACAGTTTAACGAATCCTCGCGAGATAAAGGAATGTGTTGCCCCTAAATTGAATAATATAACATCTTTATGAGACAGCATGTAAATGATACCTGTGACTACGTCACCAATGTTCTTTGCGTTGCCTGGAGTCAAGGAATACACCCTTGCCTAGGTTGTACCCCCTGTTGACCACCATGTTGCACCTGCGTACCTCTTTTGTATGGCTGTTGTGGGGCTCCATTGTTCTCCTACATGCAACAATCTCTTATCTGATATCCCTGCTTACCACACTAAAAGCAAGCCCCTATAATCCACCTACACTCTTCGGAGTGCCTAATACCACAAGTAATACAAACAGGAGTGGATGAGGTACTCTAAGATGTAACACTGCTACCCTTCTTCCATGTGCCCTGCTTCGCATTAGAATAAGAACTGAGAGGCGCTGGCTCTTCATCGAAACCTAGACCTCTGCGTCCTCCAACAAACTCTCCTCTGCTACAATGGCTTTGTCTACCAGTGTAGCAAAGTCCTGCAACTGCAAGATTGTTGTCTGCCTCTGGACCTCTTTCTTCAGACTCCTATGAAACTTCCAGACCTTCATTTCCTCATCCGGTATCATGAATGGATCAAATTGGGATAGCTCCTAAAATTTGGCGGCATACTGCTAAACTGTCAACTGCCCCTGTGTTAGACTCATAAATTCCTCCATCTTCGCATTTCTAACTGTGGCTGAAAAGTACCGTTCAAATAATAACTCTCTAAAATAGGCCCATGTCATCGCTACTGGTATCGTTCGGTGCTCCTCCATTATCTTTACTGACACTTGCCATCTCTCTACCTCCCCTAACAACTTGAATGTTGCAAAGGTTACTTTCTGCTTCTCTGTGCAGTTCAAAACATCCAAAATCTTATCGATCTCTTGGATCCAATTCTCAGCTCGAATCAGATCTGCATTTCCTATGAAAACCGAAGGCTTCAGTCTAGTGAACTGATCAATGGAGCATCCCATCTCAGCTGTGGGACGGTCTTACCCCCTATTCGTTTGCACCACCTCAGCCATAAGCTGCTATGCGAAATCCCGCAATATACTCGTGGAGTCACTGCCAGCCTCATGGTCAGCTCCCTTGCTACAAGTGCCTCCCACGTTGGCAATATTATCCCTGGACTCCATCCTGAAGAAGCAATTTAAGAAAATCGATTAGAAGCTTGATAACCTAAGTATCAGCTAGTACTATAATACTATAGACTCATTTCCCTAAATTCACATTCCTAATATTGACGTACTCCAATGATTTAACATTCTCATTCTAACTCAAGTTCTTACCCTCCACTCAGAAACAAAATCGTTGATGGATTTCCGTGATTTCTAAACCTTTCGATTGATCTAGAAAAACACATAAGTCTGTCAATGGATTTCTGTGTCTAGGTATACTAAGCAAAAATCAAATGTCTTATTCCCATCCTAAACTCTAGTATAGTATAGTCTACAGAACCTAACAACCTAAGTTCCGAGCATTTCCATAACCAGGCAGTGTGAACCATATCACACTTCCGGCTAGTTAAGGCTCTAATACCAACTATAACGCCCCGGCCCGTGAGTGCTAATACACTTGTATAATATGTCTGTCTCTGATAAATATACATATACAACCCGCCCTAAATAGGGACATGTGGGTTTTTCATACTGAACTGTAATCTCATGCACAGTGGAAAACATAAACATCCATACAAAAAATCTAAAAGACATACCAGACTTTCTATCTAACTTCTTACATACATACGTCCATCATTAAGACATAATCTGTATTACATTCCCAAAAAGCCATTCTGAACTAAGTCCAATACATACACAAAATACTTACGTAAGCTAAAAACAGTACTAAGCTTTGACATCTCTCTAACAACTCCCACAGGACTTGAAACAAAGGTTGTATGTTAGGGTGAGACACTTCTCAGTAAAGTGGAAGATATTACTTCAGTATGTGACCACATGTGTTTATTTCAGTTGAAAGCAGTTACATATAAAGCATATTCTCAATACTGTAATATAGGAGATAGATATATAATTCTGCAATAGATAATTTAGCATCATTACAAGAGAGAGTTCCCGAGGTTAGGGTAGGGTATAGGCTCATACACTATACAATCCCTCCACCAGGTACTCAAACCTGTGACTTTGCCCATTTAATTTTTTAAATCATAAATATGCTTATTTAGAACACCATCTAGCTTAGAAACTTCATAACAAATGCCAACACTACCTCGTGGCGTGGGTTGTGCAATTTACTATAGTCCGACTGAATTCACCTGGTCCATTACTCCACTAGTGGCACACACCTACTCAGTCAACTATCTCGATACCCACACTAAAAATTAGATGTGTGGTTGCACTACATCCAGAGTATAGCAACGGAACCGTGCTTAAACTTTTTAAGGCTTTCATATAACATTAAGCTTTTTAAGACTCTCATATAACATTGAATTTGTTAGGGCTCTCATAGTAACAAGCTGCGGTTTCAAATATTACGTATACAATTTATAATAAAACAAATTAACTTGTTTCAAATTCACGAATCACCTGTATAGTTCTAGCATTTTCACAAACTCATTCATTTATACTGTGGTATAAACCGGCACACAAACTCTCGGTTTAACCCTTTTCATATATAAAGGTCGGTATATAATCGGCACCTATTTTCCACATTTTCAGATAGCAAAATGGAACTCCAGTTCCCATAGTTCATATACGTGTATAACAGTTCAATATATTCCATTTCATATCATATGCCACACTTATTTGATAAAAAATTTGCTATATATAGTACATAACTTGAAAAGTAACATTTAAACGGAAAACAAGGGGTTCAAGCATCTCCTACATTAAGTTTATTGCAAATAACGAAGTTTTGAAAAGTTTGGAGATCATACGCCAAAACCCTCATTTTTACCAAAATTGTAAAACTGGTATTTTTTACCCGGTGAAACTTCGCAAATAAGCAGTCAATATGTGCATATAAACATAAGCTAACTTTCTAACGATTTAGTTTTCTAAAAAGACTGGTGTAAATAAATCCCCTTACCTTTACCCGAACATCGAAATACGAACTATATGGCTTCAAAACAGCGAACCAAGTTCTCAAAACCTAAAAACCAAAGAACAATACTTTAATATAATCCTATTTACTACAGATCTACCAAACCAAAAACAAACTTAGACCCTTACCTCGATTTCGGGATGAAACCCAAAAATCTTCAAAATGAAGATCTGATCCGCTATAATCGTAGAGGTTTTCCCCCTGATCCACGTAGTAACATCGGATCGTGGATTCAGGTGATGAACAGCGAAGGATCGAAGAGAGAGAGAGAGAGAGAGAGAGAGAGAGAGCTTTTGTGGTTTCTTAACCATTAAGCAACTAAAAATGATATTTATAGATCCCTTGACCCGATCAAACTCGTCGACGAATGGTGCCTTCGTCGACGAGCCACAGAAGGCTCTTCGTCGACGAACCTCTTCCTTCATCGATGAACCCTTGTCCAATATTTTTCCTGTCAGTCGGAATCTCTTCATTGTCGAGGCTCTGAATTTCGACGATGAAGCACAAAAGGGCCTTCATCGACGAGAACCTTGGCTTCAACGATGAAGCCTGCCAAAATTACCTTTTTACCCTTTTCTGACTTATTTTCCTTATTTTATGGGTTTGGGTCTCTACAAATTTGTCTTAATACCTTTTCGGTATATTAAGAATGATGAACAAGAATTCCGCCATTTATATGTTCAATCTGTAGGCCAAGGCAATATTTTGTCTTTTCCAAATCTTTCATCTCAAATTCCGCCTTTAGCAATTTTAGTGAGCTCTTCAGGAGTCCCAACTAATTTCAAATTATCAACATAAATAGCAATTATAGAAAATCTGGATTCTAATAAAAATGCATGGACAAATTGGATCTTTTATGAATCATTTTTTCACAAGATACTCAATCGATTGTACCATATGCGTCCAGATTACTTTAATCCCCATAAGGAACGTTAGATTTTAACTGAGCATAAATTTATAGATTTTGCTTCAGGTAATTCAAATCCTTCAGGGATTTTTCATATAAATTTCACTATCTTACGATCCATTCTATTACTACATCCATATGACGCATGCTCAATCGTTCAGCAACTGCTAGCCCAATTAGGAATTTGAAAGTGATTCCATTCATTACAAGAAAACTCCTCATAATCAATTTTGGGTTTCTGCGAGAAACCTTGTGCCACAAGTCTTGCTTTATATCGAGTAATTTTATTATTTTCATTTTATTTGTGCACAAATACACATTTGTATCCAACGGGTTGGACATATTCTGGTGTCCGAACTACAGGTCCAAAAACTTCTTTTTTGATAGAGAGTTTAATTCTGATGTGATAGTCTCTTTCCATTTTGATCAATCACTTCTATATCGACATTCATTAACAAATTTAGGTTCAAGATTCTCATTACTTCTAGTAATGTCAATAGCTACTGCATATGCAATTGTGTTGTTGACAATAATTTTATTTCTATCCCACATTTCTCCTATGTAATGAATTGAGATTTCATTATTATTTTAGGTAACTGTCCCTTTTCAAGGGATGTCTCTTCAGGAGTTCTCTCTTTAGGAGATTCCTCTTCAAGAGGTTCCTCTTCAGGATGATATTTCTCTTCAAGAGATTCTATAATAGGGATTTCATTTTCGGGAGAAATGGGTGTGAATGTCGAATGGATTATCCACCTCTATAACCTCTTCTGGAGTGTTTACAAATTTCAATTTTCTCCTTCTAAGAGTTTTATCTTTTTGCATCAACAGGCCTTCCACGCTTAACTTGTGGTTTAAGTTCATTAGTCGGCTGTTGTCTTTCAAGGACATCAATACGTGCTAGAATATTTGCAGTAGGTATATGAGATTTTAATATGACCTTGATATCTGCGAAAGAATCTGGTAATTGATTTGCATTCCTTTGCAAATATGTAATCTTCTGAACTTCAAGTTAACTTTGATTTGTGCGAGAATCTAAATAAGATAAATATGTGACATTCCAAGTTATTTCATGTTGTTCTTCAGGCACTGATTTTTCTCCCCCTAATGTAGGGAATACTGCTTCATTAAAATGACAATTAATTTCCCTTGGGAACAAGTAGTGCACGTGAAATTAGTTGATAAAAGAATCTTCTGGTTCTTTAGTGGATGATCATGTGAATTTTCAATGATTCTACGTATCATTATATCTTCAGGATGCCCAATACGAATATGCCAAAGAGTAAATAATTTTGGGTCATTGCACTTTTAGTGCAAGACATTATATGATTCAACTGTTTTAATCTTTGTATAATACAATCAAGAAGATAAAGTTGACAATTTTTCTAAAATTTGTTTCTTCTAGAATCAATAGAAGTAATATAAAGGAATTCTTTACTACCTTCATTTGTAGTTTCAATGCGATATCCATTGAGTCTTAAATTTTTAAAGTTTAACAAATTTCTTCTTAATGTGCTGGAATATAAAGCTTCATTGATTTGTTATAAAGTACCATTGGGTAACTTTATATTAGCTCTTCCGAAACCTTCAATCAAATTTGTAGAAACAGATATTGTATTGACATTTATTGAAAATATATTCAAGTAATGGAAATATTTCCTATCTTGAATAATGTGTATTATAGCACTATTAGCTAAACAAAATTTTTCATAGACATTTTAGAATCAATCAAAACAATGATAAATCCAAACATAATATTGCTTCCTTTGCATCATTATTTGATTTGCGAGAAAATCAGTAAAATTTATTTCTACTTCTTTACTATTTTCCTTTTCATTTATAGATGCTTGGTATAAATCTACCAAGTGCTTGGGCATACAATAGGTACACGACCAATGGCCTTTTATTCCACATTTGTAGCATTCATTTTCATGATGCGTATCGTTGATTATCCTGCTTCTGGGGGTCATCCCTCTTCTTGGGGTTATCTCTCTTCTGGGGGATCGTAACCTCACGTCTCAATGCCAATGATAATTTCAATTACGATCACAACTATGCCCACGACCATACATGCGACCTCGTCCTCGACCATGAACGTGTTCATATTCACTTCAGGGAATAGAGTTAAACCAGTTAAACGAGTTTGGTATTATTTTATCAAAAACTCGTTATTTTGTTCTGCAACAAGACATGATATGAATTAAGAAAATTTACTAAATTTGCTAACCCTATATTGCTGTTGCAGGAGCATATTAATGGGATGGAACGTAGTAAAAGTCTTTTCAAGCATGTCTTCATCAGTAATATTTTCACCACATAGTTTTAACTTTGAGCTAATTTTATATAGAGTTGAATCATATTTATTGATTATTTTAAAATCTTACAACTTCAGGTGCAACCATATATCAAACTTTTGATAAAATCTGATGGTCAAATATATCCTTTAAATTTTTCTGTAGGATAAGTGAGTCTTTAACAGTGAGGTATTCAATCTTTAATATGAGAGAGAAGAATTATTAGTTAGATGGGGAGCTGAATATAATATAAAATAGGCAAATACATTTGAGGTCATGCATGATTATATATATAATAATATATAATATTTTTTTAATAAGCCGCCCACTCCATGCACCTTCCACACACCATCATACATACATGCGTGAGAAATATCATGACTTTTACGCGATCCTGTAGGAATGCGATATTTCCATCTAAAGTAGTATTTTTCAAATTCATTACTTTTAGATGGATTTTGACATCAAGAATATACGATATACAATTATTGTCTTTTGATGTTAAGTAGAACAAATTTAATTTTACTTATGTTTGACATGTAAATAAATTAACAATAAGGCAATTTGTAAAACCAAAATGTAAAAGTTGAAATAAAACTGTGATAATAATATTATTTTCACCTTTCTAGGGGTACTTAAATATGTTTCTTCAAGAACATTATTTTATTTTTCTTAATTTGTACTCTTCAAGAGTATGATCCTAATTTATAATATTAAATTGGGTAGTAATTTACCACCTCTTCTGAAGGTTAAATATACTATTTCATATAGAAAATAAATGTTTCACCTCTTCAGGAGGTCGATTTGAACATTTTTTCGGAAGGTTAAAAATATACCCCTTTAGGAGGTAAATATTTAATATTTCTTCTAGAGATTAAATATATAGACGAAAAATTTAAATATATATCATCTCTTCTGAAGATTAGATATATAGTCTCTTCCGTAAGACTATTTATGGGAAAATTTTATATATATATGCGGTATAGAAATAAAACCGGTCATTAAGGCAGTATAAATATATAGAAATATGTCAGTTAGTTAAAGTCTTGTAAATTAAATAAGAATTTAAAAAAATATGTCAGAGTCTCATGCTGATAACATGTTATAAAATAATGCAGAAATTAACAATAAAATAAATAAAGATGAGCAGAAAAATATATGAAGACGAGACCGAAATTTACGTGATTCGGTTATACCTACTTCACGAGCAGATGAGATCAAAACTTTACTATCACAGACGAAATTATAAGATAATTTAAAACTAATTTTGTACAAAATATCACTTTTCTTCACTTTATCTCTCCTCTTTATTTATCCTTACTTATTAAATGTTTTTCTCAAATAAGAAGAGAAGGATGTATTTTATAGGGTAATATAGATAGTTATGTATTTATTATGGTGAAAATCTAAAGTGGAAGATGGGATGGTGGTCGATGGGTGACATCCACGTTCCCCTAGAACCTATTTTTCATAACATAGACCTTTCTTGTTAATAAAAAATACTTACTCTTGACTATGGAAACAAGCGCGCATCAAGCAATGCAGTGCTGGAACCTGCTGGTTACAACTATGCCCAACAACCCCTCTTCGGCGGTTCAACCAAATATATTATTTCAAGAAACCGATATGCACGTTGAACAATACCGGCAGCCCTGCAGGATTTTAGCTTGGACTATTTGTCTGGGTCTCTTCTGCTCGCAGTTTTCTAGTCTCTGAAACAGCAAGGCAGCCTCTGCTCTTTTCTGTTTGGGAATTTAATTCAATGCCAGAAATGCATGAGCCAGGTTGTTAATTTTTCATCGTTTCATCACCTACCCTTTTCAATATTCAAGGCAAATTTGTTAATTTTACACTCATTATTTTGGGTACTTCTGTTCTCATGTGATTTTGAGTGTGATTGCTGGTTTCAATTGTTGGGTAGTTTTGCTTTGTTCTTGGTTGGCTGACATGTAGAGGAATTTGATGAATGAGTGCTATATGAAAACTGCGTTTTTGAAGTAATACAAGCCCTAATGTATTAATATATTTCTGTGATTGAATTTGTGTAAAGTGCATTGGAAGTTGGAAATCTTAGGTTTAAATTGAAAACGTTGTTGCTCCTTTGTGTTTGTTGAATGGGCGGTTTGGTTTTGATTTTCAGGGAAAAAAAAAAAAATTTTAAAAAAAAAAAACCAAAATGGGCAGATTTTATATCAAATAATTCAGTTGTTCCCACTTGTTCACAAAGATTCCAAAAGCACAACTCGGAAATGGAATTGCCCGTAGTAAATATCTATTGAAGCTTTTTTGTTTTTTTAATGACCCGGAACTTCTTCCTAAGCATACCCTTCAAATTCATTCAGGCGCACCAAATCAGGGATGAAAACATTGCTATATGCCCATTTATTTATCTTGGCAATTCATTAGGTATACCCTAATTGGGAAATCAAACAGGAGATACAGGAGATTTTAGAATCACCAAGGCACCTTGTCCTTACCACTTGAGCAAACCCAGTTGGGCTTGAAACATATTTTTTTTATGGGTGTTCTCCATGTATATATATATACACACAGACACATAGATATAATTCATGAGTTAGTACTAGGGTAATAATGCAGAACACTTTTTGTTTGTCAAAGCGCTATGAATCTGAATGTGGAATAAAAAGATGTTTTGCTACATCTCTCTCTCTCTCTCTCTCTCATGTGTTCAGCTTGCTTAGCACATTCAATTTTTTTATGTAAATGTGTTTCATTATAACAGTTATAGCATGCTGCATGATAACTGGTACGTGTCATTGTCCCCAAGGAATGACTAGAGGGGTGTATTCCCAATCTTTGTAGTTCAATTTGTTATTTTGGTTCTTCAAATCCATTTTGCTGAGATGACGCAAGAAAAGGAATAGGGGACAAAGATTCATGTTCTGGAGAGAGGTTTTTATTTTTGAAGTCAATCTCTAAAATTCCCTTGGAACCAAAGGTGCCCAAGAGAACCTTTGAACTAATAATCTTTAACAAAAAGCAACATAAAAATGTCTTGGCCAATATGTTCATTGCCCATCCTGGACATCTTTAATCTCTATCTTTGGGTAATTATCATTCAATGCTTTGAGCTTTAATGTAACATTATTTGCTATGATTTTGTATCTATGGAATTCTCAAAAGGTCGATAGATCAAAATACCTTTGGCTTTGATTTCAATTAATAACAAGTATGGGGTAAAATGGTTTTTTCAACTGCTTGATGTTTTTTATCTTGTGATTAATATATCTATGATTTTAAGAGGTTCAAAATTTTGAGGGAGTTTTGAGATATATTTGCCCTCTTTTTTTTTCCAAATTCTATAAGCATAATAGTCCGCTATCTTAGGGTGTATATTGGGCTACTAGCTTAAAGGTTTCCACAATCAGAAAACTTCATGGAACATTTATCCTTCTTCACAATATTGTTGCTTTAATTGTCCAGTTTTCTTGCTTAATAGGAGGGGAATGTGGCGAAGGATCAATTTCATTTTCAATGCTCTTAAAAACATCTCAACCTTGTATACAGACATCCAAACACTCTGTAATTGTGTATGATGCATCATGTATAGCAATTTGGAAGCTTATATGTTTTTTTTTTTCCCCCGATCCATATTTCTGGGTTTTTCTTAGTCTCAATTGGTTTTTCTCACAAACATTGTTCCACACTACTAGAAAGAATGGAGCCGGCATTGCCAAAACCAACTGATACATTATGGGACCACATTTCGACCTATAGGACCATAGCATTTGAAACATACAAAAGCAAACCAATATCATATTGGATTCTTCTAGTATTAAGCAGTGGAGCAATGCTTGTAGCATTCCCTGCTTCCAGCCTCTTATCTCGTGTCTATTATGCCAACGGGGGCAAGAGCAAGTGGATCATTTCATGGGTGGCAGTTGCAGGATGGCCTCTGACTCTCTTGATCTTACTTCCTACATACTTCTTTTGTAATGCACGTCCTACTCCTCTAAATTTCAAACTTGGTATTTCTTACGTTGTGTTGGGTTTCTTAAGTGCTGCGGACAACCTCATGTATGCATATGCCTATGCCTACCTCCCAGCTTCAACTGCTTCTCTTTTGGCAGCATCATCCCTTGTGTTTTCTGCACTGTTTGGACATGTTCTTGTGAAGAACAAACTAAATGCCTCGGGTATAAATGCCATTGTGATAATATCAGCTGCTATGGCAATCATTGCCTTGGATTCAAATTCAGACCGTTATGGAAATTTCAGTAACGCCCAGTACATCATGGGT
Organism: Malania oleifera; assembly: GCF_029873635.1. Classification (NCBI taxonomy): domain Eukaryota; kingdom Viridiplantae; phylum Streptophyta; class Magnoliopsida; order Santalales; family Ximeniaceae; genus Malania; species Malania oleifera. The sequence continues at coordinate 111,439,857 of NC_080422.1, forward strand.
TTCATATGGGATATTATTGGATCTGCTCTTCATGGACTCATCTTTGCTCTTTCAGAGCTAATTTTTGTGACGTTGCTGGGTAGAAGGTCCTTCCATGTTGTGCTGGAGCAGCAAGTCATGGTGTCCTTATTTGCCTTTGTGTTTACCTCAATTGGAGTCATTGCAAATAATGATTTTGGGGGAATGAAGTCTGAGGCTAGAAATTTCAAGGGTGCGAAAGGTTCATATTACCTGGTTCTGGTCTGGGGTGCCATCACCTTTCAGCTGGGGGTTTTAGGTGGCACTGCTGTGCTTTATTTGTCTTCCACCGTGGTTGCTGGAGTTCTAAATGCAGTAAGGGTACCACTCACAAGCATTGCGGCTGTTATATTGTTAAATGATCCCATGAGTGGTTTCAAAATCCTCTCTGTCATCATTACCTTTTGGGGATTTGGTTCCTACATCTATGGCAATCCCTCTTGAGTAAATTTCCTAGCTGATATACTTGTAAGTTTCTGATTCATGTTATATATATATACATATAGTCATAGCTTGTGTGCAACCCACTGTACAAGCCTGCAAAGACAAGTAACCCATGTGTTAACATTATTGAGTTGTGAAGTGGGAATATAGAGTGGGATATTAAAACCACTGGTTTGTACATGTTTCTTTGAATGAAAAAAAAATATAGCAGCTTTTCCTTTGAAACTAATTTGTTCTTCATTTTCTTAGGTTACTCCTTTGTGACCATTTGGTCAGTCCAAGAATACAGCCTCTCTGAATAAAAGCAAAGATAAGGCTATGTACATTGTGAAGATCCTCTCCTATCCTCACAAAGCAAGGTGCCTTGTATCCTGGGATTAGTACTTAAGAAAGCTGTCGAAGGAGAGACTGAGAAGGGCTTGGAGCTTCTGCAAATTAGTGTGTTGGTCGATGCCCTGCATATGCAGATATAATCAAGAACCTTTTCTTGCAGGTATTGCAGAATGTTAGTTGAAAATAATGTAGGAATAAGATGAGGAAACGCTGCAGAACAGAAATTTACTTCAAGGCACGTTACAATGTCGTTTTCCTCAAAACATTATTTGTCCGCACCAGATTGGTATGTATTGGGTCAACAAATACATTTCCATGATACGATGAAGCTTAGAATATGATCTGATATCAATTTACATTATACACAAACGAAAATTGATCACAAACACTCTTTGAGTAATTTGAATAAATTTTTTGGAATTCTATCTCTGGAGGAATTAGAATTCAAATTTGAAAAAGATATAATTGGTGGAAGGTTTATGTAAGAAATAGGAGAGAATGATGAATTTTCTTATGTATTTCTTGGAGTTAATCCTGTCTATTTATAAACAAAATTATGTCTTTTTCGAAAGGTCGCATCTGTTCAAATCGTGAAACTCCGAAAGGTTACATCTATTCAAATCATGAAGCATATTCGACTTGGTCACACTTGGCGTCGACCTGGTCGCACCAGGCATTGACCTAGTCACACCCCTAGTAGAGACTTGAGATTTCAGGTTCAGTCGATGTTATCATCAATCAGGTCGCACCACTTAATCTTAAAAAATATAAGATTAATTTTTAACCATCCGATTATAATCAACGGTCTTACAACGATGCTAAGTGCTTGTATGCCAATTAAATGCGCCACTAGTGTCCTACAGCCCACGCCGCGTGTGCGTGTGCGGACGATGCTTCGCACCGTCTTAGGGTGCACTATAGTACACACTAGCACCAATTTTAAGAGATTATTCGGCCTTGTCATTTATTAATGACATTTCCTTTTTCACTTTTTCTAATGTGAGACAAACCCACATAATATTAAATGCTTTAGAAAATTCATCAAAGGAAGACTTTGAAAAACCCCATAAAATCGTATATTTTAAAAAATATTTCAACATTCCTCCACCATTTTTAAAATATTGATGAAAAACAATTTATTCAGATAAGAGATAATTTATGCATAAATGAATGTATTTTTAGAACTTGAACCTTCACTTAGTGAATACATATCAAAGTTAATCAGGATTACATAGTAGACAAACTTTGAACTAGCAATCCTCTTTTAATTAATCGAATACATATCACACGCAAATTATCAGATCTTTGGGTGTTACCAAAAGCCGACGCGTGGATTGGCCTTGTGTCTATATCCTAGTTTGATGAGTGCTCTAGAGATAAATTCATTTCTCATAGGAAGCGACATTACTTCTGACACTCACATAGGTAGGTTTA